>NW_024412417.1:43677634-43712977 GCF_014898765.1 Herpailurus yagouaroundi | reverse complement strand
ATATATATATATATGTATATATATATATATATATAGAGAGAGAGAGAGAGAGAGAGAGAGAGAGGCGGGCGGCGGGGGTGGGGGGTTGGAGGTGGACCATTTCCAAAAGGACAAGGGCTTAGCTTGTTTATTTCTGAGTTTTAGGCCCTAAAACAGAGTATGGCACATAGGAGATGTTTGAAGTATTAGTTGAAATAAGGAAGGAAGGAAGGAAGGAAGGAAGGAAGGAAGGAAGGAAGGAAGGAAGGAAAGGAAGGAAATCTGAGATTAACAGATGCAAAAAGTGGTAATAAGAGATCAAGAACCTTGTCCACATTTTCCTGCTAGTTTTCCAAATGATCTCCTCACCTCCTTGCTAATTGAGAAATGAGTGTGTCTGCAGACAAGGCTTCGGTCCTCAAAAAAGAAAGTGTCTCCTTACCTTATAGCCAAGCATATGTGGGCATAACCATATTATGATTATTGTTCTCTAGAGACACATACTCTAGATTTCTGGGGGTCACACCATCCAGCCAGTCCCACCCTCACCCACCTTTTTGTAAATGTGATCTTGAACGAGTCTCTAGTTTGGGCTCATGGTCTTTCTCCCCCCTTTAAGGCCCCGGCTTTCCATTAGTAGCAGCTTCTTGCCTCAGTAACAGTGTCAGCAGATTCTCAAACTTAAGAAGCAATGGACTGATGGTGCTTTAATAGAGCAAGAAATAGAAAACTTAATTAAGGAGAGTGCAGATACCACATCTGATTTACTAAGCAGCCTGGGCCCTGTATGTGTGATCCCGACTACCAATAAAGTGTGTTATGAGCCATATAATATTGGCATCAAAGAGCAGAAGTCTGAAAATTTGGGGAGCAGGTAAAACATTATATACTTTTAAAGTATTATTATAATTCCTAGAATATGAAATGGGCTATGAAAACCATAATTCAGAAAGGGTTCGTTACATTGGGATGTGATATTAAAGAAAGAACTTGGATGTGTATTGTATGCACTGAGGTATATTGTTCTAATTAGTTTTCCTGTGAATTTAGGTTGCTGAAAGACTTGAGAATAAATTAAAAGTTGAGTGATGCATCACTCCCCCTCCTGACCAGTGGTTTGCAACTGTGATCATACTCATGGGAGGCCAGGCACTTGTTCTAGAAATTAGGGCTGCTCACAGTAGTATACGGTGGGGTTGCTCCTTTCCATTTCTGTTGACCCCAGACATAGTAACATGACCTGATTTGATCAATAACAATGAACAGAATTTCTGTGAGTCACTCCAGTGAAGCTCTGCAAATCAGTGGGTAATTTATTTCCTTACCTTCACCTTGTTTGCTACTCACATATTTTTTAGATGTAGCCTCCATCTGCTTGGGTCACAGTGACTATAGTAAGACAAAGCACCTGCTGAGCATGGGTGTAACTAAATAACTTTGCTTTCTTTCTTTTTTTTTAAGTTTATTTATTTATCTTCGAAGGGATGGGGAGGGACAGAGAGAGAGAGAGGGAGATAGAATCCCAAGCAGGCTCTGTGCCATCAGTGCAGAGCCTAACAGAGGGCTCAAACTTAAGAACTGTGATACCATGACCTGAGCCAAAATTAAGAGTCAGATGCTTAAGCAACTGAGCCATGCAGGTGCCCCAATAATTTTGTTTTCTTAAGTCACTAGATTGTGGAGAGGGGTTATGGTAGCATAAACCTGCTTACTCTGAGTAGTACAGAGATTGGCGGCCATTATGATTTTATTGTAGATCGCACGTGAGTTCTAGTGTAGAACAATGGGGTGGTAAGTATGGCTATTATACTCATGATTGGGAGAGAGGAATCATACCCAAATAAGCAAGCACAGGAAAGAAAATGCTGTAAAATAAAGAAAGCTTTGAGGCATGGGGTAAAATCCAGGAATCAGCAGTTATCTATGAGAATATGGAAGGCAACGAAACCAAATATCTAGTTTGGCAAGTTCCTGGAATTGCTTGCAAAATTCTTTTGGATTGGAGAAGGCGCTAATCTATTATCTACATTAGTTAATCTTACATTAGGTACAAAATAAAAGAAAAAAATAATTATAAAAACTGTAATACTTGAATGCCTATTGAGTGTTTTCTGTATTTTTTTTAATGTTTATTTATTTTGAGAGAGAGAGAGAGAAAGTGCAAGTGGGGAAGGTGAAGAGAGGAGGTAAGAGAGAGAACCTCAAGCAGGCCCCATGCTGACAGCAGAGAGCCTGACGCAGGCTCAAACTCAGAAACTGTAAGATCATGACTTGAGCCGAAATCGAGAGTCAGATGCCTAGCCAATTGAGCCACCCAGGAGCCTCTAGTGTTTTCTGTATTTCTAGTCCACAGGAGACCACAAGCGCTAAGTGAAGTGGTGTGAATTTTAAATTGCCACTGGTCATACTGGAACCATGTAGTGTGGTAATACTGTAGAGCCACATGGAACAGGACTCAGGAGACATGATCCCACAGGAGAAGAGTAACACTGAATACAGGTGCATGGAGGCAGTGTGGGTAAAGACACTGCAAGTTCATTATTAAGATGTCAGTCTTGTACAGACAGCTGTGATGGCGTGGTTCAGAAAATGGCACTATGATGGTGGTCAAAAGGATGACTTCGTGTCAGGAACAGATTCCTGAGCCCGTGCTACAAACCTATGACGGTCACTTCCTGCATCGAAGATCTTGGGGAAGCTGTTCAAATTCTCTGAGCTTCAGTGTTTTCATCTTTCAAGCTAGAGGAATTCCCACCTGGAATATAGCATTTCCCAGTAGATGTTAACTGTATTTACTAAAATAAACTGTCTTACGGCCACGCGTGGCAGTAGGAACAGAAAGGGCCTTGGAGCCCGATCCATTTGTGGGAAGCACCGACGAGATTGGGTCTGTGCAGGCAAGAGGAGGGGGAGGATCCAGACACTTGGGCGTTACTGTTTTTACAGATGGGGAGGTTTCTGGTACTAAACCTACCGCCCGCAGCTCAGTGTCAGCACATCCCTGGATGGTCAGACCTTCAGGCTCGTCTCAAAGTGATCCTCAGTGATTTGGGGAAGACCCAGAGGTCATGGTTTCCTCAAGCAAGGTTGACACACTGTACCCACTTCGCCTCTCCTGCCCATTTCATCCTGTTGTCCACTGGCATGTTGTTTAGATAAGACTCAGGCTTCAAGGACATCAGGACAGTTCTGTGGTCGGGGCCATAGAACCAGCTCGCAAAGCTCTCAAGCTATGGGGTTTAGAAGGCCTTTGCCACTTCCTGTTCCTTTTGAAAGAGTCCTATTTCACAATGGTCACTATTTCCTGTATTCTTTAGTTCTAAACAAATTAAAAAGAAGGGATGCCTGGGTGGCTCAGTCGGTTGAGCGTCCGACTTCGGCTCAGGTCATGATCTCGCAGTTCGTGAGGTCGAGCCCTGTGTCAGGCTCTGTCTGTGCTGACAGCTCGGAGCTTGGAGCCTGCTTCCAATTCTCTGTCTCCCTCTCTCTCTGCTCCTCCCCCATTCATGCTCTGTCTCTCTCTGTCTCAAAAATAAAGAAAACATTTAAAAAAATTAAAAAAAGAAGATCGGCATTCAATTTTGAGATACTATTAAATTCGTTAAAAGCTTTAAGTAGAACCTGATCTGCAATCTGCACTCATGAAGCAGAAACCTCACACCTCCCAACTCATATGCTGTGTCACATTTTCAGTGTTAAACACAAATAAAAACCACACGTGGTCACCAAAGAGGACAGAGCTGTGCCCTACCACAATTTTCTTTGTCTTTGCAATCTCTGTGCTCTCACTGTTCCCCTTGAATCTGCCATTGTAAGGCGGAAACACGCAGCAGCTGTCACAGGGAACAGGGACACAGACGGCACCCAAGGCACACTCAGATGACTGCAAACCCTCTCCAGCTAATTCTTGAGGCAAATCTGTGTCATTGAGCCCACGTGTGTGTCAGAGTCTGATTCAATAACTGAGAATCCGAAGGCCTGACCTTTATATAGAATGCAATGCTTAGCTGAAGATAGGTAGTAAGAACGTGCTAATTTGAAGCAAATCATCTTTGTGTGTGTGAACGTGTGTGATGTGTCGTGCTGCATGTACTTGGGACTCAACAGTAAGTGCAGCAGTTCTGCATAACTCGAACCAAAAAAGGTTGGTTGGTTGGTTGGTTGGTTTCAGGGGAGAGGATCTCATCACGGATGTTGTTAAGAATTTCTGTTCATGGTGATTCTGAGACAGACTGACATTTGGTCAGCCTCATTATTGTTTTTGGTTTCTGCATTTTCCAAGACAGTGAACCTCCTCGTGACCCACCTTCAGGACAGACCACCCCACTTCCCTGCCTTCAGTGCTGGCCCTTCTCGAGTTTCCCTTTCGCAAGGTCATGGCCCCCATCGGGTCTTGCTGTTGCTGGATGGAGAATGCTGTTCTGTTTTCAATGTCTCATTTGATCCCTAAGGCCTGGTAAAATGGGAGAGATGCCCAGAAACTCAGAAAATCTCCCTTGAATATTGGCAATAGCTCCCACCTTCCACCGTGCGGCTGTGTTAGCCAGGTCACTGGGAAGTGGCAAAAGTCAGAGGCCACAGTATCCCACACTCCTTCTGTCCTATTTCTGGCTCCTTGTGCCTCTGAAATCTCCCTGGCATGCAGTTACAGACACACGTCTCCACGCACGGGAGTGGAAATCCGTGCTGATTTACGTGTGTGGAGTGTGTTGGGTAGGGGGATGAGTAGGAGGTAGAGAGAGGCTTCCAAAACAGCAGAAGCAGAAAACAAACACGTGTTGTGTCACGAGTCTCTATGACATCGCCACTATCGTGCCAAACCCCCTGTGTGCATAAAGCAGAGAGAAATCTATGCAATGCGTATGTGTTTGCATATCTAGGCATATGTATACATCCACACATGCATGCAGGAAGACCTACTTGTCTGCTTTCTCTCCAAACATCTGATTATATAGAAAAGAATAAGAAAAAATTACCTGGAAAACAATGAGCTTTGTTGTCACATACTTATACTGGCAGCTGCCAGAGCTATGATAAGAAGGTGACTTTGCTACCAAGATAGAGGTGACGTCCTCCTCATTCTTCACCCCATGCCTACCTTCTCTGGTTGTTATTCAGCTTCAAAACCCCCAAACTCTGAGGCGTAATTGACTTCAGTTTTAGAGTTTTCAAAGAAAAGCCTTCTGGACAAAATTTTTCATTAATTTATTTTTAGCCAGAGAGAAACAGGTGATAACCTTTAAAAATAAGTAAATGGAACTGCTAGAAAACACACACACATACACACACACACACACACACACACGGGAAATGAATTAGTTATTTTCCTTTTTTACTGTTTTCCTGAAACTTTAGCTTTGTTTTCTGTGATTTTTTTTTTTGTCTTTTTAAACATCCTGGAAAGACATTGTACCATAAAATGCAAGAAGGGAACGGAGTCTCTCATTAAACTTGGCACCTGAGATAAAGTCTCGGAGGGGCTCAGGAGACAAAAAGGACTAAGACATGCTATAAAAGCCTAATAGTTTGAACCATAGTTCAAAATGTATCTTAGTGGAGACATTTTAATTAAATTCCTTAATATAACATTATTGAGCTCTAATATGTGCTGTGCCTCTTAAAAAGGTAGACACGGTCCCCATCCTTAAGAGATCTCTTTGTCTGCGCAAGGGGTAGGAAGGGATGAATCTGTGGGTGGTTGGAGGGCATTTACATAATTATGTCTCTTAATTTTCACTATATTCCCATGAGATTAATGTCTATGCCCTTGCTTTGTAGTTGGGAAACTGACGTTTGGGAACGTGAGGGAAGCAGGTCTGAAGCACACAGCTACTTGGTACTTCAGGTTGGATTCAATGAGCTATAAAAAGATACATGTAAATTGCCGTGAACTTTCAGAAGAAGGGCAGGTAATGCTTTCCTGTTGTAGGGGAGGCAAGATTAGAAACACTCCATGGAAGAGTTGGTTATCTAGAACTCAAACAATATAAAGGGGTTTGCTCAGGGAGCTGGGGAGGGGGTGTTTTGAATGGAGAAAACAGCATGAGGAGAACAGGGGAGGAAGGAGCATGGCATCTGTGGAAGGAGGTGACCCGAGCATGGAGTGGGCTGGGTAGGGAATGTTATGTACAAGAGGACAATAAGACAAGAGAATGGAGAGGTTGGTCTGCTAGGATCATGCAGGGAAAATATTGTGATTTTAGGCAATAACGAACCACTGGAGTCTATGAGCTCAATGGTAGCGTGGTCAGTATTGGCTTGGGATCTCAGTCTGTCACAATGCATTAAATGCTCTGAGGTGAGACGTCCCTTAAACAGCTCCGTGGGAAATATAACAGGGATGGAACATTCTGGAAACAGAAGACATGGGTTGCATTCTATCTCCAGGAAAAAATAACTGGTGTTTGTTGAGCACTCACCACTTTCATGCTTTAACAATCCTTCCAAACCCTTTGAAAATCCCATGAAAATATAGTAAGTCTGGGAAACGTCTTCTTCCTTTCTGTTGAGGACAAAAACAGAGTAACTTGCCGAACACACAGAATTGGCTTTGCCAAAGGAAGAATGGAGGGTGACACAGAGCTTCAGCTGGAGAGGCTGGGTGTGGCACTTTTTAGTGCCTGAGCTTAACCCTCCTTCCTGAATGGGGAGATGACATTGACCAGCCCCTAGATGCAGTACAGACCTTGAAATGGGGTGACCACTCAGTAAAGCATGCAGGCCAAGATAACGTGACAGTCCTACCATGTAACTGTTGAGCTTATGTTTGCCGAGAAATGCATCACTGACCTCCACAGAGGCATAGATAGATGAAACTAAACCAAGCCCTGTGTTACCAAACCACCAAGATTTTAATACACTGGTAATCAGCTCCATTATAAGCATGAGGATGGCCTGTTGGGAATGATGGAGACCTCACATCTGTAAAGTAATATTGCATCCTGGTTAGAAGCCTGAATTCTGGGGTCCAGCAGAGAGAACTCTTCTTGTCGGCCCTACGTTTGAACACTGACAACTATTATGAGTCACTGCTATGTGTCGGGAGCTTTAAATGCTAAACGTAATATTTGCAAGTGCAGGTTGTTAGATATTTTTGTTAAAAAGGGGTAAAAGGTTAAATACGTTTCCTGAGGAAATGAAGATAGTGGTGGGGACACCAGGTTTCGACATCAAATCAGGGGTGTGTGTGAACATTTCGTTTCTGGCGTTTGCAGGTGAATTGTTAAGGTAATTATTAAAATTTAAATCTCATTTCTTTTAATTTTTTTTCAACGTTTATTTATTTTTGGGACAGAGAGAGACAGAGCACGAACAGGGGAGAGGCAGAGAGAGAGGGAGACACAGAATCGGAAACAGGCTCCAGGCTCCGAGCCATCAGCCCAGAGCCTGACGCGGGGCTCGAACTCACAGACCGCGAGATCGTGATCTGGCTGAAGTCGGATGCTTATCCGACTGCGCCACCCAGGCGCCCCTTAAATCTCATTTCAAAAGAAGGGGAATGACACAGTTTTTAAGCAAGGACACAATCTCTTTATGCAACTGTTGCCATGGAGTAAAAGAGTAAAATCTAGAAACTGCTCTTAAAAAAAAAAATCACGCTGATTTTGTTTGCTAACTTATTTCCAGATAACTTCTACTTTCAGGTATTTCAGTTTATAAATTAAGTTCCCAATAAATATTAGCATGATTCTTCATCCCTCAGTCGCATAGCAAGATAACACATACATACCGTGGAGGAGCCCGGTTTAGTGGTAGAATATATTTCTCTTATCTCATGACTTTGTGCCTGGGCGCTGGTTCACTTGGCCGATGCTTGGTGCAGACACAAAGCAGGCGGAAGCTTCAAATGTGCCTCTGTGGTCACATCTGCCTTTTTAGCCTGTCATTACCATGAAAAGATCATGTCACGTTTCGCCTGTAGTTTTATATGAACAAGAGAAATGGGCAGACCTGGACCCCGTTTACACAGCCTGGAGACATACTCAACCCAGTCTAGCCAAACACCAGCTGACTCACCAACGCTACAGGCAGAATTCTATGTTTTACCTTCACCAGCTACTGGTTCTGGTTGTGGTTGGTGCTCAGCGCATTGTGGAAACTGCTGGCCAGAACAATAAGCCGTACTCTTCTGGGGTCATCCCTATGGCGGAGATGATATCTGTGCACTTCCTTCTCCCCAGAATAGAACTTCTGTGTCTTCCTATCAATGCTACCTCTTTCTTTTACCAATATTCGCCCAGTGCCTGAAACGTGTCACAGATTGTATTAGGTACAGTGGGCACAAGGATGAATTAGAAATAGTTTATTTGATTTTCTGGACTCTCGCCATACAGCAAACCTTTATGTCAGCAGATCTGTACTTAGCAAGGTTTTCCTCTTCTCTGCGTTTGCTACCAACTCGACTCACCGTGAAGACCCAACCGTGGTATTTTTTAAAACTTAGCCTTGAAGAAACCGATTATACTGTCCTGACTCCTCAGACTGCTTCAATCATAACTTGAGAGAGGACAAGGACACAGGTCCTGGGGGAGAACCTTGGACCCACCAGAGCAACATACCGATGTCGCTGACTGAGAACTACTAATACCCAGTAAATGAGAACACGGAGCCAGCACGCGTCCAGCTCTGAACGCAGAGCACGGTTGCGATTCGTTGGTGCGTGAACACATACATTGGAATGCAGGTGAACTGAAAAATCGGGCTGATGCTTACATCTCAACTTACCACTTAGTTAAATTGAAGCAACACAAAATATATCTTCTGGAGGAAACTGTTGAATCAGCATCTCTGGGCTTCCACTTCTGAGTTGACATGTTTAAGCTGCTACCTGGTACCTACCACCAACTCTGCTCTCCAGTAGCAGAGGGCGTTCATATTCCATACCCCTGACGCTTTGCTCTATGCTCAGCAAAAAACCCAGCAAGTAATTAAGCGGCCAGATTAAGGCATTCACCTCATTGTGTTTTATTTTGTCTGGTTTAGACATCCACCTCTTTCCTTGACTGGGGGAAGGAGATGATGGATAGATAGATAGATAGACAGAGACAGACAGACATGCTGATTACATCTATAGATTTATCTATAGATCTATATACACATATATGTTTCTTTTGTATATAAAAGAATAATGATGCTCTGTTTATGATTGTTTCACTGCCAGGTAGCATTGTGCCTGCTTTGTGGAAGCTTGAGACAGATGGCTTTAAAATAAACGTAGGAGTGCAAAATATCTAAAGAGGCTTGAGAGATGGATAAGATTTGGGGGAAAACGCATTGCTTTCCAAAAGAAGTTTTTATTTTAACTTCTTTTGAAGTTGATTTTCTCTCCAGAGCATTGCGTGATGAGTAAAACTAATGGGGAATGAGTAAGTAAGTAAGAAAGTAAATAAATAAAAAGTGTTTTCAAACACAATTAGGAAGTAAGACATTAATACTAAAATAAACTGGAACTAATATAAGTTATGCTTCTCCTCTTCCCATTATGCCCTCAAACTAGAAACCAAATTACACTGTACTCTTTAATCTCTGGCATTGTCCAAATTGAGGGAAGCAATTTTGAAAGGCTCATGCATAATTTATTAAAGGTTCCCTATGTAGTGTACTTGCCCTAATTCAATAACATCACACTATTATAATTTGACTTTTAATATATTATGGTTATTTATTAAATTTTTAATTAGTCTCAGAATTGCTTTTAGCAGACTCTAAAATCCATTTTAATAACAGAACTGGACAAAATGAACTATTTTAAATCTCTTGTGTCTTTCTGAAAAATCTTTGGAAATTGTACTCTGTACAGGAGTTGTGTGAGTATACACACACACACACACACACACACACACACACACGCTCCTAAATGGCCATGGTTAAAGGTACAAGGGAGGCTGGATGTCTTCTTTGGAAAAATGTCTACTCATGTCTTCTGCCCATTTCTTCACCAGATTATTTGTTTTTTGGGTGTTGAGTTTAGTAAGTTCTTTATAGATTGTGAATACTAACCCTTTATCCAATATGTAATGTCCACAGTAGAGGCAAACTGATACCAGATGGGTGGAAAGTTCTCGCTAAGGTTCCATTCCAGGACCAATCGTGTACTTCCTATGAAATGTTCAGGCCTGCTTGGAACACATGGATATTTTCAGGGAAAAATTATTTTCTTTACCTTCCTTCCCTATAATTAAGTTTCAATTGCACAGCAGGAAGCAAGACTAAGCCAGAGCTTTGTTTCATAAACATATAATATCAACAAATAGGATGAGTCAAAAGCATATCATTATAATAGACATTAGAAGTCCTGCTTTATGAATTCAACATTGTCCTTCCCCAGTTATGTATCAGTGGTGTCAATGTATAAACTGCAATGTGTTTGTGAGGAGTCAAGGTGTGAGCACCTGGCACATAGCAGGAAGCTGGTACCAATTTCCTGAATGACTCTGAAAAGTTTATTATGCTAGTTGCTTAGGAAATTTTTTAAAATGTCATTTGCAAATATCTTCTCCCATTCCATCGGTTGCCTTTTAGTTTTATTGATGGATAATATATTAGCAAATTAAATATTGGATAAAGGGTTAGTATCCAAAATCTACAAAGAATTTACTAAACTCAGCACTCCAAAAACAAATAATCTGGTGAAGAAATGGGCAGAAGACATGAATAGACACTTTTCCAAAGAAGGCATCCAGATGGCTAACAGACACATGAAAAGACACTGAACATCATTCATCATCAGGGAAATACAAATCAAAACCACAGTGAGATACAACCTCACACCAGTCAGAGTGGCTAGAATTAACAACTCAGGAAACAACAGATATTGGTGAGGATGCAGAGGAAGGGGAACCCTCTTGCACTGTTGGTGGGAATGCAAACTGATATAGCTGCTCTATAAAACTGTGGAGGTTCCTCAAAAAATTAAAAATAGAACTACCCTACAACCAAGCAATAGCACTACCAGGGATTTATCCAAAGGATACAGGAGTGCTGATTCATAGGGGCACATGTACCCCAATGTTTTTAGCAGTGCTTTCAACAATAGCCAAATTCTGGAAAGAGCCCAAATGTCCATCAACTAATGAATGGATAAAAAAGATGTGGTTTACATATACAATGGAATACTACTTGGCAATAAGAGAGAATGAAATCCTGACATTTGCAACAATGTGATGGAACTGGAGGGTATTATGCTAAATGAAAGAAGTCAGTCAGAGAAAGATAAATATCATATGTTTTCACTCATATGTGGTACTTGAGAAACTTAACAGAAGACCATGGGGGAAGGGAAGGGGAAAAATAGCTCAAACAGAGAGGGAGGAAAACCATAAGAGACTCTTAAATACAGAGAACAAACTGAAGGTTGATGGGGAGAGCGGAGGAAAGGGGAAAATGGGTGATGGGCATTGAGGAGGGCACTTGTTGGGATGAGCGCTGGGTCTTGTATGTAAGTGATGATTCACAGGAATCTACCCCCAAAACCAAGAGCATACTGTATACACTGTATGTTAGCTAACTTGACAATAAATTACATTTTAAAAAATGCATGATATTGTTTTGGGCACCTGGGTAGCTCAGTTGGTTAAGCGTCCAACTCTTGATTTCGGCTCAGGTCATGATATCACGGTTCATGGGATCGAGCCTGCTTGGACTTCCCTCTCTCCCTCTCTCACTGCCCCTCTCCCATTCTCTCTCTCTCCCCCAAAATAAATAAACATTAAAAATATATTACATGTTTCATCTCAAAAAAATCTATTCCTTTAACTCTTCAAAAACACAGTATCATTGCACCTCTGTTTATAAAATGAAATTCGAACTCTTTTTCAGTGTAATCAGGGTTCCGTTTTCTCTCCAGCCACCTTATACCCACCCAGTTAATTTTGTGACCATGTGGACAAACTCTTCCACTGCCTTTCATGCTTCTTGAATTATTCTCAGGATTTCCTGCCTAGCAAATCAGGAAAACAAATTTTTGTGGTGCTGAACTGAAATTTGAACCACTGTCCAATCCCAAATTGACCCCAAAACTATAGATGCACAGAAGACATACAGACCAACCATACCACAGGCTTAGAGAACTGAACTAGCATCAGAACTGAACACTACACAAACAGATTGTTCCCTGTTCTACATATGTATGAATAAGCCCCACACCTGCCAAACAAAGTTTGGGACTGAGCTGAGATTCCAACTACTGCAGACAGAGGATAAGACAGCATCTGTGTTCTGAGCCTGTCTGGGTTAAATGCCTGTTAATGCAAAAACAACATTTTCATGAGATTACAACAGAACCCAGTATCCATGCAACACAACATGAAATTCAAATGTCCACGTTAAATTCAAATTTGCTTAATGTACAAAAAAAGAAGAAATAACCAGTTTTCAAATGAAAAAGCAATTGATAGGTGCTCACTCCCTTGAATTCAGATATTGGAATTATCAAAAACGAACAAACAAATACGACTTTAAGCCAGTTATCATAACCATGCTTCATGTGGTAAAAAGATACACACTCAAATTCAATGAAAAAAAAGAGAAGTTCTCAGCTCGAAAACCAAAAGAACCAAGTGAAAATATTGAACTAAAAAAGAATCTGAAACACAGTTTGCTCATAGGATGGAGATAATAGAGGAACAAGTCAGTGAACTTGAAGATGGACCAATAGGCATTATCCATTCAGAGAAAAATATAGGAAAAAATAACAGGATGTAGGGGCCTAATGGGAAATTTTCAAAGTGTCTGAACATATATGTCATTGGGATAATTGAAATAGAAGACAAATATATTAATATTGTAAAAATTTTGAAAAAAAATTATAGCTGAAAAATTTCCAAATTTGCTGAAAGATTTAAATTTATACTTGAAAAAAGCTCAGTAAACCTCAAGCACAATCCCCTCAAAGTTAACCATGTTTTGACACGTATTAAACAAACGTTTTAAACCATTAACTGTAAGGACAATCTTGAAAGCAGCTGGAGCAAATGACCTATAACATGAAGGAGACATTCAGCCATTGAATGTGAATTTCTCATCAGAAAACATGGAGGCCAAAAGATGGTGAAAAAAATTCATACTACAATTACTCAAAGAAAACAATGCCACACAGGAGTTCTGTATCAAGCAAAAACATTCTTTAGATTGAAAGTAAAAAAAATAAAAAGAGAGAGAGAACAACTGAGAGATTCTCAGGTTCTCAGATAAAAGAAAATTAAAGAATGTGTCACCTACAGACATTTTCAAAAAGAAATTGTAAAAGGAGCTCTTCAAGCTGAAGAAAAAAAACCAAGGGTAACATGAGTCTTTAGGAATGAAGGAAGAACAAAAGAAATGGTAAACATCTGGGGAAATGTGGAAAACCACACGTCCCATCTTACTAAAGCATATATAGCACATATTTATGTGAAGGGGGTAAAAACGACCTATATCACTTCAAGTTTCAACACTTTATTTTAATGTTATCTCTAAGTACATTGTGGAAGATTAAATATGCATAGCATATAATCCCTGGAGCAACCAGTAAAAAAATATAGAAACAACCAAAATGCCAACAAAAATATTAAAATGAAACACTAAAAATGATTCAAATAATACAATACAAGGAAGACAATGGTGAAAAAAGAAAAAAAATCAGAGAGGGCAAAGTGAAAACAAATAATAAAATGACATACTAAAATCCAACCATATCAGCATTTACACAGTATGTTAATTCTCTAAATAGTCTAAATAAAAGGCAGAGATAGACAGTGGAAAACAGAAAACAAGATTCTCTTTTAAGCTGCCTACAGCTTAGAGATATTTTGACTGCAAAGACACAGATAGATTGTAAGAAAATGTATAGCAAAAGATATATCATGAGCAGTAATCATAAAAGTATAGAGTGGCTGGCTATTTTAGTATCAGATAACATAGACGCTGAGAAAGTATTTTACTGAGATAAAGAAGGATACATCATGATGATAAAAGGGACAATTAATCAGGAATTTTTAACCATTATAATTACCCATGCAGCTAATAAAAAAAAAGTTTCAAAATAAAGCAAGTTTGACAGAATGAAAGGGAGGAATAGAGGATCCCACAATTTTTTGTAGTTGACAGTAATATTCTCAGGGATGGATATAACAACAACAAAAAATCAGTAGTGACATATAGAATCTGAGGAACACTATCCACTGCTTTAGTCTAATTGAAATCTATGGATCACTAAATCCAACCAATGTAGAAAGCACACCCTTCTAATGTACACATGGTACATTTGTCAAGATGTTGCCGTGATGGACCATGCAACAATTTTTTTAATCATATAAAATATACTCTCTGATCACAATGGAGTTAATTTAGAAATCAGTAACAAAGATATCTAGAAAATTCTCAAATATCTGGAAAGTAAGCAGCACACTTCTAAATAAAATCACAAGAGATATTGGAAAACACTACAAACTAAAGGACAATACAACTAAAATGAAGGAAACTTAAAGCTTTAAAATGCTTGTATTAGAAAATAATGATATAAAATAAATTTCCTAGGGATCCATGCTACTAAAAAGAAGTAAACCTGGGGTCCTGGGTGGCTCAGTCGGTTAAGCATCCGACTTTGGCTCAGGTCATGATCTCACAGTTCGTGAGTTCGAGCCCTGGGCCGGACTCTGTGCTGACAGCTCGGGGCCTGGAGTCTGCTTCGGATTCTGTGTCTCCCTCTCTCTCTGTCCCTTCCCCACTTGGGTTCTGTCTCTCAAAACTAAATAAACATTTAAAAAATTTTTTTTTAAGACATAAACGTGACGTAGAAGGCAAAAAATAATAGAATAAATCAATGACGTAGAGAACAGACAAACAGGAAATAAATAGTCAATGGTTCCTTGGAAATATCAAGAAAATTATGAAATTTAGCTGATCACAGATCATCAATAACAAGAGTCAGAAAGAGGCAATTACTACAAGTCTTATGAATAGTAAAAGGGTAATAAGACAATACATCAACAATTTTTATAACAGTACATTTGACAACTTAGATCATATGGACAAGATTCTCGAAAAATTATAACTTACCAAAATTGACATAAGAAGAATTGACATAAGACATTTGCCGTCTTACGGAAGAAGCTGAATTTATTAGCAAAACCTTTCCAAAATGACAAGTCTAGACCAATTTGCTTTTTCGATCAAATAATCAACGATAGATAATAGAGAAATGCAAAATTTATATATATGTATAATTATACTAGATACATTTTAAGGTGTTTTATAAATCTAAAGATCTTTAATATTCCCCAAATTAAAAATTTTTATAATATATCTTTGTAAAAATTCATGGATTATATAACTATAATCTATAAACTATATAGATCTGTAAACTATAAAGTGTAAAGGAATACCGTTTTCTTTCATTTTTTAACTATACCCAATCCCCTTCTTCACCAACCGCCTTTTTAAGACTTATCTCTATATTCTGTCCAATAATTCCCATACACTCCTATCACACGTGCTTCTAAGTGAGATCATAGTAAAATCCTTCAATCTTTCATAAATCTTGTATTTGTGAACACCTGGACTTGATTATTTCTGATAATGATAAGTGTACTGAAAATTACTCATTTACACTAATCAATTAGTATAATCCTTGATTATCGCCATCCAAAGTCTATCTATCCCTCAAGACCTAATTCAGATGAGAATCAAGCTTATATGTGAACATACAAATAAATCAGTAGCCTAAAATCCTCTTCAATCCGGACCTTAAATCATAATTGCCAGGGTTTCCTGGTACTCCCAGCCTACCACACAGTGGCCAGGTTAGATATGCATCTTTTGTTGAAAATACCAGACATCTGGAAATAATTTATTTAAATAAAACCAGCCATTATGCATTATGTATTTTTCCATCCCTGTATCTGTATTGATGTCCTTCCTTCTAGCTGATGAGCACTTTTTCTTAAAAAAACAAACAAAATTCAGATTCCAGTTTTGTTTTGTTTTAATTTTTGTTTCCTGGGGTTCTGTTGTATCTGGAAGTCACTTGGTGCTTTTCTGGTATATGGCAGAGAAAAAGCAAATGTGAAATGAATTTGAAATTTAAAACAAGGGCCCCCTTTATAGAAAAATACCTGTATTTCAGGTAAGCAGGGATGATTTGAGAGCTGGTATCGTCTGGACATTTCAGTATGTTTCTTGGAAATTAAGCCCTCACTCTATCCCTTAATACACTCCTCTAAACCAGATTTTCATAGTGTATTTGCAAAGCACCTTTAATGTCAAATGAGTTCCTGTACTCAACTTCATTATCATAAAAATGCCAGTTCTTCTGTAGTGAGGAAATCCAATTACTTATGACTAAGGTGTTTGGATGAAAATGACAAAACCAACAACTGTTAGTGGAAAAAAGGCCAGTGTTTTCTAGAATCTCACTGGGGTTCTGGTAAGGCTCTATGAATATGGAAACGGAACCAAAACAGGAGGCTTTGCAAAGCTTAGATCACATTCAGTTCTTTCTTCAATTCAATTTTGTTGGCTTTCAAGAACAGCAGCAGAGGGAGATTAGTCCTCATTATATTTTCTTTTTGATTAATTTGTCAGATTTGAACGAATGAGGGAGATGAACACAGGCCAAGATGAAGGGTCTGTGACAGAAGTGAACAGGTTTCTACCGTGTTTAGTAGAGGGATTGTCGTGAACAGAGCACAGGGTTCTGACATTGGAAGGACAGGTATTGAATTGTGGCTTGACCACGAGGTCGGTCCCACGGGCAGCCTACCCAGATGCTTCAACCCGCATATGTCACCAGTAAAACGAGGGAACAAGTGGCCACTTCAGGGTGGCACGGTTAGGGCAAAATAGTTGAAATGGTTGCTATATGCAAAATCACAACACAGGGTAGCTGTACATTGTAGAAGTTCAAAGGCAGTTTTTGTCATTAAAGAGTACCTAATGTTTTATAAAGAGAGAGTGCTTTAGGGTAAGGCAGATCTAGGTTAAGACCCTGAATCTGCCTTTGCTACCTCTTTAATCTGGGGGAACATATTCAATTATTCTGCACCTCTGTTTTCTGGCCTGAAACACAGACAGGATAAGTCTCAGTTCTAGGTTGTCATGAGTTACGTGAGACTGAATGAAATGTGTGGTGCAAGGTCAACCCCAAGACTTTAACTCACTCCCTTTCCCCTAATGCTCTTCCTCATTTCTTCATACGCGGGGAACGAATGGAGGGTGATGCTGACAGTAAAAGGTAAGTGCCAAAATAACCAGGAAGCTTTTTTCAAGATAGATACGATTTCTGTGTGGACACCAGCCCACTTTCCTGAGAGGGATCCTTATCGAAGTACCCCTTTTCCCAGCTAAGACAAAATAACACCAACACCACCGGCCTTCCTATGTCCTCATAACTCAAGGAACCAACTCATTGCTCCCCTAATCTGACTTTCTCGTATTGAAATTATCCCCAGTGAACCCCCAACCTTATTGTCTTCATCTGATAGAGAATGTTGCAAGAATGTGGTCCGGGAGAAATATAGACCTTCCTAAGAAGATGGTGGAGTTTTTTATTTGTGAAAGTCTCGGGGGGAGATATGTCCCTGAACTCTGTCCCTGCAGCTGGATCTGGGGAAAAGGAGTATCTGCTTTCCAGAGCTTTCCAAAACTAGCTTTCCAGCTAAATGACTTTAAGATTCTGACAGCCTATAATTTTATGGCTTTAGGGTTCTGACTCTGTGATCATAAAGATTAAAATTTGTAAAGTCTGTTCATCTAAAATGTAACATGCTGGAGGTCTACGATTTCAGCTCTTATTTGAATATTCCCATAAAATATGTAGATTCTACACAGTGTGCCTGACTGGTCAGAGACCTCTCTGGCTTTCCTAGCCAGTCTCTTTCTCTTCCCAAAGAACCTAAAGATAATAAATAGAAAGGTAACCTTTCTCTTTCTCGAACCTAAGAATAATAAATCCCTGATACTTTCCTGTGGCATCTACTGAATGAGTTGAACACCTGCACACCGTGTCTTTTAAAAAAGCTTCTGCTGGTTAGGGGCAGCTGGGTGGCTCCGTCGGCTGTGTGTCCAACTTGGGCTCAGGTCACGATCTCATGGTCCGTGGGTTTGAGCCCCACATCAGGCTTTGCACTGACAGCACGGAGCTTGCTTCAGATTCTCTGTCTCCCTCTCGCTCTACCCTCCCCCCCGCCATCTCTCTCAAAAATAAATAAAAACAAAAAATCATGCTAGTTATTTATCCCTTTGTCAAATTCAATTTTGATATGTAACACTGCATAGGGAATAAGTGGCCGACACAGATGTAACTGGATATTTAACGTGATGCAAAGGCAACACTTCGTTCAACAATATCGACTTCCATGCCCTCATTTTAAAAATCACAAATCTAGGATACCCTCCTCCTGGAAGCCTGCCTGGATTAACCAGAGACAATTTCCAGACACATGAAATCTCAATTAAAATGTTTCCTTTAAAAAAGCCATGATATTGTAACTCTTCAAATGTCTTGAATACATGCTCTACTTTTTAATTGGTTTGTTCAGAGCACACGTTCCAAGATGGCGGGATCACAGCTGGCGCACAAGTGTGCAAAGTTGCATGTGCTCAGGGCTACTTACAGGACAGACTGTGTACAACTTGACGAAGTGACCACTAGGTGGGGGTGTTGCCCTGTTTTCTAGGGCAAGGGCGGTGTCCATGCTCCCCAGCTCCACCATTGTTAGTGCAAAATCTATAAAGCCTTTCCAAACAGGTGCATTAGTTTTTGTCTAAGCGGGAGAATCGATCAGTAATTTCCACTCTGATAAGGATGGCATATTTCTACAAAGGATTTTGAATGTGGAAGTACCTGACTTGGCTCCATGAAGTTTAGGGGTTTTCCCTAGGGAAATACATTTTTCCTCCCCCAAATCAGTAGTTTATTTTGACATGAAATTTTAATCTATCTTGTAAAAGGTGGCATGTGACACCGATGTCTTGGCCTTTAGATTGTCCTTAACTTTTGCTATCATTGTCAATGGTTGGTCTGGTTTGCGGTCTGGCTCTGTGAAAAGAGGAGTTTGGTTTGTCTAAGGTGGCATCTTTATCTAAGGCCATGCACCTGTTAGGTGCAATCTGAGGACCTCCAGTCTCCAGGCTCTGCCACTGCCACATCTTTGCCAGGGATGTACTAGGGATTGTGAGATGTGAGGTGTGTGGAAACCTTCCGAGATGTGAGGTGTGAGGGCCAAGGTATGATGGGTTTGTCTAGGTGTGATCCACCACAGGTAAGGCGATGCATGATGTTTATTTGAGCAGCACGGTCCAACACCACCATAATGCAAGCCACGTATGTAATTTAAGCTTTTCTAATAGTTGTATTTTTTAAAAAGTGAAGGAGAGGGGCGCCTGGGTGGCGCAGTCGGTTAAGCGTCCGACTTCAGCCAGGTCACGATCTCGCGGTCCGTGAGTTCAAGCCCCGCGTCGGGCTCTGGGCTGATGGCTCAGAGCCTGGAGCCTGTTTCTGATTCTGTGTCTCCCTCTCTCTCTCTGCCCCTCCCCCGTTCATGCTCTGTCTCTCTCTGTCCCCAAAAAATAAATAAACGTTAAAAAAAAAAAAAGTGAAAGAGAAAGGTCAATTAAATTTAACCATGCATTCATGTAATCCAGTGTATCCAATATGTTGTCATTTCAACATGCAATCAACACAAAACTTTTATTAATGGGATAGCTTACCTTCTTTTTCCTTGTGCTAAGTCTTAGACATGAGTGTGTATTTTATACTTTTAGCACATCTCGATCCGGATACTAACCATGCTTTCACAGGGAGTACATGATCTGTATTTAGATTTCAAATTCCTTGTGTGTGCAAAAGTAGGTCCACCTAGCCAAGTAGTTGCAAACGTACGTGTTTTCCAGTAACTGAGGGTCAGATTCTTCACATTCTAAATAGTTACAATTAAATAAAACAAAAAAAAAATCAGTTCTTCCAATGCACATGCCATGTATCTAGTGTTCAATAACCACCAGAGGCTAAAATGAAAGTAGCATGTTACACTGAAAATAATCTCTGTAGATCTTGATATGAGAAAAGGAGACAGTCATTCTATAACCCTCTGGGAATTTCCGGAGCTGAGAACAACTATGCTATCAGCGTAACTCTCGGCATAACTCCTCTCCCCAGCATGATGGGACATCTTTTGAAAGCAGGATGCTGCATTTATGACTGTTTTGTTCATACTGCATCTAGTACAGTATTTGTCACACTTCAAGAATTTGATACATACTTGTCAATTGAAATTGAATAATGCAGCTCTTTGCAGATATCACGTAACCCATGACAATTGATGAAATTCATTAATTATTATTAATATGTTCCTAGCATTCATCAAATATGACTGGTAGTTGATTGGTATTGAGCTAAAGCCTCCTTATGGGCCTGATAATCCCAACTCAAATGGAGTTCATGGAGATGACCAGAGTCAGTCTATTTGACTGAGAGACCTAAATAAATAAATAAATAAATAAATAAATAAATAAACAAATAAAAATAAAAAAGGAAGAAAGAAACTTGCCTTTTATTACATTAATATTCTGTCCCTGACAATTATCGAACTTTACGAATCTCAACCTCATTACATTTGGATGGGAGCCAACTGTCTTTAGGAAAGAGCACTAAAAATTAATGATAGTGAATTGCTGGGAAAAAAGTGGTAGAAAGAAGCATATGGCTAATGATGACATATTATTGCAGAAAATGCAGGGGTTCATACAACGGCTAGGACACAGGGGATGCTGCTAACTCAAGGGGACAGAGTGGGGACCAGGCATGTCCTCCCAAAGCTGCTTTGTGACCCTGCTCTACCTACGGATCAAATGGGATAGGGCACCATCACTTCCTGGATGCTGAGATTCAGCACATAATGGGGCTTTGTCACAAACCACAAATGGAGACACTTGCAGGGAGAGGTGTCTTGCTCTGTGTCCTTTAAACTGAATCTCATTGTGTGTGAGTTTAGCACAAACAGATGGGGCACTTGAACACCCATATGCCCAGCTCACCATCCTGGGCGTGGAGATGGCTGCATTCTGAAATTTCTTGCCCCGGAATAATGAAATAGTTCGTCCTGTGGTCAGGAAATAATAGAGTCTGAATGAAAGACCTTCACTCTTTTCAAACATAGATGTGGTGCCCATCCCAATGTTTACCAAAGGAATGCCCTCTCAGCGGGCTGTATTTGGATGCTTTGTTTTCTGGAGTGGATGAAGGGCACTGTAGGTTTAGAGGAAAGAAGAGAGAAATGGAGTTTAGGACAAGCATCTGGAACTTAAAACAAAACAAAACACACAAAAAAACAAAACCCACACCCACTTTGCCTTGTCCATCTTGAATTCCCCATAAATATTAAGAGGGTGACTTGCTCATGATCCTTTAACTATTAATACAACTTAAATTCTTTGATTCAAATCAAAGAAGACATTGGTGGGGACAAAATGGTTATTAACATTCAAGTAGGATTAGGAAATAGACTGCAGAGCAGCCTTGATCTTGCCCAAACCCACAGTCCATCCTGTCTGCAAGCTCCTGAAAGCAGGTGCATAAAGCAGAAAGAATGACCAACATAGCAGAGTATTGATTCTTAGCAAGCTTGGCAACCAACCTCTGAAGCACAGGTTTGAGGCTCAAAGCTTACCAGGCTTTTTAAAAGAATCTTTTTCAAGCCAGGTCTCCATCAGCTCAACTCAGGATAAGTGAGTGGAAGAAAAAACACGTGCACACACACACAGAGTGAATTACGTGTCAAATGGAAAGTCTATGACTTATTGGATATGTGACGTTGGGTTCATTTGATTCATTTTTATAATGGAGGGAACCATAATATCAACTTTATCATTCTCATTAAGGGTTGAATGTGTCTCAGTCTCCCAGGACTTGAAATACAGCAAATTATGACTACATGTTTGTTGATGGAGTAGAGGAAGCATCACTACTTTATGTCACTGTCTGAAACTGCCTAAAACATTTATTTTAATGTTAAAAAATGATCAGGACACCTGGATGGCTCGGTCAGTTGAGCATCTGACTTCGGCTCAGGTCGTGATCTCACTGCTCGTGGGTTCAAGCCCCGTATCGGGCTCTGTGCTGGTGGCTCAGAGCCTGGAGCCTGCTTCGGATTCTGTCTCCATTTCTCTGCCCCTCCCCTGCTCACTCTCTGTCTCTGTCTCTCTCTCAAATATAAAATAAAATGTTAAAAAAATTTTGTTTTAAATTCTGGGGCATCTGGGCAGCTCAGTTGGTTAAGCATCTGACTCTTGATTTCAGCTCAGGTCATGGTCTCACGGTTTGTGAGTTTGAGCCCCGCGTGAGGTTCTGTGCTGACAGTGAGGAGCCTGCTTGAGATTTTGTCTCCCTCCCTCTCTGCCCCTCTCCTGCTCATTCATTCACGTGCCCTTTCCCTCTCTCAAAATAAATGAACATATAACAAATAAATAAAATTTAAAAATTGAGATAATAGTAGATTTCCCCTATGTTTGTAACAAGCAATCCAGAGAGATCCTGGACACCTGTCATCCCAGTGTCCCCAACTGTCACATCTGTGTCATGACTTTAAGAATCTGTGTGTCCTCTACTCTCTCTTGTGTGGGGGTTTCTGAAGATAGTAGCAGCTCAAGATCAGTGAAGTTGGACCCAAAGTGGCATGAACCAGGATTTGCAGCAAAGGTTCTTGGCTTTGGCATCTCCACGATTGCCCCTTCCCAAGCGAGCAATGAGACTTCTGACAAGGAAAAGGACAAGTGTGTTCTTCAGATTCTCTTGTTTCTGTGCCACCTGTATGCTCTGACTGCACTGCTTCAGCTGTCTCGGCAGGGGTGGGGCGGGGGGAGCGTATAGCCAGGACTCGGTTGACCTGGAGCCCAGCTGGGGGCTGGAGAAGAGTGTGGTGTTCTGCTCTGAGGAGCCTGACCAAGTGTCACTCAGCCAGCAGTGTCGAAAGGAGTGTAATTCTCTGTCCCAGAGGAGAGTCCAGCTCCACAGTCACAGCTGGAAAGCTGGCTCACCAGGTCCCCCGGGACTGTACCCAGGGAACGGGGATGGTCAAGTTCTCCTGGGCTCACAGCCTGCCCCGCTAGGGCTCCTCCCGGGATGAGGCAGCATGGGAGCACAGTGCTCCAATTAGTAAGTGATAAACGCATCGTGGTTCTGGTTCGAGTGGTCATTTCAAACAGGATACCAGTTCTAGTGGATTGAATGGGCAACTAACTGAACTCTCAAAAACACCATCCTGTGACTTCAGTTCTCTGTCTGAGCCCCCCTCACTCCCCAGGCCCGGACCCTTTCCCCCAACATTCTCAGGAAATAGAAGCCTTCAGTAAAGACTGCGTCTACTCCTGACTCTTTCCTACAGATGCGTATCTCCTGGTAGATGAGGGTTATATTCCCTTCAGCCCCATCCGACTCTTTGTTGTGAGGCGGGGGGGGGGGGGGGGGCGGCCTGTGCACCGGTCTCTCCTCACTAGATGCCAATAACATAACTCTGACAACCAAGAGTGACTCCTGACTTGGTCCCAAGTCCCCTGGCGGTGGGGGTGAAATCTCCCCTTGTTTGAGAAGTACTGAGGTAGACTTCTGTCCTTCATTACCATCCTCTCTTGTCTTCTCAAACTACTTGCTTTATTACATATTTATTCTTTGTTTTCCTGCTCTCAAAGTCCTTCCATCCACCGCCTCCTTTCATGGTGTATATAAAGCCATACCTGTTACTCCTACTTGAAAACAAATAAATAGCAAAACTAAACTAAAGAAACCAAAGCCACACAACCTTGACTTTGTGATCCTCCTGGCTACCGGACTGCCGCTCTTTGATCCTTCCACCTCCAAGAATGAGCTACGCTTCATGCACATGTGTATGCACTGTGTCCTGTCTAATTTTGTTTATGACGCCACAGTTCTTGAAACTGTTTTGCCGAAGTTTCTGATGGCCTCACACTTGCTAAATCCCATGGAAGCTTCTAATTTCTCACATTTTGCATTCTCTGCAAATCATACAACTTTTGACCAATTCTCTACCCACACAGATCTTATACAATTCCCTATTCCTTTAACTTCCAAGTTAATATAGTTTCTGGTGTTGCATTTTGTGCCAGCCTGGTGTATAATTCATCAGATCCTGCACATGTGTCTAAATTGTCCCTCATCATTGTTTGAAGTGATTTCTTCATATGACAGCCTCTCAGGCTGTTCAGTGGCTCCTGGTTCACGAGCACAGTGTCCGACCTAAAGTCTTTAACTGAAATGATGGCTGGTAATTGGACCATTCAGCCATTTTCCCTGTGTCAATGACACCCTTTCTGTCATCTTCGCTGGCTACTCTTCACCTTTACGCCTACAACCTGGAAACATAGGTATTTTCCTACCATCCAAACATCTTCCTGTTCACCTAACATCCTCCCAAGGTGAACACAACGACTTCTGTAGCTTTATAACCTTGAAATTATCTCAAGACCATCTCTAGTCAAGACATCTGTCCTCCACTCCATGCTCATTTTCAGCATGCTCTCTAGACAGGTATCACCAAGCTATTACCCAGACCACTAAGCAAAGAATGTACAAAACAGAGCTAGTCAACATTCCAAACTCTCAGTCCCTAACTCATGGAAGAAGAAAAATAAAGGGAAAAAAAGAGAAGAAATATTACAAAAGAGGAGAGGAAAAAGGAAAAAAAAAACCCATAATTTTTCCATATGTTTCTTTCCTGTATCCCTTATCTGGAATCAACTTGACAAAACTAGGAAACAGTGTCTGTCTTACTGCCCCCTCTGTAAAATCCTTGTAAATGTAGTCACCAGAACTTTAACTCCTACCTTCTATATCTCTTTTTGAATTAGCCCCCTCCCCCCTTTCTTTCATTCCTGTTACTATGGTCCGAATTCAAACATGTTTCATCTGTGTCTCAGTTCCTGTTGTGATGTTGCCTCCGTTCTAGAACACAAGAGTGAGCACATCAATTCCTGTGCTACTTACTTTCCTGCAAGACAAATGCAGTAAGCCCGGGCCATGCAGTTCAGCATCTTGCTCTGTTCCCGGGCCGTTCCGTGTCTGTATCCTCACCCTCTCTCCTGCTGCACCCCAGACCGCTTGCTGAGCTACGGTGGGATCTGCTCCCCACATCACCAGGCCTTTGCTCCATTCCCTTCCCACATCTCAAAGCTCGAGGGCTTTACTCTAACTGTAAAAACACACTGAAGAATTGCATTTCATTGGAAAGCCTTTCTTGTGACCCCGACTCTTCCTCTGAGCTTCCAGAAAGCTCACTGTGTCATTGTCATTTACACATATGGTGCCCCCTACCACATCAGCAGCTCTTTATGAAGAGAGACCATATGGGGCGCCTGGGTGGTTCAGTTGGTTGAGTGTCTGACTCTTGGTTTTGGCTCAGGTTGTGATGACACAGTTGTGAGATGATCAGTTCGCCTTTCTTTTTGAAGTAGGTAATACTATTTCTATTCTTACTGGAATTTTTAATAAAAGGTAACATTTAAATTAATGTAATTAAATTCACAACTTATAAGAGTCCTGTGTCTTGCTAGTCTTATAGAAACAGAAAGTGTCATCTGCTAAAATCGAAATTTCCATCTGAGTGGTTCATTCTATGAGACTTAGTGTGCGCACTTTGTGGACAGGCTTGTGGACCCATGCTCGACTCGGTTGACTTCACGTGACCTTTCTACATTTGCAAACTCCTCACATTGGGGCCTGATGCCATGTACCTCATCAATGGATGTTGCCATGAAAGATGAGAAAGAAATGCTTGTTATTGCTGTAAGTATCATTTCCACTCTAAATATTTGAGTTAATGGAATTTTATAGCTCACCTCTCTCATTGCAATACAGACTTTAATTTCTACAAATTGACTTCTAGTTCAAGGCCTAATCTACTAACTTTATTACAAGGGCAAGCATTAACTCTTTCTTTTCCAAGTGGTTACATGTTTACATGTGCCTTATCACAGAATACATTTTACTTAGCTAGGAGTTTTTGTTTCCATTTTCTAGACAAAATTATTGAGCCTGCTTATTTGTTCAGATGGCAAATAGAGGATTTGAATTTAGCTCTTTCGTCTCTAAAAATATAGCTCAGTTCTGTGTATCCAAAGCTTCATTACAAGTCTACAAATGCGAGCAATGGGGGGGAAACTGTGTCAATATTTCAGCCTGTTTCTGAGATGGGGTTAGAGAGAAGGAAGAAATAAAAAGCAATGTCTTCTTTGAAGCAGACGCCCCCTCAGATTAATTTCTAATAGAAGCTGCTTACCACGCAAAATGTCTGCAATGCTCACGTCTCTCACCAGCTTCATGCTCCATTTAAGATATTATTGAAAGAAACAGACAGTGACAAGTATGACATTGGGACGCTCTGGGAGCAATTTATATGGCCAAAAGATGTGGTCAGCTTTCTTCATCTGGTGTGAGTTTTGACTTCCTTTTCCATCAAGATAAGATGATATACCTTCAGTGCATCAAGATTTAGGGAACTCAGGTTTTATACCTGCCTGTTCAGTAGGGCGGTCGCTGGTCCTATGTGACGATTCATAATGAAATTCAAATGAGTGAAAATGAAATAAAATTAAAAATCCTCTTCCTCATTTGTACTAGCCACATTTTAGTGGCTTAATCACTAAATGCTCTACGTGAACATTTCCATCACCACTGAAAGTTCTGTTGGATGGTGTTATTCTGGACTCAGTACCATTTGCTACTATCTGTAGAATCCAGGTATGGTATTCAATGTCACATTTATAAAATCTCTTATTTAGCCTCCAAAAAAATACCTGGGAAAAAGTTCTCACTAGGTTTGGACATCTTGGGACTCCAAATCTCATTTTATTTATGTTTTTGTTTTCGGAGATCTGTACAGGCATGATGTACAATAGCTGTCCTATATAAGCTTGCCGAAAGAATAAACAAATGTGTGAATATATTTGTTTTTCCTTTAGTGCTAGGATTTGTGATATTTCTCCAGTCATTCCTATTCATTTTCTAGGAAATATATTCAACTGCTAAGAAAAGTGACCAAAAATGTATTGGGTATCCAATGCTTCACCATGCATTAGGCTCATACATTTATTATTTAATTTTATTTCCTACAATAAGCCCGCTGAAGAAGAGATTACAATACTGAGATATTCGCCCAGACATAATTGCAGAAACGGCCACCCCAGGATGCCCACTCGAGTCTGTCAGAAGGCAAACTCATGTTGCCCTGTCACCCCAGTTTTCTTCTGCAGGACAGCACCAAGTCTGGGCAAGACTAGGAACAATATGCTCTTGTTTAGGATATACTGGCTCATTTGCAGTGTTTAATATGTATATACTGCTTCCAATTCTGGAAATAAAGCCCTTCCTTGACTTTCGGGATACCACATCCTCCCCCGTTCTTCAAATCTTCCAGTCGCCCCTTTCAAGTTCTCTCGCATATCTGAGGGTGTCGGCCCTAGACGTGGAGAGAAGCTTAATTCTTTGTATTCTTGGAGCTTGGCAAAACTGTAAGGTACATAGGGGGCCCTTTAAAATATTGGTTAATGGGCATTAAAGGAGGGCACTCATTGTGATGAGCACTGGGTGTTATAGGTAAGTGATGAATCATTAAATTCTACTCCTGAAACCATCATGACACTGTATGTTAACTAACGTGGGTTTGTTTATTTATTTATTCATTAACGTTTATTTATTTTTGAGAGACAGAGAAAGACAGAGCATGAGCAGGGGAGGGGCAAAGAGAGGGGTGGGGGGGGAGACACAGAATCTGAAACAGGCTCCAGGCTCTGAGCTGTCAGCTCAAACCCATGAACCGCGAGATCATGACCTGAGCCGAAGTTGGACGCTTAACCCACTGAGTCACCCAGGCGCCCCTAACTAACTTGATTTACATAAAACTAAAAAAATAAAATAAAATATTGGTTGAACATGCAAAAATATGAATGGAATAGTAGACAAGAAACACAGATGTACCAAACTAGAGATTTAAGGTTATCTTAAATACAACCTGTCAACCTGGTGCAGTCATATTCTCAATAGCAATCCCTTCATTATTTGAGACTTCCAGTGATGGGGAAAAACTAACTTGTCCTCAATCAGCTGTTGCTTTTGGAGGAATATTCCCTGTGATGAGCACAAGTCTCTCCCTCCAAACGTTTGCTCACTCTGCCTCCTCTGCTCCCTAGGGTCTCACTGAATGAGCCTGTCACCTCTTCCAGCTGGTAGCTTTTCCGACATTTGAAAGCACAAAGGTCACTTAACTACCTAAAATAGACATGGGACCACAGGTCTCAGGCTCCAGGTCACTGGAATACTACAAAGTGAAGCTAGACATTCCTGGATGCCACCATACTGGCCTCGTTCACACTCTTTAAACTTTTGCTGAGCTGCAGCCTACAAGCCCCGTTCATCCGAACACACGCTCTCCCTCAGAGTAAATTCACAGAAACACTAGATGTGAAAATACAAAAGACCCCACACACATTATTTCACTCCCCCCACAACTCCTTCTCGTGTCCACATGGACAGAGAAGTCCAAGATAGTAAAGTGCCTCATTCAAAGTTGCATTACTGGTGAGTAAGAGGGAGCCAGAACTGTTCTGTTTTGTTTTCCTGTTGGTGGAATGCTATCTTCCTGAGTAAGCTTCTTAATACAATTTATCTTTTTTTTTTTTTTTTGAAAGTATTCTACCTCAAGGAAATGAGGAACCCTGGTGGCCAACAGAAGAGTTTGAGAAATGGCGATAATAAATGATCCCGTTCGGTCCGGCAGGTCACACAGTGACCTGCTACTTTGCCCGTGAGCCAAAGCTCGCAACCTTGTAGAGCAGAAGGAAAGAGTAGTGGACTGTATTTGAAATATTCTAGGTTGTCATCTTATTTTTGTCAAAAACTCTGTCAGTTTTCATAACTGGCAAGTGTGGTAATTAATGATCTCTACCCCATAATCGCTTAGCCCCATGACTCTCTGTTTAATATCCGTCACCTCCAGTAGTGTGCACCTTCACACAGGGGTGAGCATGTCCATCGAATTCAGCCCCATATCCAGGGGAACTTGTTCATGTGAACCAACTATTGGCTTTGCTGAGACAGTGGAGGGCAAGTGCAGTGCAGTATCTCAAAGCCAAATGCCCAGACTTAGGCTTTAAGGCCAGAATAAAATTCCCACTTGCCATGTCTCGGCTACCGATAACAGAGCATTTCGAATATTCCAGTGCTGTACAAAGCCCAAATTGCGCCTCTACTGGTGGAAACTGACTTTGTTCCTTGCCATCACTCTCTTCATGCGGTAACGATCTCCTGCTCTATTTTTGCCTTTGTCATTCTAGGACCCCTAGACTCTCTGAGGAAGAATTAACTGTTAGGGCGCCTGGGTGGCTCAGTCAGTTAAGCATGCGACTTTGGCTCAGGTCATGATCTCGTGGTTTGTGAGTTCGAGCCCCGCGTCGGGCTCTGCGCTGACAGCTCGGAGCCCGGAGCCCGCTTCGGGTTCTGGGTCTCCCTCTCTCTCTGCCCCTCCCCTGCTCATGCTCCATCCGTCAAAAATAAATGTTAAAAAAATTTTAAGAGATTAAAAAAAGAATTAACAGTCATTGGATGACCTGTGGCACACTGTTTTAGAAATGGATTGCATTTTTGTCTTCTTCCATTGAATTACATACTTCTGTCTTCTTTCACTTTTGGCTGGACTACTGTCCAAAGTGACCAAGCCTTGGCCAAGAGGCCAGATTCTGGCCTTGATACTTGGACTGTGTCCCTTCGGGATTCCCTTAGCCCTTCAAAGAGGTAAATATAAATGAATCTAAATTAGGTGCAGGAGAAGTTCTAGACTGTTCATCATCTATTTTTTCCTGGTTTCTTCTAGCTGCCATGTATCATGGACACCAGAGGCTGCCATCTTAGCTCACGGTGTCCATTCATTTCACTTGAAAGATTTCTGCATGTCACCACCTAGACTTGAGGTAGGATCAGGTAGGCCTAGAGATGGTTACATTTCCCCAAGTTCCCCAGGGCTTACTAATCAGTGCCTTTGCTTTTACTGTCATACATTGGGATCCATTTTCTACCTTGTACCCAGCACAATCTGTTAACAATATAAATCAGATTATGTCTTTCCTCTGTTGACATATCCTTCAATGAATTCTCACTGCACTCATCGTCAAGTGCAGAGGCTTCCCCATGATGAATGAGGGCCTGTTCAAATTACACCTGCCTTCTCTCCAACTTCATCCCCATCTTGTTCTTGCTGCGGCCCCTCCTGGGTTGCTGATCTCACAGCTCATTGTATTTCTGGTGCCTTCGTGGCCTTCTGCTCTTAGCGTTAGTATTTATCTAACATAGATCTCCTAATTATCATGCATCAGGGCCTTATGTTTGTTTTATAGTTTTCATTCCAAGTTGCATCTACTGAATTCACTTGTTTATTAGTTACTTGTGTTCTGTCCTCTGCTCTGCTGGTATGGAAACTCCAGGTAGGCACCATGACTGTTTAGCTGTTTCCCATTATTGCCTCAGCACCTCATGTGGGGCCTGCACCCAGAAGGCCACAGATAAATGCTGATTTAAGATTTACTTGGGGCAATATCATCAAAAGCCTTTTTATTAAGTGTTCATTTTTGAGAGAGTGCGACAGAGCACTAGTGGGGGGGGGGGGGCAGAGAGAGAAGAAGACACAGAATCCGAAGCAGGCTCCAGGCTCTGAGCTGTCAGCACAGAGCCCAACGCAGGGTTCAAACCCACTACCATGAGATCATGACCTGAGCTGAAGCCGGATGCTTAGCTGACTGAGCCACGCAGGTGCCCCATTAGAAGCCTTTTTATACTATTAGGAGCCATGTCTGTTACTTACTGGATGCCTTCACATCCAATAATAAGTGTTTTCTAGTAGATAATCAAAGTATCTTTGATATAAATAAATCTGCATGAGATCGTTGACGTCATTAAGATGATTTCACCACCAGAGGAACCAAGAATGACTAAATCTATCTCTACCAGTCACTTATTTTTCCCCAGAGGTCTCCAAAAGAGATGTACATACAAGCTACAATGGAAAAGGAAAAGATGTAATAATTGCATATCTCCTGGCTGGATCCGTACAATCCTAGGGCAACATTCAGTGATCGAGGCTGTGGCACCCCGTCTGGAAGGCAGTTGCTGCTCTGTTTTACTCATCTAAGCTTTAAAAAATGTACCACAGAGAGGGACAGATGAATAAGAGAAAGGAGGAGGACCAAAAGACAGGGAGAGATAGAGACGGCCCCCTTGCTGCCGTGGCCCTGATGCTTTCACATGTCATGGGAGAAGAGAGAAACCACGTCCAACTCGGGATCTTTAAGTAACACTGACCCCATTTGCAACACAACACGGTGCAGGTGACACAGAGTCCTTTTTGCCGTGGTAAAGGGAAGCCAAAGTGAGAAGCATCAGGAACATCTCCTCCCTGAATGGTCCCTGCGTCATGGACTGATACCCACTGCTCTCAGTTGATAAAGACGTTAGAGACTGCCGGCATGGTGGATGGGACATCTGGATGGGATGGATGAGGAGGGCCTCCCTGGTAATATGGCATTTGAACAGATGCCTCTGTGAAGTTAGGGAGGAAACTGTGTGCAATGCAGGAGGAAAGAGACCTCCAGCCAGAAGGGCAGCCAGAGCAAAGGCCCTGAGGTCGAGTGTCCTTGGTGTGTTCTAGAAGAGTCAGGGAAGTCAGTATGGCCAGGGCAGAGGAAAAGTGGCGGGAGGAGGCCAACTGACGAAACCGTAGATCATACAAGAATTTAAAAACTGGGTGCGCTTTGAATTTTCTTTTGACAGAGGTAAGAAACCACAGGTCGTGTTGAGCAGAAGAATAATTGACTTTAACCTCCAATTGTGATTTAAATATGGAAGGACATGCGGCTGGGAATGTGGAAAAGTAGACTGAGTTCACTGTCAGTATGGGTAGGGCCAGCACTGGAGTGCAGGTCTTCTGGAATTGCAAACAGCACTATTTCAATAGCCACATCCCAGGGAATCCCGTAGCGTAGGTAGAGACAGAGCCTTGGACGTGCTACAAGAGAAGAGGACGTCCAGCCTGGCAAGACCCAGGAGCCACTGATCACAGGCGATCTTAGGATGTCATGTTTGTGACTTTTGGGTTTTTCTTTTCTGTAATTTTGTATTTTTTTACCCTATCGCTCAGAAGATGAATAGATATAAGGAGTCTCCTTATTTCGGGGGGAGAATGGTAAAGAAACACTTAACAGCTACCTCTATTTTCTGACTTTTTTCAAGCCTGAAATGTACCCATTTTACACCCCCCTCCCCCGCCCTGTTGTATGACTTCTTTCCTGGACCGCACAGGAGACAGGAAAGGGCCAAGTCAGGGCCCTCTACTTTGTCAACCAGGGTTGCAGGACCACTAGCGTGTCCCAAATATTTGTCTTTGTTGTGAGTAGCTATTTCATGGCTTCAGTAGCTGAAGACTTTATTTTATTTTACAGTCTCAAGAATACAAAATAAATAAGGAGACTAAAAGCAACCACGTCAGATACATCTTTCAAGGATTCTGCCAAGATCTGTCAACCTGCGTCTCTAAATAACCAGTGACAAATGTTGTGTTGACATATTTCTCCATTTCCCAGTGAATAATTAACAGCAAATGTCAGGGAAGGCTGGTGAAATAATTTCAAACAAATAAAAACCTACTTCCAACTCATTTCAAGCATCCATAACCCTCTCCGCTATAGACACACTTAGGAAACAAAGCAAACTGTTTCCAAAATTATCAGGAAAGCGGGTGCCTTCTAGGCATGGCAGAATTCTTTCTTCCTTATCATGTCAAAGTGGAAATACATGGAGAGCTAAAAGTGTGGAAAGTAACTTGGAGACACTCAACGAAGGGAGTCTGTTATTTCTGTGGTGGTGGCAGTGTGGTGTGAAATGAGCAGAACCTCTCATGTCAAATAAATGCAAGTTCAAATCTTGGCACCAACATATTTTCACACTGTGACCTTGAGCTCTTGAATTCTTGTCTTAGTTTTTTCATTCATTAAACAGGAGCAATAACTTCTAGTTTGCCTGGCTGTTGGAAGTTTGAGATAATATGCTTACTTTATGAGGGTCGCACGAAGTTTTGCTGACACTGGCACTTGGGACATGGTCCATGAGTGAATGATCGATTAGTGGATACGCTTTGCACCTCCCAGAATACCTTGCACACAGTAGATACCCACACATTGTGCCCCCTCCACTTCCTTTCCCATTGAACACCTCTTTGATAACTAGCATTGTGTAAATTAACTCCGTGTTGTGGGGACAGCTGTGGAATATTGAGGTGGGGACTAGTTGATGAAATTTTATAGGTTTCTTCAGCTATCAAATTGAAATTTTAGAATCCACCACAAAGGATGTTTTGTTTATTCAATAAAAATTATACTTAGAATACTATATGTTATGTATATTAGCTGGCTAAGACTAGGCACTAAATAAGTATAAGTAAAATTTGAATCATCTGAGATATTTTTTTTGCCTGATAGCCAAGTTTAGAGTTTGTTCTTCATAATATTTAATTTTTTTTAATTTTATTTTAGAGAGAATGCAAACAGGGGAGAGGGGCAGAGGGAGAGAGAGAGAATCTTAAGCAGGCTCCATGCTCAGTGTGGGGCCCAACACGGGACTCGATCCCACAACCCTGGGATCATGACCTGAGCTGAAATCAAGAGTCGGGTGCTTAACCAACTGATCCACCCAGGGACCCCATGTTCTTCCTAATATTTAAAAGGAAAAGTTCACTGACTACAGCTAAGCACCTTTCATAGCAGAAACACTGGAAAAATATATTTCACTTTGGTAGAGATTGATGAATTAATTTGGATCTACTCTTTAATTGTAGGGTTTATACAAACTTTGTATCAGAAGAGAATTAGCAATGAAGACTTAAATGGAGACATTGTGCTTATTTCCTGATGCATGTTCCATACTGATCTATGAGTATTCCTTGCCTTCTAAGGTTAAGAAAATCCTATTGTTAATTAAAAAGATGATTTTAAGTTTTATTTCCGGAGCTGCCTTCCTGATGAAAGTACAATGGTTCTTGCAGCTAGACAAAATACCATATATTTTCTGGAGCAGTACTTATCAGTATGTTTGTTTATAATTTTTTTTGTCTGTGAATTTTCTAAAGTGGCTGAGCCATAAACAGACTAGAGAGGATTTATCCATTTTTACTTGGTAGTATGACAATATCCTCTTAAAGTATTTTTATTTTGCATTTACAGTTTTGTATGTTTCTTTACATCCCTCTAAGAGGAAAGTGGTTACAGATGTACCCTTTACAACAGAAGTCAGCGTACTGTGGCTCACTGGTTAAAAATGAACCACCACCTGTGTTCAAATGGCCCTCAAAGGTAAGAATGGTTCTTGGCTTTAAAATTATTTAACTATAAAACTCTAAAAACATTCAGATTTCAGCGTCCATAAATAAAGTTTTGTGGGAACACAGCCAAGCTCATTTATTTACACTTTGTCTACACTGCTTTGATGCTACAGTAGCAATGTTGCATAGTCGTGACAGAAATTAGATGGCCCAAAAAGCCCCAAATATTGGATATCTTGCCCTTTAACAGTGTATTAAAAGGTTTCCGTATATTCAAACATAAGCTTTGAACCAATAGGATAGCAGAGGCCCAGAGAATTTGTCCTTTGTGTGAAGGCATATCACTAATGAAAGATGTAGCTGGCCTTGGAAAGGTGATCTTCTAGTCAAGGATTTGGTGAATAAAGATGTGAAGAGGTGATAATATTATTATATTAAAGAGGCTTTATAAATTGCATGCGGGATTTATGAAAATTCAGACTTGCTAACTATGAATTTTTCTGTGAATGTCTAGGAACTGCTGTGCTTTGCAAAAGAATTCCTTCCCAATTCAAATCAAATTTGTTTTCTTTTTTTTTTTTTTTTGCGGATTAAACATTTATGAGTTACATTTATTGGATCTTGAATAGAATTTTCATTTGCTGATACAAATACTTTGCTGGCCAGGGGCTCTCTCTGATTGATGCATGGTTCTCTTTCCTCTCCATCCAAATCTCAGGCTTACTATTTCTACCCCTTCTTTGTTGGCATGCCGGAAGTTTGATCTTCTAAAAAAAAAAAAAAAGCGGGGACACAAAGGATACAAGAATGGTTTGATTCAAAAAGCTGATGAAGTTTACAAAACTCTGACCTAAAATAGGACAGCCAGGTGGATTTTAATCAAGCAACTCAGACTTTCTTTTTTATTAGAAATCCAGTTTTTTTCTGATAGAATTCAACTCTGAGACTGGGGGTATTTTTCTTAGTGATTTCTCTAGCAAAAACAGGGAAAATAGGTCTTCTGCTCTCTCTCTCTCTCTCT
>NW_024412417.1:43366740-43677624 GCF_014898765.1 Herpailurus yagouaroundi | reverse complement strand
TCAGTTGCCTAACTGACTGAGCCACCCAGGCGCCCCCGCTCTCTCTCTTTCTGATGCAACAGCTCACTAAAAACAGCATGTCCCAAAATTTAGTTGATTTGTGCCACTCTTTCCAGTAGGCAAGATGAGACCAGCTGTGAACATGAAAAGGGGCTAATTATGGGCAAAGCGACCAAGTCTGTGGGTCTGGCGCAGGCAGACAATCTTGCTTCTCTTTGGTCGATGATGAAGTCTGATTCACAGACCTCATTGGAGGAAGCGATAGCCCATCCAAGCAAAAGGTGGCAGAGCTTCGGAAGCAGAGGCTATCACAGATAAACCATATTGGCTAAAAGCATGGATTTGGGATTCAGACAAGTCTGAGTGGAAGATACCTTTGTCACTCAAATGTTATAGCCATGAGAATATATTCTTTTTAACTTTCTGAATTCCTTACCTAAAAATGATGGTGATGATGATGATGATAGTGTCCTTACTTCTCTCTTCGTAAGTTGTTAGGTTGATGAAATGAAATACCATACATAAAGTACTTACGTAACTGGTTGTTTGAGGTTGTCATACCTCTAATGGGTGTGACCTGCTGAGTGAGGGCTCTGGCAGCAGAAGTGGCTGGGTCAAAATGGTTACAAGGCTTATAATATCCTCTGCGTTCTACATGGGCAGGTCAGTTTAAGTTAACGCAGGACCCAACCAGCCCACTAGGATTATAGGTCCTGGGATAACCGACCGCCAAAGCAGGGATCCTAGGAAGCACTGAAGGAGTCCCAGTCATGCAGACTGGGATGCAGGACGGAACTTTTGATCCAGTGAAGAATTAGAGTTCCTTCTGTGACTCAAAGGAGAGACGAAATCATGTAATCAAGGACAGATCTGGGGTGTATAGGAGGAAACTGCTGCTCTGGGGCATATGCACACCTAAAATTTCACCATGAGCCCATGCGGTCCGAGACAGGCAGACCAACACCAGGTCTTACATTAATACACTACAAGGATTAGTTTGAAAGGCTCATACAGCAGGGAAGGCTGAGTCTTAATGGATGAAAACTTACATTCCCAGTAGCTTTATTGTACTCTGGCCATCCGAGGCCCGTTGCACAACCAGTGACCAAATAGTCTAGAGAAATGCTGTATTGTGCACAGTAGCATCAATGCACTGCCCTCCCGGGAAATCATAAACAGAGATTTGGGTTATGCATGCCCTGAATTTGGATAAAGGGACAACATCACTCAGATTTTGCCATTATCAGCTGATATTATTCATTGAGATGGATATTTTTTTCCCTTTGTGTCTCTGTAAGACAGAAAAACAAGAACACAGTCTAGAGAATCATAATCCTGGCTGACCTCACAATCAATACCTATACGCAGGTGGCAGATCTATCTTTTGGAGATGAGAAATAATAAAAAAATTAAAATTAAAATTCCATTTGCTCAGTGCTGTCTAGTTCTGGCTGTCACTTTGTTTCATTGGTCCAGAGATTTATCAAGTCGTAATTTGGTGGCATAACTTCTGTCACCCATCCTGCACAACCCTCCTCTGGGGAGACTGCAAAGCCTTCCAAACTAGGTCCCCATGCACCTATAGAATCACAGGGCTAGAAAGTAGCTGTAAAACCCACTGTGTCTAAAACCTTTCATTTTGAAGATGTGAAAACCCAGGGAAGTCCTGATATCTGTCTATCAGATGCGAATTTCCAAGTGCTCTGAACTAAAATAAAAGGAGAGAGGGAGACAGATATGGCCCTGGGGTTAGGACACCCAGCCACATGCTGGTTTCTGAGTGTTCTCAAAGCTCCTGCCTGATTTCCTCCACAAATGAGGGAGAGAAACACAGATGTTGGTCAAGGCCAGGCTTCTGGACAACGGAGCTTCTGACAAAGCTAGAAGAAGCTTAAAGTTGCTTGCATCTTGGGGCACCTGGGTGGCTCAGTTGGTTAAGCGTCCAACTCTTGATTTAGGCTCAGGTCATGATCTTGATGTTCGTGAGATTGAGCTCCGCGTCAGGCTCTGGACAGAAAGCACAGAGCCTACTTGGGATTCTGTCTCCACCCCCCGCCCCCGCTCTGCCCCCCATCTTAAGATAAATAAACATTAAGAAAATATTAAAATCACTTGCATTTTTATGACAGATTGTGTAAAATAATGGTGTTGCCTCCTCTTTTCCAAAAGAGTGATGTGGTAAGAAGGCTGGAGCCTCCTTCTCATTGGGAGATATGGCTTCTTCACCATTATAAGTCAGGCAGGAACTGGTGGGCGTAGGGAGAAGGGAACGGAAGTAAAGGTTTGCCCTTTTTCTAGTTCAGGCCAAATAAATCCCTATAGTTCATATGACCCCAGTTGATTCAGACTCGATATTGAACACTGGGTTGGAAGTTACTTATTTTAAAGTGATTTTGTCTGGTCTAGCCTTCTCTATGCCCACATCTCTGTAAGTCAGGCTGGTGGCTGTGCTCATGTTAAGTAGGTGGCACAGCACCTTCAACAAATCCCTTGCTCCCAAAGTTCTCCCTCAACCTTCCCTGACCTTTGCTGACCTCCCCATATACCAGACACCCTAATCTCATCCCTCTCTCCTCCCCCTGCCAGATACTAGATCCCCACCACCACCACCCCGCCTTAATGAATATTTGCATCTTCTCATCCTGATTTATCATTTGGAGGGTAACAATTGTGATATTGTTATTCATAGTAGGAAATATGTATTTGGTCTTTGTCCCAGTTACTGGCACAGAGCCCCTAAAACCCTTGGAATTTCCTAAGTGTGGATGGCAGTAAGGATGTCTACTGTTATGTTAATGAAGTGACTTTTGGAAGGCACCTAAGGGTGGGGGCTGGATCCCTTGGAGTCAGTCACATATCTTTTAGTATCCTTTGTAATCAGTAATCTAGTGACCAAATGGGTTCCCTGAGTTCCGTTTGTCATTCTAGCAAATTAATACAACCCAAAGAGGGAGTCCTAGGAACCCCCAAACTGTAGCCAGTTGGTCAGAAGCACAGGTAGCAAACTGGGCTTGAGATTGGCATCTGAAGTGGGGGCAGTCTTACAGGTCTCAGCCGTGAACTTGTGGAATCTGATGCAGTCTCCAGGTAGACAGTGTCAGAATTGAGCTGAGTTGTAGTACACCCAGCGGGTGTCAGAGAATTGCCTGGTGGTGTGGGGAATCTCCCACTCCAACACACACACACACACACACACACACACACACACACACACACACACTGGGGATTAGATCCAGAATTTTTCACACATGAAAACTAAACTCTGCCAAAGATCCACATTATTAATATGATGACAATTCTACATCATTTTGCATAGACCCATATTGCTTTCTTGAGACTATGTCCCGTATTGGACTAATAACACTCCATGGCTCTCCACTGTCAGGAAGTTTTAACATGACGATAAATGAAGAGGTCTAAATAACAAAATATAAGAAACCCTCAAGTGATAAATTCCATCTTGTACATTTCCCCAAAATGAACAAGCAAGCGATCAAACAAAATCCCTAGAGGCCAAAAAGAAAGAAACACATCCAGCCTTTTAATGGCTTCTGCCCTGTCACAGACATAGAGAGATATGCCCAGCACTCCTGCTGAGAGATATGCCTTGGATGCCCAGCACTCCTGCACTCAGCTCTGTGCTCTGCTCAGACAATTTCTTTGAGATTGACATTGATGCCTTCATTCTAATATCTCTGAGTCTTTTTACGAAGGAAAAAAAAGATAATAAACTTCTATGCCCATTTACATGTGATTGCAATGCCACCCCCTAATTTTTCTTCCCTCTACTTTCCTTGTTTTTGAAAATATCTTGCAAGGGATCCAGGAACACATATCTTAAGCCTAGGAAAACCAAACCAATGTTTTGAGAATTTGGTCTCCTGTGACAATATGAATGAAACAAAGAAGAAGCAAAGAAGCAACAGGTGCTTAGCTGTCCAGAGGTAGGTTGGGGAAGTACCTATTTTTAAGCTTGGATGAAGGAAAGGAAATAATCTCGGAAGAGAAAGAAGTAAAAGACTCACTTGTGTGCATCCCCTTTTCAATCACTGAAGCCCCAGTTATTCTAAATGTGACCCAGTAAGACCCTTTAGTCTCCCAGGACCACACTTGTATTTGTTTCTCATGGGAAATACCAAATGAAGACGCGAAGAGGAGTCTGTATCTTCTTAGAGACCTTTCCCTGCTGTGAACACAAACCCAGGCGTTATGCTATAGAAGTCACAAGACCAAGCCCCTTTTGGATATCCTTCAATAAAAGAAAGGAAAAGAAATTTTTCAGCTCACAATCTTTAAGCAGTCAAATAAATATAATGTCTGTGTTTCGGAATCTTGGATGTTTCTTCATGCTTGAAGACACCATTTCATTCTTTCCTGGCTTCCATTTTCCTCACTGTTTGTTGCAAGGTCAGACATCAGCATTATTGCTACTCTAATAAAGATAATGTGTTTTTCCTCCAGCCGATTTAATGATTTTGCTCATTATCTTTAATTTGAGCAGTTTGGGATGTGCCTTGATGGGGTTTTTCTTTGTGTTTTTGAGCACAGAGTTTATTAAGCTTCTTGAATTTGTGGGTTATTTTTCGTCACGTTTGAACATCCCCGGACATTATTTCTTCAGCGTTTCCTTCTACCCATGTTCCACATGAACATGAGAACTATGTCCCATCCATCTCTTAAATTCTGCTATGTTCTCCTTTTTAAATTTTTGTTTTCCTTTTTGTGTTTCGGTTTGGATCGTTTCAGCTGATCTTTCTTTGTCTTTTCATCTAATGAGCTTTTTATTGTTGGTTCCATAGTTTTATGGTCTAGGGTATTTATTTGAATTTTCTTTTAAAATCTTATTTTTTCTGTTATTGTCTCACTTTAAATAGTTGTCTTAAAGTCCATTTGTGCCACTCGGTTGCCAAAAAGTGGATCTGCCTTATTTTTTGTTTTTCCCTGGTCATCAGTTATATTTTTTTTACTTCCACACAAATATAAATGTAAGTTTTCCTTGGCATTATATACACAAGAAATATATGGGGGCAGAGTTAATGTTATTCGCCTACAGTCACGCTTTGCCCTCCTCTCAGATAGGCCAGGGGCTGGACAGGAACCGAGCTGGGTCAAGATTGAATCTCAGCGTTTGGTAGTCTCAAGTGTGTCTTTTAAACCATCTCCTTCTTCAAGTGCCATTACTGTGGGCTTTTGTTTGAGAGCTTTGTCTGCCTCTGTCCTCAGTCCTGATAACTTTGCAGTTCAGTGGCTTAGAAGTGACGTTCTTATTCCTCTGCCCCACGCACCTTCAAATTCTGACAAAGTTCTCCACTGCAGGGTCTGCCTGTGCTTACGGGAGGTCCCGCCTTCTGGAGGCTTATTCTTCTCCTAGGTCATCTGTGATCTCACACCTCGTTCCCAGCCCAGCCTCCAGCCCGCTGGTGGTGCAGAACTTTCTGGGGGGGGCATCAGCTCTCCCTGGTCACGGAAGCAAGTGCAGCAAGTGTGGCCCTCAGGACCCCCACCAGCTGACCTTTCCCATGTAGAATCCCCTGCCTCTGTAAGCCCACAGTCAGAGTCTGCACGTGCCCCCAAGAAAGAAAAAAGTAGGCGGTCTTTGCTCACCTAGGAGAGCTCCTTCTTACTCTGGAATTATAGTTCATATAGTTCTGTCTCCACAAGTATCCGATCATTGTAAACATGTGGATTTAATAATTTATCTATGTCTGGTTGTTGCAGTGAGAGTGATGGCCAGCCACGGTTAGTCTATCCAGTCAGAAATGGAAGGGTGAAAACCTGGATTTGAATCCCAACTCATGCACTTGCCAGCATCGAGTGCCATTCTGGACGAGACACTTGTCTCTGACTGTCAGTCTTTTCCTGTAGAAAGTGGGGTTGAGATTGCATTAAATGTGTGACCTCCGTCTGGAAGGCACACTATAATGTTTTATATTTCCAACCTACAACTTTTCATCTTTCTCCCACAAAATTTTTGACCTTTTATTATTCATTCAACAGTGACATGTTTTTAGGTTTGTTTTCTTTTTTGTCACAAATTCTATTTGTGTCACCTGCTACATTGTGGTGAAAGATTGTGAGCTTCTGGGCATGATATTCATAGTGCGTAAAATATGAAACCCACACTGATGAGCAATGTTCTGGAGCCCAGGCCTCAAAAACCAACAGAGACTTGACTCATGCAAATGGAACAGCAGCTCATAGATCATCCAAGGGGAAGTCAAGGTCACAACAAACCACAGAAATCATCGTGTGTCATTCCCAAACAACTCAACCCTGGTAAATTGAGAATATAGCACGTACTAAGGGGTTGGCGCTCCATTTGAAGGGGAGACAGATGAAGAAGACAGAGGAAGAGAGGCAAATAGTGAGAGGGGGTAAGAACCAAATGAGCAGGAGAGAACAGGATGCAGGGTGCAAACATCAGCTATTGAGGGATGCAAGGACATCCAAGGAAAGAGGCATGGACAGTCCAGGTCCAAACACTAGCAGTGAGGGAGAGAAACTGACAAAAGATAGAGAAGGAAGGGCACTAAGTGGAAAGAGAGGCATATAGCAGAGCAGGCAGCAATACATAAGGAGAGCAGGAGGGTGGCACTCAGAGAGATGTGTGGGGAGAGAACAGGACTAACCAAATATAAAGAGCTTTAGCAGGAGAAAGAGAACAGGAAACAGAGGACACATTCTTGGTGGGCTAAGACTGCCAGGAAGAGACAGAATCTAAGCCAAATGCAGACGCAGAGAGAATGGAGATCCCGCCCAAGAAAAGGGGGATGAGAGAAAGTATAGGGAAAACCAGGAAAATGTGATTAAACATAACATTTAATTCAATTAACTGCAACGAGCTAGACATCTTGCAAACTTGGGCTCACGTCATTTGCCGAAAGAGCATGCAATGCATCTACTGTTTTCTCTCCATTTATTAAGGTTGAAACTACTGCCCAAAGCCATGTAGTTGGTGGTTAAGCTGGAAATCCATCCCGGGTCTGTATGTCTCTAAAGATCATGTCTTTTCCACTCTGTCAAGCACAGTGATAGGAGTGTGCAAAGTGGGTAGGGGATGGTTGTTAGAAGGGATGAAGGATGGAGACAGGGGGCCTCTGATAGAGGGCTGTGGACCCAATGCTCTGTTTGTCAAGACCGCAAGTTGTCTTGCTCGAGAACAAATTAAATTTGCCAAGTTGATTGACCCAGTGTGGGAATGTCTCCAAAGCAAATCATGGTCTCCTAGTGTTGCATCACTCTGATTTAGGGAGGTGGGCACCTAACTTATTCAAGCAAGTTTGAGATACAGTCCCTGTTTTCCAGTGGTAGCTTGATGTCAGGTTGAATCAGCAGCCTTTTGAGAAGTTGCCCTGGGCTCCCCAGGCTGCCTCCTAGAGAAGGCCAAGCTCTTTGTCCCAGGGACGTGCATTAATCAAGAAAAAACAAGGGACACATTATAAGACAGGATTGGAGCACGTGCAGGTTAAGTGCATGTCACAAACATGGATAGAGGAAATCAGAGTCGCATTGTGATCCAAGGGGCTCTGAAAATTGCCGAATGCAGAGTGGCCGTATTGGAAAGGGATCCCAGAAGCGGCGGGACGGACGGAAACAATCAAATGCAAACAGTCCTGTCCTTCCCGATCTCATTGCCGTAGCTCTAATTCTGGTCATCGCTGTCATTCTGCAGTTACCAGCTAGTGACGGCCTTGTCCCCAGCACAGTCCTCCTCCTGTTTTATCACGCACGTGTCTTCTGGATGCATCCTCTTAAAGGCCACCCGGCCATCCCATTCTGCAGCTCATGAGACATTTGCTGCTTACTTGCTAGCTTGACTGTGAAGACTTTTCACAATTTGCTTTGGAGAAAAAAAAAAACTACCCTTATCTCCTGCATCTTCCTTTAACGTATTTTAAGCTCGTATTATGTTTTCATTTTCACCGGTCCATGAACATGTCTTAGGATAGTTAACTTCAAGGGTGAGACGGGTTTGCTGCAGCATAGAGTTGTTTGGCACTGGCTTTAAAAATGAACTTGACCACAGGTAAGGGCTCAGGATAATAAGCTGTCACCTGCTAATATGAAGTCACTAACTCTCTAGGAGCAAGAAAGGCCAGGCATCTCCAGGGCTTCCTCTGCGCGGGCACAGGTACACCTGGTCCCAACTTCACCCACATGCGCATGTGGTGCATAATGATTGCTCTCAGGGCTGGAGCTGCAATGTGAAAAGAACCTAAAGTACATTCCAAGGCCTTGACTGTTGATAATCAGGCGTCATTTTCTGGCATGCACAACACACGCAATTAGAAAACAGAAAGAATATCAGACCACCTTCTAGATTTATCTCTGCTTCTCAGTGCTTGTGCATCCTTGCTAAAGTCACTTCCATTCTCGAGGACTCAGTCATTATATCTAGGAAAAATAAAAACTTAAGCTAGAATAATTCATCCAAATGTCTTTAACAGTGATCTGGAGGTGATTTTTCTAGTGTAGAATAAAGCCTTATGTTGAGAGTTACGAGAGACCCCAAAATATAAGTCACTTCGTCACTAACTTGTTGGAATGCTATTGGAGAAGTCAGTTATGTCCTTTCTCTAGGACTCAGCTCAGCTGGACTGCAGTCAGGTGCAAAGTGGGAGCCTGGGGCCCCCAGTCCTCTAAATATATGTGTCTTCTTTAGTCTTTTTTTTCTTTAACTTCTTTTTTAACATTTATTTATTTATTTATTCTTGAGAGACAGAGAGCATGAGCAGGTGAGAGGCAGAGAAAGAGGGAGACACAGAATCCGAAGCAGGCACCAGTCTCCAAGCTGTCAGCACAGAGCCCGACGTGGGGCTCAAACCCATGAACTGTGAGATCATGACCTTAGCCCAAGTCAGACGCTTAACAGACAGAGCCACCTAGGCGCCCTATTTAGTTTGGAAGATATCTGTGTTTTATTTAGTCCTGTCTCCATATGTGTGTGTCAATGTACTTTTGTGTGTTTGGGGGGGGGGGGCATTCAAATACCAAATATTGTTAAGATAAACTATTTGTAAATATTTATAGAAGTTCTTTTTAAGAGGCAGCATCCTGACCAGTCAGAGGCCCTGGCAATAGCGGGCCTGCCTTCCTTCCTGGAGCATCTTACCTGTTTGCTTTTGACCTGGTTTGTGTTTTCCTGGCTCACCTGTACCCCGTGTGGCATTATCCCTCACTTTATATCATCTACCTAGCCCCTGAAGCTTCTGAATTTCCGGATGCTGAGATCATTTCTAGGATCCTTTCAACTTTAACATTGTATGATTCTAGGCATGAGACATGACCTCTACTCTCAAGAATGAGTTTTCAGTCAATCGAGAAAATGATTGGGCATACGAAGCACCTAATCACGGGTGGTGTTTTCATGATTATCTGCCAAATTATTTTTTTTTCCTCTCCTGTGTATTTTTTAATGAAGGATGCCTGCATCAGCTCGCCATGACATTAGCTCCATTATTCATGTGAGTGTGACATGTAAAACTGGCTCTACAGAATCCTTACAAGGGATTTCTTTATCACAGCCAGAGCGAAAGAGGTCTGCTAATTGTTAATGCTAATAAAAGGAGCTGCTATTACTCGGCTTTTAAAATATAATTACATGACAGGAATTCTCTGCTTCATTTTCTTCACACAGCCCATGTAATCGCCATGTAACAAAATTAGAGATGGATGAGGCTTCATTGAAAACGCAGACATAGCCGTTTAGGAAATGGGAAGTGTCCGAGATTAAAAAAAAAAAAAAAAATCATTGCCACCTTTTTAGTGGATCTAGGACGAAATTAAAGCAAAACCAGAAGGATCTATCCATGTATCTATCTATTTATTCTTATTTATTTATTGAGAGAGAGAGAGTATGTGAACAGGGAAGAGGGGCAGAGAGAGAGAGAGAGAGAGAGAGAGAGAGAGAGAGAATCTTAAGCAGGCTCCATACTTAGCATACCTGATGTGGGGCTCAGTCCCATGACCCTGGGACCATGACCTGAACTGAAATCAAGAGTTGGGTGCTCAACCCACTGAGCCACCCAGGGGCCCCCAGACGGATTGTTTAAAAGTGTAGGGCATGTTTCTTAAATTACACATATGAGTGCAATCATGATATTTATCTTTCTCTGAATGAATGATGAACATAGGGGAAGGGAAGGAAAAATAAGATAAAAACAGAGAGGGAGGCAAACCATAAGAGACTTAAATACAGAGAACAAACTGAGGGCTGCTGGAGGGGAGGTGGGTGGGGGGATGGGCTAAATGGGTGATGGGCATTAAGGAGAGCACTTGTTGGGATAAGCACTGGGTATCATATATAAGTTATGAATCACTAAATTCTCCTGAAATCATTACCAACTATATGTTAACTAATTTGGATTTTTTAAAAAAATTAGAAAAATTATGAAGTGCAGGTCCCATCAGATAACTCCACCGTTGGAGCCCTGCACAAGTTTCCCATCCAGTACATTGTCACCATGCCCTATATGACCTTTGCAACCTCCCATGATGCCTCTTGTCTCACGTTCTAAATGCCTTCTTCATTTCACATTGCCCCAGTCACACTGGCTTCATTTTATGTTTCCTGGAAGCTTCCAGGCATGCTTTTAGTGTAGGGTCTCCACATTCTGTTCCCTCTGCCTGACACCCTCCTCTTCTAGATATATGCAGTGACCACTTCCTCCTCTCCATCAATTCTGAGCTCAGGAGGCACCTGCTCTGTGGGTCTTTTCCAGACCTTCCCAGGACACTAAAACACTGCCCTGCAGTTGTCTCTACTACTTTCTGGCACTACAAGCCCCAGGTGAATTCAAGTTCCTCCTACAATCCTTAGTTTACTCCTGGCTTAATCTTGTCCCCTTCTGATTCCATCCCCAACTAGCCCAGGCTCTCACTCACCAACCTGAATCACAGTGACCTTTCACACCTGTATCCCTGAACCATTCAAGCAGAAATTTCCATTCTGGGTCTAGTAAGCTTTGTCTGGGGTCTTATTTTCTGTGCTAAAGTTATTTGGTTAGTATGGTTGACATCTGTAGAGTAGTTAAGTGTTCAGTATGGCAATATGGCAGTGTTTGGTAATCAGATGGATATAAGCTTTTTTTTGTTTTGTTTTTGTATAGTGAATCATTTATTGTAAGTACATAAGTACATGGTTTCAGTGGCAACAATAAAATCACATGAAGGGGAGACAGTGTCAGATCAGACAAATAGATGCTTTTTTTAATCATCACAAAATCTGTGGCCATGAGGGCCATCACATGGAAATCCAAATTTGCTCAGAATCCAAATCTTAAGAGGACAGATCCTCCTAGTAATCCATATGGAGTAGTTCCATAATTCCTGGAATCTGTAGAACCTTGTAGATTGTAACCTTCTAACCAAACATGACTTGTTGGCCTGTCATCATGGCTTTTAAATTTTTCTTTTCAATGTTTATTTATTTTTGGGACAGAGAGAGACAGAGCATGAACGGGGGAGGGGCAGAGAGAGAGGGAGACACAGAATCAGAAACAGGCTCCAGGCTCTGAGCCATCAGCCCAGAGCCCGACGCGGGGCTCAAACTCACGGACCGCGAAATCGTGACCTGGCTGAAGTCGGACGCTTAACCGACTGCGCCACCCAGGCGCCCCTCATCATGGCTTTTAAATAAATCTGATGGACTGTTGGTGAGGATTTTGTTTCCTTCCAAACCAAATAGTCTTACAAATAACACTAGAGCTTTTTGCAATCACAGTGTCACCTCTTTGGACACCAGGAAAATGTTGATTAAGATTTTCTGCAAAGACAATATCTTAATTTTGTATGGAAGGCTCCACTGATGGTCCAGTACATAACAGTACCACCAGTGTATTCGGAGGCATAATGATCTGTACAGCCATATCAAATAGTATGGCCACGTTGGCAGAGTTTCTTCCCCCCCAGTACACCATGAAGCAAAGTTCCGTCTAGATACTTTCATCATTGACCATAGATCCGTTCTAACAATACTTTCAAATTTGAGGATAGTTGTGAGACTTCCAGAAAACAAACAAAACAAAAATATCTAAAGCATGTATCAAAGCCTGTGTGGGTGCTCTACAATTTCAAGATAATTCTGGCCCCAAAGAACCCAGAAGACCCTAAGTACATAAGCTTTTTTTTTAATTTTTTTTAATCTTTTATTTTTGAGAGAGAGAGAGAGAGACCAGGGGAGGGGCACAGAGAGAGGGAAACACAGAATCCAAAGCAGGCTCCAGGCTCTGAGCTGTCAGCACAGAGCCTGACGTGGGGTTCAAACTCAGGAACAGTGAGGTTATGACCTGAGTTGAAGTCGGATGCCCAACCGACTGAGCCACCCAGGCACCCCAGTACATAAGCTTTTTAACTTAATGAATATTTCCTATATTTGTCTCTGCAGTGATCTGTATGTATTTTGCCTCTGTCCACTGGAGAGCTGCTATATTATACTCTCATTGCATTGGATTCTGGAGAGTCTGTCATTGAGAAAACCCCATCTCACCCCTGTTCATTGACCCAGGATAGGCAGAGGAAGACAGGAGGAGGTGGAAGAGGAGGAAGATTACAAAATGCCCTTTAGTTCTGGAACCAGGAGACACATTATTACTCTGCCCCTGTCTATCCAAAGTATGGAGTCTTGAGGCCAATGAATTGCTCTCTTTTCTTTCATGAGATGTAGTTGGCATTATGTCACTTGTTACTAAATAGTACTGAATGATGCAGTAACGTGAGATTATTTTTCCTCACAGTTTAGGATAATAACAATACCTACCTCAAGGATTATTGTTAGGCTGAAAATTTAAAACAATCTCATGAAAGTATTGATGAAATATAAAATCCTAGATATCTGTTACATGGAATTGTCATTTTTGTTCATTAGGGCTTGGGGCAGACTGACTTATTAGATGTATAGATTTCATGTCGATTTAAAAAAAAATAAGGCATCTGGTTAAACTTTTCCTGTATTATTTACCAAATAAAAGGACTGTGGAAAGGGAGGAAGGCTGACCAGTCATCTTCTTTGTCCTTTCCCCTAGAATCCTGATGCTCATGAACCAAATTGTATGCCATCTGGTTTCTGAAATAAGGAAAATAAGTTGGTCTGTTCAAGATGGCATATCCCTAAAATCGTGGCTCTTAGCTCTGAGATACTTGAGTGTCATGTTATCTATGGAACTAATTAAAATAAATACATTCCTAATGATATTCTCTTTGAGTTGGTCTTGGGTGAGTGGCCCACATCTGTATTTTTACTCTCTATAGAAGTTTCTGGTTTATTTAGCAAGTATTTATGAGTATTTTACTACATGTCTGATGCTATAATGATGAGTAAGACAAAGTTCTGCCCCTACGGAGCACAGGACACCCTGGGTGTCTGGGTAGAGCAGAGAACTATTCTAAACATTTCCACTGGCAAATTCTTCTCCATGATTCACTGCTTAATTGGATCTGTGTCACTTTAGATCCAATCCATGGCTCAGACCCCTGGGTTATATTCAGCTTAGCTAGCTGAATTTCTTAGCTAGATGTCTTTATTTAGTCCTATTATATTTGTTATGCATGAGATCTTTTAGGAAACTGAAAATTCTGTCATTAAGAATTTGAGATAATAGACATTTTAGATTATTGTACTAATGGTCAGCAAAATATACCCCCAAGTTAAACAAAAGGCTTTAGCCCTCTTGTGGGCATTATTTACAGTAAGACTGGAAGCTTGGGTGTTTTAATAGTTTATACTTTCCAACAAAGAGACTCTGTCTGCATGCTACAAGATGAGAGACCAGCAAATCAATATCTGTGATGAAAGAGCAGATATCTTTTCTCTGACAGGCCATGTTGGGTTGGCATTTCACCTTTGAGGGTGACTCACTAAAAGCAGTGAATTGGGAGGGGACACACAACAGGTCAACCAGATGAGACAAATCAACCCCAGAACCCACAAAGTGGAAGCTACAAAGGCCATAATCTTCCTGTAGAAAAAAAAAATAATACCATTCTCATTTATTTTTGCAAAGAAGTTAAAGCCCTTGGCTTAGCCACTCTTTTTGTTTTATCGACCTCCCATTGAACACTCACCTTTGTGCCCATGAGAGGTGGTGGGATGATGGGGGCTGATCTGAGGAGTCAGGACATCCAAGTGTTAGTCCTGACTCACAACTTACTCACCGTGTCCCTGAAATATTCATGTTTCCAGTTTTCTCTCTGTAGAGAAAGAGGGTTTATGAGACACTCTCCGGTTCTAACCTGATTCCATCTGTTTTGTTTGCGAACTCATCATTGTCTTATCCATCAATTATTAATAGAAAATATTTTGAATCAATACTACTATAAATAAAAATCTTTCAATTCTCTTCTCTACGCCACAGGTGGAATTGAGTGATATTTCTAACCACCCCCTCAGGAAAGTTTCCTATTTAGTTGTTTCTGGCAAGGCATGAATTATTAATATCCCAGCGATGTTTACATTTAAGAGTTCAGATTCCACCTTTTGTTAGCTATATAACTGAGGCCTGGAGTTCTGGTTTCAAGGATTTTCAGTGAGGGTGTTGCATTTTATCTGTTGTGGGTTTAATGAGTATTAAATAGTGAATATATGCAAAACCAATCATCTCTAGTAACTTTTTTTAAAAGATTTTTAATGTTTATTTATTTTTGAGAGACAGAGATGTGGCATGAGTAGGGGAGGGACAGAGAGAGAGGGAGACACAGAATCCGAAGCAGGCTCCAGGCTCTGAGCCATCAGCACAGAGCCCAATGCGGGGCTCAAACTCACAGACCACGAGATCATGACCTGAGCCAAAGTCAGATGCTCAGCTGACTGAGCCACCCAGGCGCCCCAAGTAGTAACTTTTATCTTTCCCATTTTCCCTCTTCAAATTCCACAAAAGAGTCTTTTAGATGTCAGAAATGATATCACACTGGAAGAATGGTTTGGGGACTTAACCAGTATTGTTTGTATCAATCAATTATTTCCTGTCAGTTGCCTGAATATGCCTTGTGTTTTTGGGATCCTGGTTGTTTCTTATACCATGTTGGGTGACTTCAGAATAAAATATTCTCTAAATGTAAAGGATTTTACTGCTTTTAACATGATTTAGGCTTCTCCCTCCTCTTTAAAATGTGGCTTCTTTTAACCGCCGTCAGCAGAGAAGCAATAAACAGATCATTAGCACTGATGATGTCATAATGGATAATGGAAAAGCATTAATTTTCATAATATCATCATTAATTATAGCTAACATTGAAATGCAGCAGGGCTGACTTTGTCTTATTAAATGAAGCAAAGGCTTTGAAATATTAATTAGTAAAATCAATCTCAATAAAATAGGTGATAGCAAAATTTATTGTTTAAAAACGTTTAGGCATACAAAGTAAAGAAAGTTTTGTAGTTTAAGAAGACACCATTAATATAATTTAGTGCTTCTATTTTACATCACATTATGCCATGGAAAATCACTAGAGAATTCCAGGAATGTCTTTTAATTTTCCTCAATCTCAGTTTCCATCATCAAACCGAGAATGATATGGCCTACCTCCTATGTTAGTGTCTGGATTACATGAGATCATTAATGGGAAAACATTTATAAATAAATACCTTACACCTGTGAAGCATCACTTACTAGTCCTATAGGCAAGATGGGCTTGGCTGGAAGGGGGTACACCCTTCACTTTGCATTTCCAAAACAGTAATCATAGTTACAGCAAAGATCACAAATATTCACGGAGCCCCTGGGTGGCTCAGTCGGTTAAGTGCTGACTTTGGCTCAGGTCGTGAACTCATGGTTTGTGAATTTGAACCCCGCATGGGGCTCTGCACTGACAGCTCGGAGCCTGGCGCCTGCTTCCGATTCTGTGTCTCCCTCTCTCTCTGCTCACCTCTGTCTCTCTTGCTCTCTCAAAAAAATAAAACAAATTACAAATCACAAATAGTCAAGTCTTATTAAATAATCCTGTGTTCTGGGCACTTTGTTAAACACTTTAGATAGATTATTTTATGTAATCCTTATAATACATATTTTTGAGGAAGCTATCTTAATGCTCACTTCACCAAAGAGAATATGAAGATCGAGGAGGCTAAGTTCCTTGCTCAAGGTCATAAAGGTCATGAGTGACGACACCAGATCTTGTTCACTGCAGAGGCCACCTCCTTAAACACAGGCTGTTCTGTCTCAGAAACTATCTAGGCAACTTCCCTTGATCAGTGTGCATCGCCATGCCTCTGGTTGACCAGTTGGCCTTCTGTAATTATTTTATTTAGGTCAGCATGTGAGAGAGGAATCATTGAAGAAATTGCGATCAGAGAAAGAATCCTAAGGGGAGGTACTTGAGCTGACCTGACACCGTGTAACAAGGAATTGGTGAAAAGATTACATTCGTATGGTCTCCAACTGAGTGAATGTCCATTTGGCTATCATCGCTATGCTCACCCGAAAATCCAAAGTTCAGGGAGGTGTAGGTTTGTTTTCAAGCAATTTATGGCATTTTATCTGGTCCTAAGTAATACATTTGATCCTTATTTTTTTTAAGAAACTGAGTTTGAAAAACAAATAAACATAAAGATAGCGTGTGCTCCTGTGCTCCCGTAATACTGTGTCCATACACCGTTTATGACCATTCCTAATTTACATGTCAATTCATTTGTTTTTATGTTCTACTCTTGACTCTACAGTTCTCAGGAACTGTGAGCACCACTCATTTTAGGGGTTAGCATACCATGGGGATTAAGACTCTGTCCCCACCCTCAAAAAAGGTAGTGGTGTGGCTAAAGGTAAATTACTTTACCTTTTAAAACATCGCTTTTATCACATTAAGATGGGGCTAATAATAAAGTAAAATTATAGGTTTCTTGGGATGGCTAAATGAGATGGCATATGGTACATGGCTTACAGAAGGAACCCAAAATATGGAGACTATTACTGTCTGTATATCTGTAGAACACCAACCGACAACTAGCCTGAAACACAAAACTATTAATTTTAAATTAATTGATCAATTGGTACCAGGTTGATGAGTCCAGAGTTATCCATAAATAAAACCACTTCCCATGAAATAGTAGACTTCTTTTCATTCATGAGGAACACGTTAGAAGCGCACAGGACAGGTGTGTTATAAGATAACAGCCTGTGAAAATACAGATTCAATCCTGCCCAGACCTTCATGTCTGGGAGTCTATGAGCTGCAAATTAAATTCAGTATCATCTAAGATTCTTTCAAAGATGTGATTCTATATGTCTATGAATTAATAAAACAGTATAATACTGATATAATTTACACTTGGAGATCAAATTAGCAAGAAGTTTATTTATACACTATGGTATATACATGTAGAAATTTATGTGTTCATGTCCACTGCTTAAAGAATTGGGTTAGGAGCTATTTCTCAATCTCTCACTTTGCCAAGAAGATGGTTGCAGAATGAATATTGTTTGCTTAATTATTGATGCTGTGTTGATTTTTTTTTCTCATAGCCCAAGCAACAACAACAAAATCCATCCAGAAATATAAGCAATAAAGTCACAGATAAAATTTATGGTTTAATTCGAGGAAAAAAAAACATATTTAGCTAGATCTGGCTAATCTCTCAAATTTAATCTCCAAATTCCTTTCAAATGGCAGTTATAAGGAATGGAGTGCCATTTTAGCAAAACAGTAGAAATATTGATGGTATTAAGGCATGCTTTATTTAGGACTTACTATGTGTTAAGTGTAGACCAGACATTTTTAGACATCCTATCACAATCCATCCAATGTATTCCTCCAGGCTGGCTGGATTATGCCTACTTTACAGGTGGAAAATGACAGAGAATGGAGCTCTTTAAATTTTCTATCTTTTTTTTGAAAAAGTGACAAAGTGGAGGTTGGTCAGACACCAGTGCATTTTCTCTTTCCATTGTTACTTGTGGTTTATGTCATGATCCTTTCCATATATTATTCTCTTTGTGTTCCCCTTACTCTCTCCTGCAAGTGTCTGTTGTGACAAGATTGGTGTGTGTGCCAAGGTGTGACCCCATGCGATGTCAATGGGCTTTATACAAGTAAAAATAGAAATAACAAACTTGTTATGCTGTTCACATAATAACACATAATAGGGGAAGTCAGCTCAGAAGTCAGAAAGAGGGTCAGAATGCTAACGAAATGGAACCATAGGGTTCGAGTTCTCTAATCTATGGTGAAGACTGTGAGCCCTCTACTAAAATCCATCCTGTCTTTCTTCATCATATAACACCATGGCAAGTCTGGTGAACTTTGTTCCATATCCTTCCTCGCAGTTTTGTGTAGCTATAGGTTCCTAATATCTATTCAGCAGAATATGAGAAGAGATTATATGTGCTGGTTTGGGACTAAGGCTTTTAATGTGAGGGTGCATCCTCCAAAGTCTCTTTCCACCCTCCATTGGCTGGACACAGTGAGCAAGGTTGGAGGGGAGGTTATTAGCAATACACAATGGAAACAAATGAAATTTCTGAAGGGCTCTTGCTAATGTGAGTACCAGGTCTAGGCTATATGACAGAGGGAAAAGTTAATCGGTGTGTCTTTTCTTCTTTTTTCATCTTCTGTGCTCTGATCCTTTTGTGATCATGGTGACCCTTCTTATTCCTTTTTGGGTTGTGCTTTGTCCATGATTTTCCATTGATGTAAATGGTATGAATCACATAATATTGAATAGCATTCTATAATTTCAAGTGATATACACTAGCTCTATAATTTAAGTGATATCACTGTTGGCGAAATGCTCGGCCCCAAACATATCCACATCTGAATCTCAGTGTTTTATGAATATGTCATGTTACATGAGAAGGGGAAATTACAGTCAGATGCAGTTAATTGCTCATCAGCTGATCTTGGGATGGGGGGATTATCCTGGGTTACTGTGTGGACCCAATGTAACCCCAAGGGTCCTTATGAAGGGTCCTAAGGAGAGAAGGCAGGAAAGCCAGAGTCAGGGTCACAGAGATTCTTGAAGTAGCTACACTTCCTGCTTTGAAGATGGAGAGAGGGGCCACATGCCAGGGAATACAGGAAGCTTCCAGAAATGGAAAAAGATACAGAGAAAATATTCTTTCCTACGGGCTGCAGAAGGAACATAACCCTGGGGACATCTTGAGGTTAGCCCAGGGACACCTCTTTCAGGTTCTGCTCACCAGAAGTGGAAGATAAGTTTGTGTTGTTTAAAGCCCTCATTTTGTAGGAATTTGTTACAACAATAAGGGACCATACACTCACTCAGCTAAAGTAGAAGTTATCTGGTTAATATCCAAGATATTTATCCCTATCTTTCATGGCACCTAGAATACTACATGGCCCGAACTTGACCCTCATTCCAAAGGCGACCAAAAGTAATGTGCAGCCTGGTCCTCAGAAGTTGTCCTAGGAAACCAAGGCAGATCTGTTTTCTTAGGCAAACTTTAACCAGCTACAAAAGCACAGCTTCTGCCAAATGATGTAGAAAAACTGATTTGTCATAGCTTCTCTGGGTAGCATGCGTGTGCAACCCAAATTAAAGAGGAGCCCCTGAAGTGAACCTTGTCATATGCAATCAACATTTATCCAAGGATTCTGGCCAAAGGTATTGATAAATACCCGTGGACAGGTCTGGGACAATTTAGGAAAGAAGTGTCTATTGAGAAGAGAGGAAATCAGCTATAGGGCTCATCATGGTCATTTTTATTAATACATTAGCTGAGGTCACAAATGATGCCAAACAAGAAAGGGATGCAAATATGAATCGGGGTAAATGCAAAATAGAGGGTGTCGGAGTGAGACATAGATTTGTGGAAGCATCCATTGCTTTTTTACAGATACCATTAAAAGGGACGCATTCCCGCGCACTCCACTTTTTAGCTCTTGTGTTCTTTTCTCCCTGAAAATACTGTAGAAGTGGCTTACATTTTATTATTGTTATTAATATTACATGGAACAGTTATTGCAGTACTAATAAAAAGGAATATTTTGTGCTTATAATCTCTCTTTCTAGGAGAAGAATAAGCCTCTCTTGAAAGTCCAGAGTAAAGCATTTGCATCTTCGTTTTATGAGTATAATTAGCACATTTGTTGGTGCTGTCATCAATGATAATCAACATCATAATAACCCCTTATGTTTATATAGCCATATACAATTTACCAAACGTTTCCCCATCCTTTATAATGTTATAGCCACCATCTCTCTGGATTTTGTTAATGGTTCCTAGGGGAAGGCAGGACAGACAGGGATGCCTCCACATTTTTTTTTTAAGAGAGGGAAACAAAGGTTCAGAGAGGGACCCAGTTGGGTCTTGGGTTAGGTCCCTAGTCTCCTGAGTTAGACAAAGCCACGTGAAGGTCATTTCCCTCAAAAACATCTCATTCTCAATGCTGTTCTATGTGTTGTTTAATGCAACTACACATAAAGCAACTTCACTGCTTTCCTTTCCTACTATTTCATGAAGAGATAAGACGATGGTATAATTTGAAAGACAGCCCAATGTCAGCCACGTTACTTAAACCAAAAATGTGTGTAATTCCTTTGTGTGATTCCCTCCTATGAAAACTGTCTGCACACTGACAGAGGCTTTCTAGAGACATAGCTAATGTCTCTAGACATAGCTAGTATCATTTATTTATTTATTTTTAATTGTCTAAAGTTTATTTATTTTGAGAGAGAGAGAGAAAGACAGAGTGTGAGCAGGGGAGGGGAAGAGAAAGAGGGAGACACAGAATCTGAAGCAGGCTCCAGGCTCTGAGCTGTCAGCACAGAGCCCAATGCGGGACTCGAACTCATAAACCTTGAGCTCATGACCTGAGCTGAAGTTGGACGCTTAACCGACTAAGCCACCCAGGTGTCCCCAGTGTCATTTAAATAACTAGGGATTTGAGATCCCTTCCAGGCTCTAGGAGTCACTAGCTTATATTGTGTAGACTATTTTGTAAGCAGAAATTATTAGGAAGAGCAAGGAATCAGATGGTCATGGTTAGGGACCCTACTTTTGCCTTTACTTGTCAAATTGAATGTATACAATTTCCTTGAACAGACAGTATTGATAAAAAAAAAAAAAGGAGTCAAAGAAACCACTTTACTATCTGGTTGTGAAGGGCTACATTCAGTAAGTCAGTTCAGCACAGAGCAAAGTTTAATTAAATATGACTATTATAGGATTATTGTTATTATTATTTTTTGTCCCTCAAAGAACAATCCAATTATCTCAAATGCTACTGTGTAGTTAAGTGTGCCGAGACAAATGGCTATCGGTCTCCCCACTGTAGCTTTCCTCATCCTCTGACCCTATATCTGTATTGTCTTGGAAATGTCTGGAGCTGCTGTGCCACTTCAGGAGCACCATCACCAAAGTGGGACAGCCAGCACTGACTGAATTTCACTTAGGTCCGCTTTCACCATGACTTTGTCTCTTTGCTGTGTTTTCACATCTCAGGACAGAATAGAGCAGGTGTCCCACACTAGAGAGGTCACCTCAGGTTAATACATGGACCAGGTAGGGCAGTGTAGTTCTAAGAACAGGCATGATTGATAGTTCAAAAAGAAGAAGGAGAAGGAGAAGCTTATACATCTAGTCTGGGCTCACAAACATGAAGCCTGAATTCTCCCAACAAAGAGCAAGGGATGAGCTTGCATTCAAAGAGAAACAGTAAGTAAATTGAGATCTGAAGCACAGGGGTGGAAGTGTCCCTGAAACGTGTGTCTAATTCCATCATGGATCACACTCACTTTCATTCCCACACCTGCCCTTCTCCTCCTCCTGAGTGGGGAGTTGTGATTTTTGTCTTGTTTGTGTTGAATTCTGCTCTACTTCGTGTCTGACACTTTTTAGTTATTCGTTATGTACTTGTACTTGTTGGGTTTGACTAGAACCGAGAACTAGAATGGTAGGGAAAGTGAGAGAAAGAGACGTTAAGAAAAGGAGAGGCTTGGCTGACACCCTGAAGCAGTACCATCACATCATGTGAGTGGTAAATGTCAGCCACGGTTCCATTTGCCTTCCTGTATTTATATATTAGTTGTATGTGTTTTGTTAAGATAGCTGTGATACTGTGTTTTATAAGAAATGTGTATTTGGTCTTTGGCCCCTTTCCTGGAAGGAGGCTCCTAGAACCCTTGGCATTTCCTGTGATGAGAACAGACAGGTGTCTTCTGTCATGTTCATGAGGTGGCTTTTGGAAAGCCCCTAAGGATGGGGGCTGGTGGTCAAGGGAACCAACCATGTCTTTAGAGGGTGGGAACTTTCAGTCTTACCCCTTGATGTCTGGGGAAAGGAGAGGGGCTGGAGGTTGACTCAATCACCAATGGCCAATCAGTTCATCAATCATGCCTAGGTAATGAAGCCTCCATAAAAACCCACAAGGACAGGATCTGAAAATCTTCCAGGTTGGTGAACCAGAAAGTTTCTCCATGCCACTGTTCTTGGGACCAAACTCCACTAGGCCCTTAACAAAGAGCTTTCATCTTCTACATCTGGCTGTTGATTCTGTCCTGTAACATCCCTTGTGATAAACTGGTATTCTAGTGACTAAATTGGTTCCGGAGTTCTATGAGCCGCTGTAGCAAATTAATTAAACATTAGGAGGGGGTTGTAGGAACCTTGAACTTTGAGCCAACTGGTCATAGCAGTTGACAAGCTGGGCTTGTGACTGGAATCTGAAGTGGGGACAGTCTTGAGGGACTGAGCCCTTGACCTGTGAGCCCTTATGCCAACTCTGGGTAGATAGCATCAGGATTGAGTTGAATTGCACAACATCTAGCTGGTTTGGGAGTACTGTTCGGGGTTTGGGGAAAAAAATCCCATACATCAGGATTGCTAGTGGAATATTAACAGCTATCATTTATTAAACTCCCATGTCAGATACCTTACCAGAATTATTTCATGTAACGTCTCTTATATCAAGGAAGGTGCGACTATCTCTGTGTTTTCAGGTGAGAAGAGTGAGGGTCACAGTGTGTCAGTAACTGTCCCAAAGTCACACAGCAGGTGCCAGTAGTCTAATTCCATTGCCCCTGCACTTTCCTTGGTAATGTGAGTGGGTTGTAATCCAGATGTAATGGGTTATCTGGTACCTACTTCTGGATCTAGCTTATAGAAAGAAATAGGGACAGTAAGTGCAATCAGATGCTCGGAGGAGACTTCTCAGGGTCTACTTCATTGTCCAGCTCCAGTACCCACTTGATTTTTCTAATAACAATGAAGACTGTGGAAAGAAAGAAAGAAAGAAAGAAAGAAAGAAAGAAAGAAAGAAAGAAAAAGCAAGCAGAATAAGGAGAGGAATCCACAGTGTGAACACAGCCAGGAGTTCACCTCACTACTTATAAACCTTAATTAAACCTAATTTGTAAATCTTAATTGAACCACATGTACAGGCATTAATGAAGCCGTATAATAACACTGCTCTCCCAATAAGACAACACACTAATACTAAATACTTATATTCCTGGAAAATGTACTCACGTGGGCCTCATCAAAGCATAATGGGGAAGTAGATAAACAATTAATCTCATTAATTGCAATCAAAGGACAAAAGTACGAACCAGTTGCCTAGAGGAATCGACTTTGCCAGATTTCCTCACAAACAGATATGGTGCTAATGAAGTGACAGTGTGAACTGAGTGCACAGCTGAGGAACCGAAAGAAAACAAAACAAAACTCTTGGAATGTCAAGAGAAGGACGTTCAAACTGGGGAAAACCAAGGCCCTCTCGTGCAAAAGTCAACCCTTGCAAGATTCCTCTTGGGTTCACCCGTTCGTTTCTTCAACAGATGTACACTCAACACCCACCCTGGTGGTCCTTTTGTAATACCTGTGTGTACCATATCGTAGTCTGTATACCTTAAACTTACACAGCGTAATATGTCAGTTGTGTCTCAGTGAGACACCTGCCCCCTACGCTGCCCGTGTGTTCTTGAAAGTGAGGACTTAAACATAAAGGAGACATGGTTCTTGATAAGGAGATGTGTAACATGAGAGACTGAGGTACTATTTTGGGTCACACACTTTCACAAGTGTCCCATTCAATGTCTTTAAGAGTCAGGTTTTGCTATATATATATAATATATAATATATATAATGTTATAATTAGTATATATTATATATTACTATATTTTATATAATTAATTATAAATATATAATATAAATATAATTAATTATTATATATACATATATATTATATTGTAAACAGACTTGTATGCAGAGATTGGGCTCTTACTTCTTCTTCTAAGCTTCAGAAGCTGTACTCTAGGAAATCACCACTCAGTCTTGATTAGATTTCCTAACTGTCATGCTGACACCCCCAGATATCTGCTTTTACTCTAGGCACCTCATGGACATTCTTTATCGTCAGTGGCTTCTGTGGCTACCTCCCCGTGCATCCTTCTGGTCTACCCGGTATCTTTATTCCAGCGGTGGTCCCATGATCCTGAAATGGGAGCCTAACTTTCCCCATTCAGGGTCCACGATGATTTGGACCTTTCCTGATCTTCACACTGTTACTCCAGAACAAGTCTACTGGTGCTAGCTTTACAAGTGTGTCCCTGTCCCTGTCTCTGTCATTCTGTCTGGCTTGAATGCCTTTCCATCATGTTAGGGCAATCTCAACCGATCCCTCAATATTGGGTTAAGGTGTCACCTCCGTGAATCCTTCCTTTTGTCAGTGAAAAAAGGCAAAATCTCCCAGGTTTGTGTTTGGTCCATTTCTCTACTCATGGAGTACAGCTACTTGTTTACATGCTGTGCTTTTACCAAATGGTAGATTTCTAAACTGGCACCCCCGGCGTAAGGCAAAGGGACATATTTCCATTGAATGTATAAATAAAATAGAAAAGGTCTGACACCAAACTGCATGCAATTGATACTCCCAGTGCCCTCACTCCCCAAATAGGAAACAGGAAGAGGCCAGTTCTTTCTGACTATAAACAGAGAGCATGAGGAAGTTATTACTCAGACCATAAGCCTGTGGTTTGCAACCACCTGTAGCGAATATGGGTCTCCTTATTCCAAAACCAGGGAGGAGCTCTGTTTGCCCACTATGTCTGTATAGCCTTCAGATGGCAAAGTGCCCACTTCTGCTCTTTATGCTCCAATGCACCCAAGTTCTCAGGGCTTGATATCAATCTTGTTTTTGTCCATCAAAGGGCATCCAAATCCTTTGAAGTGATGTTCCATTATTGAGCCTTGAAGATCTTCAATCTATTCTCCCAAGAGTTCCTTGAAGGATCTCATCACGCACACACACACACACACACACACACACACACACACACAATGACACAATGATATTTGATGGTATTACTTTGCTGCTGAAATAATTTAGTGTCTCCAGGGTGAAGGCCTAAATCGTCTGATTGTCCTGAAAGTCTTCCATGATCCAGCTCCTGCTTATCTCCAAGGCTCCTTTTACTCCAACCTTCTGTCAACATTACACATTTTTAAAAAAAAAGCTTTTTTTAAAGAGAGAGAAAGAGCATATGACTGGGTGGAGGGGTAAAGGGAAGGAGAGAGAGAGAGAGAGAGAGAGAGAGAGAGAGAGAGAGAGAATCTCAAGCAGACTCTATGCTCAGTGCAGAGCCTGACATAGGGCTTGAGCCCAGGACCCTGGGATCATGACCTGAGCTAAAATCAAGAGTTGAACGCTCAACCGACTGAGCCATCAGGTGCCCCAACATTACACATCTAATCATGACTTATTACTCTGTGTTCTCTAACCCATGCTATCTCTAATTTTAGCCTTTGAAAAGAATTAACACTTCTTTTAGAGTGGTTTGAGGTTTGTAGAAAACTTGAGCAGAATACAGAGAGCCCCTTATACTCTTCTTCACATGGCCCCAACCCTCACAGTTCCCCCTATTATTAAGATTTGGCGGTAAAGTGCTATGTTACAACTGATGAACAAGTATTCATACACCATGAATAACAGACGTCCATAGTTTACATTAAGGTTCGCTCTTTGTGTTTTGCAGCTCTATGACTTTTAGCTTTTTTAAGTGCTGCTCCCTCTGAATAGAAGGCACTGTCATCTGTTCTTTGGTTCACTCACCTCTCAGGTTTCAACTTATAGGCCACCTTCTCTGGGAAGTCCTCCTTGGCGCATATGCTGTTGCAGGTCACATTATTGGAGAGTAAGTGGATAAGTAAAGGTTTAAGCTTATTTTAATTCATTAGTTAATTAATTAATTAATTTCACATTTATTTATTTTTGAGAGACAGAGAGAGAGCATGAGCTGGGGAGGAGCAGACAGAGAGGGAGACACAGAATCCGAGGCAGGCTCCAGGCTCCGAGCTGTCAGCACAGAGCCCCACGTGGGGCTCGAACCCACGAACCGCGAGATCATGACCTGAGCCGAAGTCGGACGCTTTAACCGACTGAGCCACCCAGGTGCCCTTCCCTCAGCTTATTTTAAACAGGCACACATTCTGTGTGCTCCAGACATGCTCTCGGATTACCTTTATTTTGGGATTTATGTCGCTATATTTTAATACTGTGCTTCTTAGCTGTGATTTTCTTAAATGTGAATGCTATGTCTCACCTATTCTAATAATGTTCATTGCCTGCCAGAGACACTGGCAAACAGTATATAATAAATGTTTTTTTGTTGTTGGTTGATTGGAGAAACAAGTCCATCTTCCGTTTTCTCCCAGGACGTGTTTGGACTCCTTAAACAGTGGAATTAATATTTGACTTCTGGGATCCATAGCCATAGTTCCTCAGAAAGAGACAGAGCTGAGATCCCCAGCTAAAATGTCTACAGAATGAGTCATGCCTCATCTATCTACTACCTGGATCCAGAAACACTAATCACTGTATCAAGTAGAGCAACTCACAACAGATTTTGGCTTGGAGGACATCTCCTTTACAAAAAAGAACATTATTTTTGCTTTGCTTTACTGGATTGCCGTGAGATGAATATCAAAAGAATAAGTGTTGGAGGGTAGTTTATACTATAAAATAATCCAACGAATGAAACGTTTGGAAAAGTCTTACATATTCCCTTCCAACCCTGCCTTAGAAGGGGGTAGGAACCATCTTGCGTGAGGGTTACTCTGTTCTTCCTTCTACGTACCCTTGACCTATGACACATGGTGTGACAGGAAATGATAAGAGATGCCAATCATATCTTTTCTCTAGGACTTTAAAATATACTTTACATCAGATGTAATTTTCAGTGATCTGATAGCATAAAATTAAAGATGACCTTTGATTATTACACTTACTCTTGAGCTGTGAAGCATTCTTATCTCAAAACTGTATAATATTGAAGGCACGTTAGATTTAAAAATACTCATTCATTTTCCAGGGGTGCATTGCCTTTGTGCTACATTTGATTAACTACCGTGTCTTAAAAAATAAATACAGAGATTCGAATAAAGAATAGAGGAGGCAAAAGTGAAAATACACCATGGGTTTGAGCTGGCACGGTGACAAGGCAAAGCTGTGCGCACATCCAGCTGAGTCAGGGGACCGGGCACAGAGCGCAGGGTGAAGAAGCCCACAGGCAGTGAGAAAGAGCAAAGCAGTGGGCATCAAGCAAAAAGAATTGTGTCTCCAAGATAGCATCCAACATGGAATTATCTTATATGTGAATGAACCAACGGAGCTAAGCTCCTTCAATAAGCCACCCTGAATAATGTTTCCCGTGTATCAACACTTACTTTGGGCCAGTAACTTAAGTCATTACATCCATTATTTCTTTAATTTTATCTCCTCCATTTAGAGAGAAGGAAATGATCACTCAGAAATGCTCATCATCCTTCTGAAGTTATACATTAAGTCAAAGATTCAGAACTGTAGTCACTTAGGTCTGATTTTAGTCTGTGTTCTTACCCATAGGTTTGAGGGCCTCTGATGGTAATATTTTCTACGATAGATTGCTGGTTCCAAGTATTCATAGGTTTTTCGGGCTGTACAGGCTCTGATTGCAGCTACTCAACTCTCCATGAAAGCTGCCACAGACTCTATGTAAAGTAGTGAGGTGGGCCATGTTCCAATAAAACTTTATTTGCAAGAACAGGCAACAGGCTGGATTTTGCCTATGCAACATAAGGTGGAAATATTTCAAGACAGCGTTTCTCAAACTATTTCTGGCACAGCCCAGAGCTACCATAGAATATTACTTATATGCATCTGTATTATTTATTATTAAGAGAACCAAGGATCTCAGAAAATACTTCAGTCCTTCTAGACTTTGATGTGCATTGATTTTTTATTTACTATTTTATTTGATTAAAAGAAAAAAAATGCTCTGGCCCTGAACCATCAAAATGATGTGTCATGATGCACATTTTGAAAAAAGATGTTATGAAGATTAAAACAAAAACCTGAATCATAGAAGCTTCTTGTAGCAGATTCTGAATTACATGAATGGAAAATAATAAAAGGAGCAGAACCTTGGATCTGGACGTGTCATTGGAATTCCTAAGATAATCGCTTAGTCAATGGACAATAGAATAAGTTCCAAGAGAACACTCATCTCTTTACAAAGCAAAATACCACATCCATCATCCAAAGAAACTTATCTCCTGCAGTGAGATTTTAGACTTCAGTTTTTCCATGCAGGTAGTTCTGAGTAAGGAACCTTCTTAGAATCTGCAACTCTGACTCTTTCATTCAAAATATATTTGGGGAGGACACCTGGGTGGCTCAGTCAGTTGAGCATCCAACTCCTGATTTCGGCTCAGGTCACGTCTCAGGGTTGTGGGATTGAGCCCCGTGCCAAGCATGGAGTCGACCTGAGATTCTTTCTCTCTCTCCCTCTGTCCCTCCCACCCCCCCCCCCCCGCTGTCTCTCTCTCTCTTTCTCTCTCTCTCTAAAACACATACAATTTTTAGAAATGTGTATTTGTGGAGTCTCCTGTATGTTTCAGGAGTATTCTGGAAGGTTAGGTGACAAGAACAGCAAAAGTCACCTTTGTGGGAGAGGTGGAGTAATGGATGTGGGCACCACATTGTGGGATGCAGAGTGCATCATAAAAGCAAAGAGGCATCTAAAAATCAGGATAAATCTCTCTGTATGCAGGAACATGTCTTTTATGAGGCTTTTTCAAAAATTGGAAGGTCAGAAAAACAGATAAAAATATTATTTTTGGCTTCATTTGCAGGAGTCCTCTAAGCACAAAACAACGGACTAAGTGGTTCACCATATCTCTGTCTTTCCCTGAGCCAATGAAAAACCCAGAGTTAAATGTAATACACTCGCTTAGAAATTTAATCATCCCAGGCATCAGGTCCATCTGTCTCTCTCCACCTTAATATTTATTTATGCATCTATTTATTTGATCACATACGTGTAGCTGTTTTTTTTTAACTTTTTATTGTAATTAGTATATGTATACAATTATAACTCACACACATATGTATGTATGTATGTATGTGTAATGCTGGATTCACAAATTTATTATGTTTCTCTATAGTTTTTCTGTGTTCTAAATCTAACTGTATCATGGAACCTGCCCATTACAAACCTATTTTTCTCTGAGAGGGTGTTTGGGGTCTAAGGTCCAATTAGGGCATGGTTGTCAGAGGAAAATTGGCAGTGACCAAGGCTGAAGACTGCAGGCTGGCAGTAGCTGCTCATTAATCTCACTGCACTCAGCTCTGATCTTCAGAACCTTCACGGGAAAGCACTTAATATGCAACCTTCTTATTTCCTTCTCGGTTCATTAATTTGAACCGTGATCTTATCCATTCCAGCGTTGAGTTTTTACCGTGCACGGTCTAGATGAGCTGTTCAGCCAATAAATCCAATACAGTCATTTCCCAAAGTGGAGAGATTTCTCCCACGGAACACATAGTCTCGCAGTTAAGATGTGCCTGGTGCTCTCAAAGTCAGGGACTGATAGAAGTGTGGACCTTGTTTCTAGTTTTCCTAAGGAATTTTGAATCAAGTGAAGAAAAGCTGGTCGGGGTTATCTCACTTCTCACGGGAGATCTGGGTTTGGAGGAATCATACTCATCCCTCACCCCACCTTGTTATATTTAAAAACAATGCTATATTGCTTCTGACGAGTGCTTTTCCATGTGGAAGGCAGTCACATGACCATCATCTCATTTGGGCATCAAAATAATACGTTGGTCAGACATAGCGGATAAGGGGTTAGTGTCCAAAATCTATAAAAAACTTACCAACTCAACACCCAAAATACAAATAACCCAGTGAAGAAATGGGCAGAAGACATGAATAGACACTTTTCCAAAGAAGACATCCAGATGGTCAACAGACACATGAAAAGATGCTTAACATCACTCGTCATCAGGAAAATACAAATCAAAACCACAGTGAGATACCATTTCAGACCAGTCAGAGTGGCTAAAATTAACAACTCAGGAAACAACAGATGCTTGTGAAGATGTGGAGAAATGGGAACCCTCTTTCACTGTTGGTGGGAATGCAAATTGGTGCAGCCGCTCTGGAAAACAGTGTGGAGGTTCCTCCAAAAATTAAAAATAGAACTACCCTACAACCAAGCAATAGGACTACTAGGGATTTATCCAAAAGATACAGGAGTGGTTATTCATAGGGACACATGGACCCCAATGTTTTTAGCAGTGCTTTCAACAATAGCCAAATTATGGAAAGAGCCCAAATGTCCATCAAGTGATGACTCCATAAAGAAGATGTGGTTTATATATACAATGGAATACTACTTGGCAATGAGAAAGAATGAAATCCTGCCTTTTGAAACAACATGGATAGAACTGGAGCGTATTAGGCTAAGTGAAATAAGTCAGTCAGAGAAAAGGCAGATATCATATGTTTTCACTCATAAGTGGAACATGAGAAACTTAAAAGAAGACCATAGGGAAGGGAAGGGGAAAAAAATAGTTACAGAGAGGGAGGGAGGCAAACCATAAGAGACTCTTAAATACAGAGAACAAACTGAGGGTTGATGTGGGGATGGGAGAGAAGAGAAAATGGGTGATGGGCATTGAGGAGGGCACTTGTTGGGATGAACACCGGGTGTTGTATGTAAGCAATGAATCATGGGAATCTACCCCCAAAACCAAGAGCACACTGTATACACTGTATGTTAGCCAACTTGACAATAAATTATATTTAAAAAAAATAATCCATTGGTCAATATCAGTCTAAATTTCCTTTCATGGGTTGAGATCAGGAGATATTTTATTGGATTTGCCAAAGACTACACCATTCTTCACTATCTGATGTTTCTGTTATTTGTGAAGCCTGACAAAGTAATCACGTTTCAGAGTCTAATTAATTATATTTCAGAATTTTTGCCTAAGTTCATTGTAAAAAGTGAATCAGATTCTAATTAGTTTCATCCTTAAAATAACTGGGGGAAACAATTAATAACAATAATAGCTACCCTTCATTGAGTGTCTACTATAACCCCCAAGCTATAAACTGTCTCTATTTTACAGATAAGTAAAATGAAGTCACTCATAAAAGAATGAGTATCAGGGGCACCTGGGTGGCTCAGTCAATTAAGCACCGGACTTTGGCTCAGGTCATGATCTTGCCGTTTGTGAGTTTGAGCCCCACGCCGCTCTCTGTGCTGACAGCTCAGAGCCTGGAGCCTGCTTCGGATTCTGTGTCTCCCACTTTCTCTCTGCTCCTCCCCCGCTCACGCTCTTTCTTTCTCTCAAAAATAAGTATACATTAAAAATAACTAAGGAATGAGTATCAGAGCCCATTTCTGCTGGCCTCCAAAGCCAATGTCTCCTCCCTGGGGCTTCCTTTTCAGTGTTTCATGTGACAGACATCACCGATACCCTTTCCTGGGACAATGGTGTGTGAGCACAGGCAAGAACTATTGACACGTTTCCTCTTGCAGAGCCTTCCTCTAGTGTGACAAGCAGGAAATTAACAAGAAAAGAAGTACACACACAACGGTATGAATTGTGATGATTGCTCTCCGGCACATGTAGTGATGCAGAGTAATGTGCACAGAGGAGGGCCTTCCCTGCATACTGTTGTCAGAGGCCTGTCTGAGGCTGAACTTCGCCTCAAAGATGGGCCAGAGTCTGTCCTGTGGAGAGCATGAAATGAGGATTTCAGGCAGAAATGTGGATGCTTTGAAACAAGCAAGAAAATAGCAGTCTGGAAGGACTGCAAAAGGGGATAGTAACGCTCCAGTGTAGACGAACGTAGCCTGCAGGTCATAGGAATGCCACGAAATGTGTTCTCAACTGAAGAGAAACTCATCGGAAGTTTTTATGAAAATAAATGACATACAATGCAGGGCTGCAAATCTTATTTGGAATTATATTTTTGTTTAGGGATTCCAAGATTATTAATATAATGAAAGATACATGTCTTGCTTCACTTAATAGATTCTGTGGATTAGAAAAGATTTGTCCGTGCCCTTGGACAGGTGATGGCCTTGGGGAGATTCATGGCTAGGTAGAAGGAACTCCCCACCCCCCCCACCCTGCCACCATCTGTATGGAGAAAGACAACATTATTCAGGAAAGTTGTAACATGAAGGTGGGGAGGGAGACAGTATAGCAGGACTACATATACTTTAAGGACATTTCTGCAAAGAAAGCCATAGTTCATTTTTCCTAATTCCAGTATAGAGTTTAGAAACTCAGAGGATGCCATTGGGTTAGACCTTTTAGAACGTAAAAGGTAACGGATGTGTGTGTGTGTTTGCTTATTCAATTTTTTTAAAAAGACTATTAAAAAGGTTAGTTTTCCCAAATACAAGTTTACAAATCTTCTGCAGTTCACTTTTCTAGCCTAAAGCCCGACTGCAAACTCCCTGATGTCTGGACTATACAGCGATAGCGTTATGTCCAGGTAAAATCAAGAAGACTTGACCCAGGGATCGCTCGGAGGACTTGATTTACTTAGTATTTGCAGGAGCGTGTTTCATAGCAGGTAACTCCATCCCTCAATTACAGCCGCTCTTCCTTTCTTAGGGAAGAGGATGGATCCATTCAGCAGTCGCTCTACCAAGTGAAGTTAGCTGTGGAAGTTGGTTAATTGTCTCCCACCCCCTCCACAGGACATAACAACTATGAGCCAGCCTGTGGTTGTCACCATGACTCTGGGGATAATACCGGATAATACGGTTTACTCTATTTCAATTATATGATCAAGTTCTGTTCCAGTACAGTAGATAGTCCAAGAGATAAGACCATCATCATCATGATCCCTTCCCCTGCCAGCATCTCCTGCTCTGAGTTGCTGAGGTTTGAGCCGATCAGGGTGAAGTCTGGAGTAGGACAGAGTATTGCCTTCTATACGTCCTATGAAATGAAAACCTTGAGGCCAAAGAAAGCAATCCTGGAGATCACGTTTGGATATTTGATGAAAGCATCTGATCTTTGAAAATAAACTGCCAAAGTGAAGAAGCTGGGCAGAAAGAAAAATCTGGAAGGATCTGGCAACTCAAAAGCCAAGAACTCAAGCCCAGAAAGAGGCTGACAAATGGCATGAGGAGATGAACCCTCTTGTATGCACATGCGATCTGGGGTAAGGCAGAGCAGGTGCAAGGCTGTCCTCTGCCTCTCAAAGATCTTGTTGTGCCCCTTTAATGGGAATTATGCTCTCTAAACCTCACTTCCAGTCCAATTTTGGAACTGGTGTTTACCTAACTGTGGGATCACTTTTTAAAACCATTTGTGGGTTTTCTTATTTAAACTTCGTGACAAACCTATGAAGTAGACAGCACTTTATTTCTATCTACATATAATAAATTTGAAAACAGAGATCTTAAGTTTCTTGCTCAAGGCCATAGAGTCACCATGTGGTGGATTCAATTCCCAAACTTGAACATCTGATCCCTGAGCCCAGCTTCTCAACATCCTTTTGGAGGAATTTGTGGAGAATGGCAAATAGTAAGTGATAACAATAGTCACTGGTATTAAAAATGTTGTTTTCCATCCTTAGGATTACAGTTGGGTATTTTTTTAATGCCTTCCATTTTTCTTCATCATATTCATGTTCTCCATTATACATGAGCATATGGGGAATATTTATAATAGCTGCTTCCTGAAAATCCTATCATCTCTGCTGTCCAGGTTACATTTTCCTAATTCATTTACTGTCTAGTGACTTTTAATTGGATGTAGACATTGCCCATTTATGTTGTGAAGCATTTTGATGCATTGCATTAAAGAGTGTTGGACTTTGACTACCAGGAAGTTGAGTTATTTGTGGACACATTTGGTCAGTTGAGTTCTGCTTTTAGGTTGTTTCAAGACAGGTGAAGATCCACCCTTGTTCTAGAGTGATTTAAGCCACATTCATGAAGTCATTCTGGGGTCTCTGTGGAAAGTCCCATATATTCAACAAGGTCTTTGTAGTCCAGCTGGAGGGAATGCCAATCATTTCCAATCTGTGTAAACAATAGGAGTTGTCTACTCTTATAGATCCCTGTGTTCTATGTGAATTGTATAATCATATGCTCAATAATTGATTATTCTTGGAAATCATTCTTGTTTAGCTTTATGGGGTATCTCCACATATGCACACACCTGGTGTTCACCAGAGATCTAAAGGGGTTGTTGTTGAATGCACAGATTTGAGTTGTCCTGGCCTCCTCAAACTTTTGTCTGTCTCCTCAACTCAGCAAGATGGCTGGAGTTTATGTGCCAAGGTTCTTGCATTACCTCATAGGGTAGAAAACTTGGGTGATGGTTGGGTTCTCCTTGATTGTTTCCTTTCTAAGGGATTGCATTCCTCTGCTGCGGTTGTCCAGTATGTGGCTGTATTTGTTCCTCACAGTGTCTTGTCCTGTTTTCTGGTTGTGTTTGATAGGAGTATAATCCTGGACTGTCTTACTCCCTCATGGACAGAAGCAAAAATCCACTAACATTATGAACTTATTATGAGACAGTACCTGTAATGTCTCCCTAGAGGCTAAGCCCCCTGGGTCGGGGCAGGGAGTATACAGTCCAGGTACTTACCCAGTCTGGAAAGGTCCAGGTAGGCAAGGAAGTCTTCTTGGAAGAGGTAGGGCGTGGGCTGGGTCCCAAAAGTCAGATGAGTTTTCAAATATTAACACTCTTTTAGTTTAATTAGCATGCTAAGTTAAAAGAGAGCATAAATGAGTGATTGAAATGGCTTGACTTAATGAAGCCTTAATAATAACCTTAATTCAGTTTATTTGGCATCTATCACTCACAGATGAACAGCTAATGCCTTTTCTAATAAAACCGTCATAATAAAAGGAGCCATAAAATATATTATTTTTATTATTTTAATCACATACTTCCTAAGTGAAGATACTGAATCCATTAGAATAGCCCTACAAAATGCTTTCATTCCCCTACCCCCCCTTTTTTTTTAAATTTCAAAATTGAATTTACTTGATGTTATACCGGGAACATTTGATGCTATTTTCTTACTCTGCTGATATAATTAAGTGAGAACAGATTCCAATGACAACTCCACAGGTTATGTTCTGGAGACTGACTCTTCTTACAGGCACATAAAACTGACCGAGTGCCCTGGGTTTTGATCCCCCCACCAAACTCCTTTCTTGGGGAGCACTCAGATTCTACTGCCTTCATCCGTGAGACCAGCAGATCAGAAAATTGGGAACCTGTGCCTCTGAGTGGTTACAGATGACCCTTCTCTCAATCCTGCTTCCGGCAGCTAGGACAGAGCAGCATTTTCTTCTTCCTTTTTTAAAATTTTAATTCTTAATTTATTTTTGAGAGAGCATGAGAGGGGGAGGGACAGAGAGAGAGAGAGGGAGACGGAGGATCTGAAGCGGGTTCTGTGCTGACAGCAGAGAGCCCAGTGCGGGGCTCTACATCACCAACAGCGAGATTGTGACCTGAGCTGAAGTGGGATGCTTCACAGACTGAGCCACCCAGCTACCCCGACATAGCAGCATTTTCAAAAAGAAATGCTAAGAGTGAACAAAACACAGTATTATCACAGGAAATATAAACGAAATTAACCTCTTCGGTTTCCCAAATAGCTTTCAGTGTCCTTTTACAATTTCCTCTTGAGTCTTTAACTAAACTCTCTATTTTCCATTACTGAGGTTAAGTGAAGTGAGTTGCCTAATGTCACATGGTGAGTGAATGGCAGATCTGGATTTTAGTCTCACTTGATTCGCACACACCCTCACACACACACGCTCTGCCCAACGTCCAAGCAGTAACCACGCTTCTCCGGCCAGCGTGCCTCCGATTTGCCTCTGACTGCTAGGAGGAACGTGGCTATTTCTTCCCTAACTTATTCCACAAATACTGATTGAGGGCTAACAGGGGTTATTACGCATGAGGCTACCTACCTCGAGGAGCACAGGAAAAAAAAGAAAAAAAGCTCTTCACTGCAAACTCTCACAAACTAGCATGAAATCCAGAAAAGGAAATCATCCTTTGCCATAGTGTGAGAGGTGTTTTAGTAGAAACAAGGGTCAGACACGATGGGAGGCGAAAGGAGTGAGAGTTAACCCAGTCCAACTTACGGATGCAGTAGAAGCAATAGGCCTTCTCTGTGGAAGTGATTCTGAAGCCATACCTTAAATAAACAGAGCCTTCCAGATGTGTGGGAATGGGAAGGTTCTCAGAATGAGACTGGCCCTTCACAGAGGACAGAGGGATACCGCTGGTGGGAAATGGTGGTTTATGTTAGTGGAGCTCAGTTATTAGATCAGAGTTCTGATGAAGGTGGGCAGTGAGACAGAGACTGAGCTTGGGAGAGGACTGGGCTGATTTGTGCCTCACTCTTTGCATTAGGTATTTGTTCCAATTGAGGTGCTTTCCACCTTCTTCCACAATCTGTCGACCTGTCGAGCTTCATGTTTCCAGAATGATGTGAATTCGAAAGCGCTCACTCCTTTGCAGGTCAGAGGGGCCTCTGGCTTTGTCCTTAACCCCAGTGTGACAATTGCCGGGCACCTGTCCACCAGACAGTCCCTCCGGTGCTATTTAGGAAAGGGAAGGTGCAGTCCTATTTAACTCCTATTCCCAGACCTACAGGTGTCCCAGCGCTGGGCATAGGTGGGCACTCCGTGGATGCCTGTTCAGTGCATCAGTAGCTGACTTTTCTGCATGCAAGGAGAAAAGCATGGTGAGGCATTTACATTCTTCCTTAGAATTATCCATTCAATTTACAGGTTATTAAAGTACTGTTTCGTGCCTCACCCTCTCACCCTGTCTTTCCCTCCAGCAAGTATTCTTAGGGCGTTTTTTTTTTTTCTTAGTGAATTTGTTTTAACCAAATCCAATTTTTTTCTATTATCTGCCTGGGCTTCTCACCCCTCAAAGTCCATTTGTATTACGTCTCTATTCACTCTGTCGCTCACTACGTCTTCCAATTTAGTATAATTTGTGAATTTCATTAACATGCTATTTACTCTCACTTTGAGATCTCATGTAGTCTACCTCCTTTCGTGTAGCTTATCACCAAGAGTAAAGTCGATGCCCTACTAAATTAAATGTGCCAGTGGTATTTAATTTGGAAGGGTTGTGAATACAAAGCGAGAAAAATAATAGAGGATCGAATAGACTTTTGAGGGGGGAGAAAAGCTCCGAGATGCTTCTAAAGAGTTATTCCTCATGGACAAATATGCTGGAGGAAAATAGATAAAACATATGCGCAGTGAAGGTGTGAAATAATTGGAAAACAGTCATTGAGAGGAAAATAGTAGAAATGTTAATAGATAATGCGGAACTCACGTTAACAAAACAGTAACAACGTAATACTGGAACACTAGAGTGTTGGAGCTGAAAGCCCCTCTGGGGATTATTATGTGTTTCCTTCTCTTTTTAGGGACTAGAAGAATAATCCCTCAGAGACTTGGTGAAGGGCTCACCCCAAATAGTTGCAGATCAAACCCTAGAAGCCTGGTTGTTTCCTAATCAGCTGTTCTTCCCTCTGATGCACCAGCCTTTACATATGAAAGCCCTTGTGGCTAATAAATGATTGTCACTTAAATCATCTTGATTTGTGTGATATACTTGTAAAATTGGGGAGAGCAGTTATTTTCCTTATTTGACACATCAGGAAAAAAACTGTGAGGCTCAGAGAGGCAGCGACCGGTGGAGGAACAGACTTCTGGTTCGTGGCAAGGGCAGATCGGAAGCTCCTTTTTTCCTAATTGCAAAATTGGTATTCTTGCAAATGTACCGTGCTAACCTTGACATAAAATGAACATCAAGTTACATTTGAAAGGAACAGGAGAGAACTCGCCAGCTCATCTTCAGTCTAAAAGCTAAAGAAACGTGGTAGAGGTTGAAATGACAGAAAAATGAATTTGAGAAATTTGGCCATGATGTGCAGCCTGGAGGGTGAACAGAACCTCCCCTTGAATTCAGACAACCCTGTGCTGTTGTCTGGCTTTGATGTTTCTGGCCCACGTTGACCGTGTGATTGAGACGGTAAGCCTAAAGCCATTCCCATCTGAGCCATATAAATGTGTCATTTGCCCATCCGAGCTGTATAAATGTGACACTTGGGTAGGTCTGCTTGTGAGGATTGTACTTGGCCGAGGCCATAAAGTAGCATTGGCCTATTTCCTGGTGTTCATCTGTGTGGCAAAACGGATGCCGGGAAGCCATGGCCTGCCTTCTAGGGCTTGGCTTCTCACATTTCTATGTAAGCATCAGATTCTGGGAACCAGAACATCAGGTCAATACCATTGACACATAGATCTGAATTTCTAGAATAGCTACCGAAATAGCTGACAGAGGAGAAGATTCCCAAAGTGAGGTGGAGAAAAATAAAGATGGGGTGTGTCAGCATCGATCAAAAATTGGTATTGTTTTCAAAACATTCTTCACTTTAGGCTGGACGTCAGCACTATTCGATTTTTCACAGCACTTTATAAAAATGTGCATTCGATGCAAATCCAACAACACTCATGTTTAGAAGAAATACGTGCACTCTTCTTAAAGAGGTGATGGCAACTAAAGCAGAAAGCATGTGTTTTCATAAAAAGTGTCTCGATATCCAGAAGTGAATATTCAGAAGTGGACTTGAAACCTGCCCCCCACCCCATATATATTGCTAATCATACAATGACTAAGTATTTATGTAAGAGTTCAGGTAGAACTATTTGAAGAAACCAGCATTTGATTTATGGTGGGAGAGTACATGAAGATTCTTGTCCAATTTCCTGCTGTTCTTATTAGCCCTGCTACTTCGAGCTGGTGACTTAATTTTTCTGAATCCATTTTATCAGCTTTAAAGGAAAGGAGTAACATTTGCCTTAATCCAACAGAAGATGGTTGTAATAATCAGTATTATTTGAGAACGTGAAAGTAGAGTATAAATCTACTAGAGTTTCTCAAAGTGCCCAAAGCCAGGGATGTGCTACACTTCAGTTGGATTAAAGTGAGAGTAACTATCTCAGAGACCCGATATTTTGGGTGGGAAACCAGAGGTAGGGATTTCCAGGCAGTGCTTATTCTCGAAGTGAGGTTTCTGATAAAGTTCTGGTTCCCCTGGGTTTTTCAACCAGCTTCAAACCAATTACCACAAGGGACATGTCATAAGAAGATGGCCAAAGACATGTTCATTTCAGGATTTCAAATAATCCAAATTCTCCAAAGGGAAAACTGGAGTAAAAATGTGGACTCAAAGTAGAAGAATTTCAGGTGTAGCATTTGTAAGAAGACTAGTGTCTCTGGCACATGGGCACATTGGGGGCTGTCTGCACATGGCAAAGCCCTGGCCGGCCCTTGTGGAACGTGAGATGAGCTCTAATGTTTATCTCTTGGTCATGCTGGCCAATCTGATCATGGAATTCCTATCGGATCAGCTGGGGAAGGTACAGGCTATGGATTTACCTTGAGAGGAAGTACAAAGGTAATTTTGGAAAGATGAGCTAATGACCAAATGAACAAATCAAATGACTATCACAGAACAGTACAATTAGGAGATTAAATGGTCAAGAGCACAGTACCCACAGAAGCCTGGTTTGTGGTGGTTAGTTCAGCAGGGACTGTGGGTGAGGGAGTTCATGCCCAGGCCATGCCCCTTTGTGGGTTCTCGCTGTTCGGTGTGGAAGACAGAATGATGCCCTTCCCCAAAGATACCCACATCCTAATCCTGAACCTGTGAACATGACCATACCTTACAGTACAAAGAGATCGTGCAGACGTGATTAAATTGGCAATCTTGAGATGGTGGGATTATCCTGGATTAGGTCCAAAGTAATCACAAGAGTCCTTTAAGAGGAGGCAGAGGCATCAGCGAGAAAACTTTGTGGCAATGGAAACAGACGTTGGACTGATGTGGCCAGGAGCCAAGGAATGTGGGAAACTTCTAGAAGCTGGACACATCAAAGAACAGATTCTTCCCCAGAGCTTCCAGACGGAATGTACTCTTGCCAACAGCCTGATTTTAGTCCTATACGACATGTTTCAAGCTTCTGATCTCCCAAACTGGAAAGGAACAATTAAACGTATGTTGTCTCAAGCTGTTAAGTTGGTGATAGATTGTTAAGGAGCAATATGAGAGCAATAGAGGCAGATCAGCCCAGTTTTAGGACTTGGAAGGTCTTTCAGTTGGTTCTTACCAGATTTGAGGAGAGGTAGGAGGAGCTTATGGGGAGAGAGGAGTGTAGGCTCATGGAAGAATGTCTTTTAATGAGGCCACTTGGAAGGATATTTTGGCAGCCTGACTCTATATTTATAAAATCTTAAATCCCTCCTTCTTTGAATATTCCTGTTCATCATCGCTATCCACTTCCTCAGGGGTTTTGGTCCAGTTCACAATTTTCTTTTCTGTTCTTGAAGGCTTTTTGCACCCATGGGAGTGAATGTCATAGTTGTGTCTGTACTTTCACAATCTAACTTCTGTGCTTTGATAATAGGAGCAGGGCCAGGTGTCTGACCCAAGATTGTCTTGAGAATCTCTTCTCCCTAGAATCTGGAATCTTCCTCTCTAGAATCTGGGACCCTGATGTGTTGACACTTTCCACCTGCGAGTTCATGAAGAATACAGTAGAACCTCGGATGGAGAGTAACTTGTTCTGTGAGTGTTCCTCAAGATGAGCACACATTTCTGGTAAATTTTAACTTGATAAACGAGTGATGACCTACAATATGAGTCTTACGTGACACCAAACATCACATGATCACACTGAACTAATGGTTCTTCCCTCTCTCTCTCTCTCTCTCTCTCTCTGTGGGATTGTGGGTGATCGTCTCCCACGCTCAGATGCTCGGTCTCAGGCTGTGGTGTTTGATAGAAATCAGTGATTTTTCAGAATGTTGGAAGGTGCTCATAACTGGCACTAGTGTGTTTTTTGTCACTTCAAGGCACCTATGCGTTTCCATCCAAGAGTGAGCTTAGGAATGCTCTGCTTCATTCTAGGTCAGGTGCCTGCAGATATAGACCCTTTCCTCTGCTGCCTTATTGCCAGTTACATTAAATACAGTATATGACCAGAGTTAATTAACACGGTACCATAATCAACATCCACGTGAGTGGATATAATGGCCCCCATGCAGAAACAGGTTAAAAAGAAAGGTGGTAAGGAGATGATTATGGCAGATGTGGAGAAGGAAATCATCGAGAAGTACGAATAAGGTAAGCAAGTGGTCGAAATTGCAAGATTTTATAAGTCTATGTCTGCATCTTGTGTGCAGAGGAGAGAAAAAGCAGTGGAATCCCTCACCTCAAATGAGATTAGAGAGATGTATCAAATGTGGGAAACAGAGCAAAATTTTGTAGAAAAGCACCACCCGAATAAAGCTATAGCAGTGTGAGGGATGAATCTGTTTAACGATAACGCAGTGTCACATTTCCGCAAAATTCTCAAAAGGAGGCAAAAGCAAGTGTCTTTGGATAGGCTCCTTGTTAAAGCTGCATGAAAAGAAAAAGATTCCATTGAGCCAATAGACGGCAGTGATTCGGTTAGTGATAGTGAAAGTCATTCTACACAATCACCCTCCTCTCTCTTGTCTCCCTCACACCAGCCACAAAGGTTGCCAAAGGGAAGTGCAGTTAATCTGTTTACTTTTCTTTATATTTTGTATTTTCTTTATTATTTTGTATTATATTACAGCATTGTAATCATTTTTATATGAATATTTTTGGCTTGTTGGAATGAGTCCTCTGAATTTCCATTATTTCTTATGGGGAAATTTGCTTTGATATACAAGTGCTTTGGATTACAAGCATGTTTCCAGAATGAATTATGCTCACAAACCAAGGTTTTACTGCATTTAAAAACTAAAGGTCTCTGTTGGTGCCCAGATTGCAAAACACATGCTCTCATAGGCTGCTAGTGCAACTGTCCATCGAAACAAAATTTCTGGAGAAAAGCTTTGCAACACAGCGAGTGTCTTAATAAAGGAAATGCCTTTAGTCCCATAATTTCTTCTCTGTGATTTAATACAGAAGAAACACACGGGGATGTTCACTAGGTTTGCAAACAATAATATTCATTGTAGCATTATTTATAAGGGTAACAATATAGAAATAACCAAAATGCCTAATAAAAAGTGACTAGTATTTTATATGAGGATACTTCCATAAGATAATATAAGCCATTATAATTGTGATTTTGCAATAAGTATTCTTTATGATATTTGAAAAGTCTCACAACATAAGTCAAAAACCAGGATATAAAATTATATTTACTATGAGACCCTGATTGAAGAAAACAATGCATATGTATGACTAGAAAAAAAGTTCACCATGATTATCTAGTGGAATGTATGTTAATTTTCATTTTGTTTTTTATTTTTTTTTTGTATTCTTCCATACTTTGCAAATTAGCTGCAATTAAGATTTACACCAGTCAGAGACCAGGACAGGATTGTCTCCCTCAGACTCCATTTCCAATCAATTTAACTCCAACATTGCTTTAAAAATTTTTTTTAAATGTGTATTTCTTTTTGAGAGAAAGAGACAGAGTGAAAGGGGGGGGGGGGGAAGAGAGAGAGGGCGACACAGAATCCGAAGCAGGCTCCAGGCTCTAGGATGTCAGCACAGAGCCTGATGTGGGATTCGAACCTATGAACCTTGAGATCATGACCTGAGCTGATATCAGATGCTTAACTGACTGAGCCACTCAGGTGCCCCCCAACATTGCTTTTTAATTAATTGATTTCTCCCTGTATTCATTGCTAGCCCTCAAACACAAGCTTCTGTCACCTTCTTCTACATTGCCTGAGCCCCCAAAGTGGTCTATTGCCAACCACTTATAAGCCTTTTCAGTTCATTATATAGACTTTGGCCAAAATAATAATAGTAAAACATACATTGCATCATGCATATCCTCATTTCAAAAACCTCTAGGGGCACCTGGGTGGCTTAGTCAGTTAAGTGTCTGAATTCAGCCAGGTCATGATCCCGCGCTTCATGGGTTCGAGCCCCGTGTTGGGCTCTGTGCTGACAGCTTGGAGTCTGGAGCCTGCTTTGGATTCCGCGTCTCTCTGTCTCTCTCTGCCCCTCCCCTGCTTGCACTGTGTCTCTCTGTCTCCAATAAATAAATAAATATTTAAAAAAAATTTTTTTTAAGAAAAAACCCAAACCTCTAACAGCTTCCCCTCAAATGTGGAATAATAACAAATGTTAGCCCTGCTTCTCAGACCCACATGATCTCACTCCTGCCTCCTTTCCATTCATCTCTGACCACTCCCTGCAGAGTCTTCAGTCAATATGGCCATGATCCTTAGAGCCACAGGATGTCTGACTTCTCATGTCCATCCTGGCACTGGGACATTGGCTGTAAATCACATCTTCAAAGAAGTCTTCCTGTGCCTTCTGGATTATTCTGGTTTCCCCACTTAACATGCTTGCATGATACTGCGTAATTATCCCTCATAACAATTTTCACAATTCTCCAAAATAACATCGTGTAATGGTTTTGGTAAATCTGCGTTCACTTGCTGATTTCCTAAATTCTTGTTTCCCCCTGCAAGGCAAACCCTCTCTTCCTACCTCCTTTGGATGGGTAACTCATTCCATACCTGGCCTGGCTTCTTGATCACCCACTTTGGCCCTGCAAGTGCATCCCACAGATAAATGATATGCAAACCCACATCTTGCCCTCCCCTGCATCCTATACCCAGATTGGGCCAGCAGACCCGGGTCCTATTTCCTACAAAGGTGATCATTTTTATAGGTTTACTGGGTTTATTTCTTCAATCATATTCTTTTATAAGTGAGATGGATGGCTCACTTATAGACAATGTGCTTCTGGCTTGAGCATGTCTAAGAATGCTATTTCCAGTCATTGCTCTTTGGATTTTATGAAATTTCATATCACCCTGTGGTTTATTTGTATATAACCCTGTCTTTCTTGCAGAGCTGTAACTCTTTACAGATAGATACTAAGTCTCTTTCTCTATAGAAACATTGTAACACTTAGTAGGTACATATGCATAGTAAGTACTCCATGCATGGTTACCAGAAGAAATTGGGGGTCCCAACTACAGAAGTTATCTTGGGCATGTCTTGGGTTATGCCAATATCAGATGTATATCACTGATATACATTGCTTAACTGTTGTGCTTGGCATTCTGTATGCTAGGACAGGCAGAGGGTTTTCATTGCCTCCTTTGACAATCTGACATTAAGCTTACAAATTCAGTTTCTCCGTAATATCTCTGCAAAAGCCTGGAAAATGATATTTCCTTTCTGCACTGGGAGAAATATTGATGGGAGTTAAATGACCAGCCTTGCAAAACATGTATTTAAGGGTTAGAAGAATGAGGACAATAAAAGCCAAACTAAATTTTAGTCTACCTAATTTAAGTATCTCTAATTCAACAGCATGACCATTTCATCTTAATGGTGCTATCTAGTATAGTATTGTCGTTCTCTTGCCAAAAATTGATTAGATGAGCTCTTTGTAAAAATTATGATGACTGGGAAAATATGGGCAAGTTTAATTTCATCAGTTCAGAAAATATGATCTCCTTTCCTAATGGAGTGGAACATAAAAAGAGGAGATAGAGGGCTAAGTTCGTTGCAGTAATGAGGGAGCTGGCCAAGAAACTGGAGTTATGGTTCCTTGAGATACATTTCCATGAAGTCTGGGCAAAGGAAGCCTCCTTTTACTGAGCTGATAGAAGAGATACAGTTTGTTAAGGGGTGAGGACAAAATAGACAAAGAGCATTTTGATAGAAGCTTTGACATTTTTCTATTAATCGTGCACTTGGTGTTGTCATGAGAGACTCGATGTCTGAGTACTAATCTGAACCAGAGTTTTCTGTTCTCATTCCCAATGAGTGAATAGACCAAAGATTCCTTTGGAATCTAAAAGGGACTAACATCCTTAGTTTACTGAATTTATAAACTATTTAATTGAGATCCGTTAGAGAGCCTAAAGAATCTGAAAGACTACTTGAAATAGTGGAAAACTAGGGGCGCCTGGGTGGCGCAGTCGGTTAAGCGTCCGACTTCAGCCAGGTCACGATCTCGCGGTCCGTGAGTTCGAGCCCCGCGTCGGGCTCTGGGCTGATGGCTCGGAGCCTGGAGCCTGTTTCCAATTCTGTGTCTCCCTCTCTCTCTGCCCCTCCCCCGTTCATGCTCTGTCTCTCTCTGTCCCAAAAATAAATAAATGTTGAAAAAAAAATTAAAAAAAAAAAAGAAATAGTGGAAAACCAGATTGGAAAATATTAAACTTTCCTATTAAATATTAATTTCCCCCATAACAAATATCTAGAAAGGTAATTGTTATTTACACAAATAAATATCAAAAAGGTAGAACGATAAACACAAAGCCGTGGTAAGATTTTGGAGAATAATTTCATTTTCTTGATGAGATCTGATAAAATTTAATAAGGTGAAGGGTGCCAGAGTCACTCGGTCAGTTAAGTGTCTGACTCTTGATTTCGGCTCAGGTCATGATCCCATGGTTCGTGGGAACGAGTTCCACATTGGGCTTTGCGCTAATAACGTGAAGCCTGCTTGGGATTCTCTCTCTCCCTTTCTCTCTTCCCCTCCCCTACTCTCTCTCTCTCTCTCTTTCTCTTTCTGTCTCAAACTAAATAAATAAACATTAAAATTTTTTAAGACGTTCCATAAAATAGGGGAAATTTGTCCTGAGAATGGAAACATTGCTTGCAATTGCAGGAGCTCCAGGTTTTCAAAGAATTGGAAAATTGAAAGGGTTTAAGAATCACTGCCTTAAATCCTGGAGTAGAAAGATGTCACAAAGCTCAAGTTCTAAAGTCCAGTCTTACTCAGAGACGAAATCATTTTCTTTTATTTTTAAGTAACAATAACATTGAGTATCACTTAAAATGGTCTATTATTGCAACAGTTTGAAGTAAAGTCATAATTTTGTGCACTTGTCTCTAGAGCATACTAAAAGAAAGCATTAATGTATGTCACCAACAACGGGTCTTATGTACAAGAGTTACTCAAAAATTGATTCCTGCTTTCTTATATGGTGTAGTACTTAGAACAGTATGCTTGTGGTCCAAAAGCTTTTTATGTCATACTCCTTGCTTGGTTAGTGAAGACCCAAACATTAAAGAATGCGATGCATATAAGTAAACAGAGAAGAGAAAACAGAAATGCCATGAGGGAGAAATGGTATTTATTTTGTAATTAGTCAATAACATTTTCTGGGTATTGATGTTGCTTTATGTAGTATCATCCACATATATAGTCTGTGTGAGTTACCAAAACTTGTGGGTCCTGTATCATGTTGAGTTTCTCAAAAACCCTTCAAAGCAGGTCTGGATAACATTATAATCTCAGTTATAGAGATGAAGTATCTTGTTCTCAGAATATTAAATGACTTCCCCCAGGCTATCCAGCTAATACACGAGCTACTTTTTTTTTTCCTAGATATTAGGACTCATTAGTTTCTGTCATCTATGCATAAAGGATAAACTTATAAAATTTTTGAACAAAAATTTAGGACAATATCTTTGCACAGTCGGAGTAGGCAAGAATTTTTAGATGGGGTACAGGATGCAATCAACATAAAAAAAAAAACAAGGGTAAATTAGACTACATCAAAATTCACATCCTTGGTCCTATCAGGAGGCATCATTGGGAAAATGAATTGGCAAGTCACAGACTGAGAGACTATTTACAATACATAATACTCAAAACAGGACTTATGCCCACGCTGTATGAAGAACTCTCACAATTTTATAATAGAAAGACAAACAACCCACTACAAATATAACATATTTGAAGAGAGTTTATGTGTCAGCAAAGCAAATGGCCACGAGCCCACGAGAAGGTATGTATCTTCATTAGTCATCCAAGAAATGCAAATTAAAGCCACAATGAAATATCACTACGTACTCGGTAGAATGAACAAACTTAAAAAACCACACACACAATATGAAGTGTTGGTGACACTGTGGAGCGACCCATACATTGCGGGAGGGGGTGCAAAATGATATGACTTTGAATAATAGTTTGCCTTTCTTTAAAAGTTAAATGCCCACTAACCATACTATCCTGCAATTCGTGGAATTGGGTGTGGTTGGTGATAGCAGCCTCATCCATACTAGCCAAAACCCGGAAGCAACACAAATGTCCAGACCACGAGGTTGCATAAATAAGGTGGGACATGCATGTATACCAAATCACCACAACGTACACTTGTACACTTTCACTATGTTGCAATTTTATATGCCAATTATACCTCAATAAAGATTAAAAAAATAAAGTGATGTTATGTCCGTATAATAGAATACTACATGTCAATAAAAGGAATGAGCTAATGATGCCCATGGCAACGTGGGTGAATCTCAAAAATATTTGCAGTAAATGGGCACTGGATACAAAAGATTGTATGATTCCATTTATATTAAAATCTAGAAGACTCAAATGCTTTCACTCCTGAGAGAAGGCAGATCAGCCTGGCGCCCATGTTGGGGCAAGAATTCACTGAGGTTGAGCAGCGGCGACATCACTGAGTGATGGAAATGTTCTGCATCTCGATCATGGGTGACAGTTTCACAGGTGTATACATTTGTCACAACTCATCAAAGTGTGCACTTAAACTCTGTGCCTGTTGTTATATATAAATTAGACATCAACCAAGTTGATTAATAAAAATGTGCTGCATTGCACTGTGATACACGCTTTACCACAGAATAAAACTGTGCACTGTATTTTAGACTTTGCATTGCTTCTCTTTTGCTGTAAAACAAACAACACTGAAATGAGTGGCTTGAAACAATATGCATTTATTACCTCACACGGTGTCTCTGGGTCCAAAATCCGGGACCAGCTTAGCCACGTGGTTTGGTATCAGGGTCTCACGAGGCTGCTGTCGGCTGGTTGGCTGGGACTATAGTCAACAGAAGGCTCTACCGGAGCAGAGGGATCCACTCGTTAGGCGGTTCAGTAACTTACCCGGAAATACTGACATTAGCTCTGGTTATTTGTGGGGACATCAGGCTCCTGCCATAGGGACCACTCCACAGGAATGCTTGAGTGTTATCACGACGTGGCAACTGTTTTTTCCGAGCAAGTGATCCAAAAGACAGAAGGTGGAAACCAGAATGTCTTCTGGGTCCTAGCCTCAGAAGTCACATATAGCATTTCCACAGTAGAATCTTGGTTATACAGGTCAGCACTACCAGTGATGAGGAGGACAGGTGCCCAAAGGCACAAATACCAGGAGGTCAGAATCACGGGGACAATTGGCAACTGACTACCACAGATCCCTGTTCCACACTGTCAACAGTTCAAGCGTGTTTTCCTCTTATACATAATAAATTATGTATCATTTGTGATCGCTTATTGAATATTTGAGAGCCTTTAAGTCCCTGAACGCTATTCCGGAAAATTTCAGTGGAGTTCTCATCAGTTGGGTCATTTATTTTTAACACATATAATTTTACTGTAATTGATAGATACTAAGTCAAAAGAAGTTGGATTTATTATATAGTTGAAGTTGGGTTATAGGCAAAAAGGGGAGGATGACCAAAGATGTTAGTCCCTCTAACAAGCTCAATGATGACCGGCAGTCAGTCTGGGATTAGAGTTCCAGTTCTCTTTCCAGAAGGATGTCAAACCAGATCGTAAGGTGTATCGCTGGTATTATCTGCAATGCACTCATCAAATGCTCTGTATCATTTTCTGGCATGATTTGTTGTTCTATTTGGTCCAGTGCAGGCATTCCTCAGTGCCCTTTGTAACCTTTTTAAAGGAACAGCTTCTGTCCAACACTCTACTCTGCAGATTATTTTTCACACGTATCCCCTTCCGTTCCTACTATAACCTAGATGTTTACTTCCCACATTGTTAACATGGAATCGAGAGTCTCTGAAAGGCTTTATTTAATTTTTTTAGTGTTTATTTATTTTTGAGAGAGGGGACGGGAGGGGCAGAGAGAGAGGGAAACACAGAACCCAAAGCAGGCTCCAGGCTCTAAGCTGTCAGCACAGAACCCGACGCGGGGCTCAAACTCATGAACCACAAGATCATGACCTGAGCCCAAGTCCGGCGTTCAACTGACTGAGCCCCCCAGGCGCCCCTGAAGGGCTTTATTTAAACTAGTAGAGATGACACATCCCCTCAAAGATAGAATCGGGACTCATCACTAGGACTTTTGTGCTAAATTCCAGAACCTGATTTTAAGGCCAGTGTCATACTTTTCATGTTCAGGTTCTCACTTTTAATACTTGGTACCTTGGTTGTTTACCAGTAGCACATAGTAGAGACTACAGATTTATTTTTAATCAGCTGTATGCATGTGAAGAGAAAGAATTAAATTAGCTGAGTTTGACATGGTTACATCCATCAGTGGTAGTTTCACTTAGTTCTTTAAATATTTATCCAGCACTTTATGCATGCCATTTTGTCTTTAAGGGTACGGCATTGAACACATCGTGGCACAAACTTCAAAAATGCAAAATTAGAAAGGACATTTATTGAATCCCATGTGCTGCCACCTAGCTTCAATGATCATGACTATTTTGCTGATCTTATTTTACACCTCTCTCTTCTGTTGCAAAAATTATTATTCTTTCTCTTTACAAATTCACAAGATACAGTTTGTGCCCTAGCAACTTCCAAAGTTGACCTGATATTTTTGGGGTACCATTATTAATCAATAGGTTAACAATTACAGTAATACTTGAATTGCAAGGAACTTGTTCTGAGGGTGTTCTGCAAGATGCGCAAACATTCCTAATAAATTTTAATGTGATGAATGAGCGATGCCTTGCAATATGAGTAGTAGGTGACGCAAAATGTCACATCATCGTAACTGAGTCAATGGTTCTTGCAATTCGCCTCGATGTACAAGTGATGTGGATTACAAGCATGTTTCCGGAACAAATTATGCTCGCGAATCAAGGTTTTATTGTAATTGGTTGTGATTTAATTCACTGCAGTCAATATATATATTTTTGATGCTCAACTCATCATTTTAAGGCATCGAAAGATCCTTCAAGTTAACTGTCATGTCCCTTCCGTTTGGCCACGGTGGTTTTCAATAAAAAGGCTTATATTTAGCATAAGGAAGTGTTATGTGAATACATAATTAGAACGGAGTGTGCTGTGTTTGCGCTGTGGTGTAGGAAGGAGGAGTCCCAGTAACTACTGGATCCCAGATTCCCTTTCTGAAGGTGTCAGTAAATTAACTACGTCAGTATGCTTCCAACGAGTCTGTCAAATGGCAGAAGCATTAGTTGAGAAAATGGAAATGTGGTTTGAGGAGGCATAAGGTAATCAAGGCAACAGAAGATAAACAAAATGAAACACGCAAGAGTTGGCAATTCTCAGGACAGCCCGAACTCACTGGCGTGTCGTGACAGCAGACCACTGGAGGTGTGTAGGTATAAAATCGTGGGCTATTCAGTGTGAGCTGCACAGAAGAAATTTCCTCCAAAAAATTCCGCATGAAAAGGGCACGTGGATGAGTGATCTGACAGTGGAGAAAACGGAGAAGCTGCCTCAGGCAGGCGATCAAGGTTCACATCCAAAGTGATGAGTCATGTAATTAGTATGTATCCTAGACATTCTGTGATGAAAATGGCTATATATAAATGTATAATTAAACATATATTATAATTAAATATACACATACATAATTAAACATATAATTAAACATATACCATTTACCTACTCTCTTGCCCAAGCCATACACTCTAAGTATATATCTAGGAGTCATGAAAACATAGGTTTGTGGCAACTTTATTCATAACACACCCGAGTTGGAATCAACCCCCAGACTCATTAACAGGAGATGAACAGACCATGACATATTCGTACGCTAGCATTCTATTCCGCAAGAAGAAATGAAATGAAATACCAATACTTGCAATGACAAGGATGAATTTTTAAAAAAAGAAAGTAGAAAAGAAGCCAGGCATGAACATCTATACTGTATGATTCCACGTATGTAAAGTATAAGAACAGAGAAAGTCACACTATACTGATAGAAATAGAAACTGTGTGTGGCTTATCGGCTTTCAGATTAACTGAAAGGAGCCATGAGGGAAATTTCTGGGGTAAGTGAATGCTCTACACATCGTGCAGGATGTTAGTTCCACCAGCACATGCATTTGTTAAAACTCATCGAAATTTATGAAGACTTGAGCATTTCACTGTAAGGTTTGCCTCATTTAAAAGAAGATTAAACCTGACATTGTATTTAGTGCTAAGCCCCTCCTTATCCTTAAGACATAGTCCTGCCCTCAAGGAGTTCCATTCCACCAAAGGTGTGTCTGTGGGGGGAAACATGAGTGACTCATTGTCCAAGGGAGTAACCCTGGATTCACAGAGAAGGAAACTCTGTAATGAGCCTTGAAGTGTTAGTGGGAGTTTGGAAAAAGAATAAGAAATAGATATATGAATAAACAGGCATATTTGGGTCAGAGGTAAAATTCCCAGGGTTGCAGACTGAGCATCTGCATTTGTGAGCTGTGGGTGGGACTGCATGCAGAAGCATAGGCAGCCCTGGAGGGTATCGGAAAATGTCAGGACAGGAAGTAGGGCCATGTTGCCTGCAGCAGGGAGCAGCAGTGGGAAAAAAAATCAGTTGGATGGTCAGGGGGGCATTTGTGTGCCACATTAAGGGTTGATCCTGAAGACAATGCTCACGATCACTAGAAGGATAGGCTCCATATGTCTCACCCTGGAAGCAAATCTTGTGACAGAAAGAGACATTTGATGTCGAAAGCATGGATTCACCAAGAAGTTTATGACCACTAGGAATGTAATCCTGCATTGTCCATCAGGAGCTTTCCCCAGAGATAATGCGCTCCTGCAGTGTCTTAAATTTCTTTGAAACCTCACCTCTTAGACCAGCCAACTTCTTCTAAGTCAGAAATGAAATACCCTTGATGTGGGGACTGTCGCCCATCATTCCTCAAACCACCATGAAGCAGGAACCTTGAATCAATCACAATACTTAGTCCCAAAGTCACCTTGGGGCTTTTGTCACAACTGCGCTCTGGGCGGCTGCTTCCAAGTGATCCAAGTAACTTTGAAAGAGATTAATGATGATGGTAAGAAAAATAAGAGTAAAATCATGACAATAAAATGAATAGCAAAAAACAATAGATAGTTTCCTTGATACGTGTCTGGCATTACTCAGCCCGGATCATCTCCTTTCACACACAGGCACCTCTCAAGTTCATCTTGTCATTTTTCCTATTTTTGCATGGGACAATTGAGTCTCAGGACAATTGTGATTGCTCAAAATTATACATCCAGTAACTTAGTGGCATAGAGGTGTGAACTACTCTGTCCATATGAATGCTTTGAAAATAATAAACATTTTAATTTAGTTTTAGATTTACAGAAAAGTCATAAATATAGTTCAGAGAGTTCCTCTGATACCTCGGGCTGTTATATATACATACACATATCTATCTGTAGTCCATTTCATACCTCCCCAGTGTCATTTCCATTCAACATGAAGAACTTCCTTTATCGTTTTATGCAACATTGTTCAGTTGATGGTAAATTCTCTCAGATTTTGTTTAGTTACAATTGTCTTTATTATTCTTTTACCTTTTGAATTATATTTTTTCTGGACATGTGATGAAGTCTAGGTGGGTTGTGTGTGTGCGTGTGTGTGTGCGCATGAGTGCATGTGTGTGTGTGTGTGTGTGTGTGTGTGTGATAATTACTGTAAGGATGCCATTCCATTGTGAGGGTTTTTTTTTCCTTATAAAATGTGAATTATTTTTTTGTTTTATAATTTCTTGTACATTATGTATCTTTTCTTTTCCTGACTGCTTTAAAATTTTTATCTTTTCAATTGTTTTCAGCAGTTTTATTTGGATATGCCTAAATATGTTTTCAGTGCTTCCATGTTGCTATGTAATTTAGATTATTCCTAGATCTTTAGGTTGAGTTTTTTTTTTAAGTTTACTTATTTTGAAAGAGAGAGGGAGAGGTGTCGGAGGGGCAAAGAGAGAGGGACAGAGAAAGAATCCCAGGCAGTTGCCACGCTGTCAGCGTAGAACCTGTTGCGGGACTCAGACTCACGACCCATGACATCATGATCTGAGTTGAAACCTAGAGTTGGATGCTTAACCAACTGAACCACCCAGGCGCCCCTGTAGATTGAGTTTTTAAGTCAAATGTTGTGTGATTTTGGTAATTGATTTATTATCTTTCTCCTTTCCTATTATTTCTGTCTTCTCTTTCTAGAACTCCAATTATAGGCATGTTGACTTTCAGGTTATCCCACAGGTCATCTCTTTGTCCATTTTTCCTATTTGAAAATCTGTGTTGATCTGCCCTCAGATCTACTGACTCTTTCTCCTATTGCCTTCAATCTGATGCTTACACTCGGCGTTTTAAATTTCATTTTATTTATTACTATTTTTTTAAATTTCATTTTAAATACACTACTGTTCAGTTGTAAGACTTCTTTTTAGGATCTTTTTCATAGTATTTTGGGGGAGAGGGCTCACAACTTCCTCCTTGTGTTTATTCTCTCATTTAAGTCCTTCAACATATTTATGATAGTTATTATGAAGTCCTTGCCTTATGAAGTCTAGTATCTGTGTCGTCTTTGTGTTTGTGTATGCTGACTCATGGTTTCTCTTGACCAGCATCTCTGATTCCAAGCATTTCTAGGTCTTTTCCATGTTTATATTGAACACTGTGATTGACTAATTGTAGGGGCTCTAGATTATGTTGTCTCCCCTTAAAGTGCATTATGTTTTGCTCTGGCATGCTATTGAATTACTGGTGTTTGTTCTTGAATATGGTTGGGTACAATTCTTTATGTCAGTGTGGTCCTTAGTCCTAGACTGTGACTTTTACTATAGAATGTAGTCTTTACCCGAGTGTCTGGGTGTCTCAGTTGGTTGAGTGTCCGACTTTGGCTCAGGTCGCGATCTCACAGCTTGTGAGTTGCAGCCCTGCGTCGGGCTCTGTGCTGGCAGCTCGGAGCCTGGAGCCTGCTTCACATTCTGTGTCTCCCTCTCTCTCTCTGCCCCCCTCTCCCACTCGCTCTGTCTCTCTCTCTAAAAAAGAAATAAAAACATTAAAAAAATTTAGAACGTAGTCTTTACCTCCGCAGTCTGACTTTTCGAGAATCTCAGCCCTGTCACTGAGGTGCCCACTGAGAATTTGCTCGACTGCCAGGCCAGAAATCTGGTATCTCCTGGCTCTGCAAGGCCTTCGGCATCTTTGTTCAGAGCTCCGCCCTGCAGCATCCGCGCTCTATTAGACGCTTCAAAGTTCACATGATGGAAACACGGGCCAACTCTTGGCCAAGCACCTGTGGACAAGCCCTGTCCTTACCCGAGCTCTCTTCCCTCCAGTACTCAGTGCAGCATATGAAAGTTGCTTCAGGAACCTTAAACTACTGTTTCTGCTTCATCAGCTCAGTGAAACTGTCATTACTGGCTTGGGCTACACCTAATTACATTACTGTCCAGAAAGTACCCTCAGGCAAAAAGATAGGAAAACATGAGGTTCATCTAATGTGTTTCCATTTTCTTCAGAATCGTGGTAGTGGGCTACTGTCTTATTGTCCAAAGCCTGCATGTTGTGTCCATTGTTTTGTTTTTTCTAATTTTAATGTTTATTTATTGAGAGAGAGAGAGAGAGAGAGAGCATGAGCAGGGGAAGGGCAGAGAAAGAGAGGGAAACACAGAATCCGAAGCAGGCTCCTGGCTCTGAGCTGTCAACACAGAGCGTGATGCAGGGCTCAAACCCTCAAACCATGAGATCATGACCTGAGCCGAAGTTGGAAGCTTTGAGTCACCCAGGCGCCCCGGTTTCAAAGTATCCAAAGTGGCAGGAATATAGGGTGAAGTGGAGAAAGTACGTGTTAGGAAATTCATGTGTAATGTTAGAACAAATTGAAGCTCAAGACACCATCAATTTTTTACAAGTTTATTTATTTTTGAGAGAGAGAGAAAAAATACAAGTGGGGGAGGGGCACAGAGAGGGGGAGAGAATCCCAAACAGACTCCATGATGTCAGAGCACAGCCTGATGCAGGGCTCAAATTCATGAACCATGAAATCATGACCTCTCTCTCTCTCTCTCTCTCAAGATAAATAAACTTTAAAGAAAAAGATTCTCTCACCCTCTGCCCCTCCCCTGCTCATGGAGGCACTCTCTCTCCTTCAAAATAAGTATTATTTTGGGGTGCCTGAGTGGCTCAGTCGGTTGAGCGGCCGACTTCGGCTCAGGTCATGATCTCGCGGTTTGTGAGTTTGAGCCCCGCGTCGGGCTCTGTGCTGACAGCTCAGAGCCTGGAGCCTGTTTCAGATCCTGTGTCTCCCTCTGTCTCTCGGCCCCCCCCCCCCACTCATGCTCTGTCTCTGTGTGTCAATAATAAATAAACATTAAAAAAAATTCAAAATAACTATTATTTGGGGGGAAATAAATGTAAAAATATTGATATTTAAAATATTGATATTTAAAATATTTTGTGAATATTTAAATATTTAATATTTAAAATATTTTTAAAACTACATAAACCCATTATATATATTTATTTTATAGTATATTTATATTTATACACACACATTTCTAATACATATATATCAGTGCATGCAAATAACTACATGAAATATTCATACATATTGCACATGTAAGTGTACGTGTGTGAATGCTTGCTTAATAACGGCCTAGCTCTAGAGGGAAATCTGGAGCCATGTATATATATATAAATTTATATACATCAAGAATTTCAACATAAGTGGCATACTACTAAAGATGTATTAATTAGAGCATATGGAAAAACATTACACTCTATTTTGCTATTCACTTGGGAGGAATTACCTAGCTATAATGGAGCAGCAGGAGGACCTTAGTGCTGCAGGTTATGTTACAGCAGGCAAATGCTATATGTAGAAAAATAAACGCCATTTTTATTAGTTGTTTTGGGAATCATTTGCTCTGCTCGATACCTTCCTTCTGAGGGGCCTTCATCATTGCTCATCGCGTGCTGATTATGGTGAGACGCTGGTTCCTTCCAGAACACAAATGGCTTGGTAAGATGTTGAAGCTATTTTAGCCGCAGCACTCTAAAACTGTCTCGTGCTCAGGTGAGCAGATTACAGCCCTCAGATCTGCCCACCTCAGAGATGCGATGGCAGAGCTGGCCTCTGAAACCGACTCTCACATCTCTGTGTTATGCTTCAGGATCACTCCAAGATTTTCATTCTGTGCTTTTGACTGCCTGATGAACCTTACCACCTGGCTGTTCAACCGGCCCCTCAAACATGTCGTGTCTGTAGTTGAATTTGCGGTCCTTGCCTCCCTAATCCTCTGTCTTCTCCATTTTATGGCACTATCACCCCATTTGCTGGCAGGCTCTAATGTATGTAGACTTCTTTTCATAACCAATCAATAAAATTTCTAATTCCGATACCAATGTCCTGTACCCCTTAACTAATCTCTTGAATACTCTTAGGTGCCTTCACTTTCCCAGCTGCGTTCAGTCAATTTGATTGATTCAGCACCCAATCAGTTCACATGGGTGGTGCTGCAGTACTGGGGAAGAGAACCAGGTCAGGAGGCACAGGTGTGAGCCTCAGTTCGGCCACTGGTGAGCTTTTTTTTTTTTTTTTTAATTTTTTTTTAAATGTTTATTTATTATTTTTGGGACAGAGAGAGACAGAGCATGAACAGGCGAGGGGCAGAGAGAGAGGGAGACACAGAATCGGAAACAGGCTCCAGGCTCCGAGCCATCAGCCCAGAGCCCGACGCGGGGCTCGAACTCACGGACCGCGAGATCGTGACCTGGCTGAAGTCGGACGCTTAACCGACTGCACCACCCAGGCGCCCCCACTGGTGAGCTTTTTACCTTTAATGGGTTGTTCCAAAGCCCTCAGTTCCCCTTTTGTCAAAGCGATAGTGGAATTAAACCACAAATGTTTCTTAATTTCTGAAAAACATATTCTGGTTTATGGAGTATGAAAATACGCACTCATAGAACATAAAAAAAAGTATAGATAAACATAAGGAAAAATAGATTACCATCATGCATTTTTTCAAAAAAAATATATGTATATGTATATATGCAGCATATATTCAATGTATGTGTTATATGTTTAACAAGTGAACGTATTATTTTTATCTTGTTTCATCTGTCTATACATAATCAAGATATATATTCAACATGTTTTATGCATACACACACACACACGAACAAATTGTATATTTTTAATCCTGCCTTATTTTTCCCTTAACATTAATCATTTGCTCATGTCTTTGGTTATATGACAATTTTAATGATTGCCCTATTTTCAGAAAATGATAAGCCTATAAAACAAAGCTTTTTCTAATCATTAAATATGTATATTATTTATAATTATTTGCCCCTGTGAATACTATGATGATGAATCTGCTTTTGCATAGATTTCTAAATGCATCTCTGAGTAGTTGATTAAGATATAGTCAAAACAAATTAAGATTTCGAGACCCCAAATCTATTCTAGATCGGTGCTAAGAGAAAATCAAGGCAGGCCACATATGTAATTTCAAATTTTCTAGTGGCCACACTTTAAAAAAGTAAAAAGCACTAGGTGAAATTAATTTTTATCTTTTATTTAACCCAATCTTACTTTTTTCTCTCCCGCTCTACACCCCTCTTTCCACATCTTCAGCACTGAATCGGAGTCCCTCAGTCTCTTCCCTAGAGACATCACCCTTACTCCCGGCCACCGCCATTCTCTCTCAGAATTTTTACAGTGGTTTCCCAGGAACTTCCCCTGCCTTGATCTCACGTGACTAATAATTCTCCACCGCGCCCCGACCCCAGACTAGACCACCAACCATATTTATAACCTCATTTCCCATTCTCTTCCCCGTCTCACACAGTGACCGTCTAATTGTTGAAGATCATTACAGCAAATATAATTTAAAACCAAATGTAGTTACAAAACACAGAGATTGAGAAACCCTATTTTGTAAATTTTATGTTTAGGTCTGTGATCCATCTGAATTAATGTTTGCGTATGAAATGGGATAGGGAATAATGTGTTGTGTTTTTTTTCAGCACTGTTTCTTAAGAAATTCTTTTTTCTTTCTCCATAAGTTCCTTTGGCCACTTTTTCACAAATTTATTAACCCAGCACATGTAGATATACTTTTAATTCCCTTCTGTCTCGTGGACTTTACAATCAAGGATTGTATGGAATTTATAGATAGATTTGGAGAAAACTGACATTTTAACAACACAGTGGCTTCTGATCCATAAATATGGTGTATCTCCTTACTTAGGTGTTACAAATCCGTCTCCTCAAAGTTTTACAGATTTCAGGCTAGAGATCTCAAAAATCATTTGTTATTTTATTCCTTAAGTATTTAACTTATTTTTGTTAGCTACATTATAGTAGGTCCATTGTCCTTATTATGTAATTTTGATGCCATTATACATGATATTTAACAATTTTTATTTTCCAGTCGTCCGTTGACAGTGGAGAATCAGATTTGTATCCTGCTACCTTTTAAAACCCACTAGTTCCTTGTAGTAATATTCTAGGCTAGATCTCTTAAGATTTCCATGTACTCAAATATGCCATCTAAAATTGAAACGAGTTTGATTTCTTTCTCTCCTATCTTCCTGCCTTTTATCTTTTTGTCCTGTATTGCTGCACTGGCCAAGACCTAGAGCTCAAATCTGAATAAAACTAATGAGACTGAACATCCTTTCTTTTTCCTGATCTTGGGGGGGGGGGGAAACATTCAAGCTTTCACCATTAAGTATGGTGCTAGCTGTGTGATTTCATAGATGCCCTTGACCAAGTTGAGGAAACTGCTTATGTTACTACTTCATTAGAAATTTTATCACGGGTTAGTTACAGATTTTGCTCAGTGTGTTTTTTCTTTTTGGATCTCCACACAAAAGAATTGATGTGTTATGGGTTTTTTTTCTTTGCAATATTTGTATGTTTTGATATCATTTATGTATATGTGATATATAGGATCCTATTATAATCTAATAATCCATATACTTAATATATGTCATATATTTTATGTTTTATGTTATATATAGATATGTATTTATATATTTTTTACAGTTTTCAATTATAATAAATATAGGATCAATTACAATGGAATAATTTATATGCAACATCTCTCTTTTGGAGACCTAAATCTTAGAAAACACACTTTCCTGGCTTCTTTGCTAAACAGGTGTGGCTTAGATTCTTCTAACTAAAAGTACTTCAGTGAGACGTGAATGGCAGAAAGGAAGGCAAATCCTTATTCTCTGGCCACATCTACAAGAGGACAGTGACAGACAGTGGGCAGTGCTTTCCTAAACAGCCTCCAGATGTGCCCCTGGGAGTCACCCATGCAGTGTCCAGGCACTAAGTCCATTGCGTCCTGCAATCAATTAATTAATTTCCTGGTGTCTTGAGGCCAGTGGAGGCTTCACTGAACTTGGCTCTCCACCCCTTCTCATTTATGTATGAAACGTCTCGCTGCTCAAAAAAAAAAACTAGAGTTATGTCTGTTTTTTCTCATCGAACCCAGACTACAAAAATTATGGATAATCATTTTTCAATGACAAGTCATAGCATCTTAAGTTATAGACCCAACACACAAATCAACACGGACGTGCATGAAGGTCTACTCTTATGTTAACAACTGCTGTACAGAAATCTAAATTAGTCATGAGGATGCCAAATTGAAACTCATTAAAGCGACATGTATCAGATAGTGTATTTGCGATATCAATTATAAATCAACATTTCTAGATTTGAAATTGTCATTAATAATAAATATTGGAAGATACGTCACTGCAGGGGGCCATGTAGTTAGGAAATAGGCAGCAGAAGATTTGCAGTGTGGATGGAAGGCAGACTTTTCTATGGAATCTCAGATTGCACACTTATTAGCAATGCTAAATTTTGATAACATGGTTGATTCCATAGCTGGGATAATCTGGCCCAATACTTCTGCTGGGAAGAGACGTTCCCTCTCTCCACACTCCACCTTGATTTTCCTCATGGAAGAAACAGTGACGTTTCACTGGGGAGATTAGAATGACCATCGTTGATGTGTGGCCAGGCTGGGTGCCCGCTGAGCTGTTGGTCGTTTGTGCTTTTTCTCTTCCGTGATCACCCTGTTTGTATATTCTCTCTTTCTCTGTCCGTGAAAGTCAGGCATCCATTAGGATACTTTGTCTTCTCAGAACCTGGAACAGTGATTGGCACCTAGTGTTCAATAACTGAGAAATGAAGGAAGGAATTGGGCATTTTTAAAAACTTATCAGTGCATCGAAATTCGACATCACTTTAGACCTCATATATTCCTGCCTGCTACTCCAGTTCTAGAAACACTTCTATAGAAGATATATTAAAATCACCCCAAGGTAGTAGTTAGGAAATTGGAAGAAAGTGAGGCCATTTGACTTTGCTCATTTGGTAAGAAAATGCTGCATGGAAAGTGGCCCTGTTATTTGGCACAAAATGTCTCTCGTCCCTGTCCCTAGGCATCAAGGGACTGTACCTCCCTGAGCCATTTTAGCCCGGCCACACTGCTAACACTTAATGGGAGCAGTTTTAAATACACAAGGTTGGATGTGCTGCAGTACTGGGGAAATCTGACTTCTCCGTGCCAAAGCGGGTATTTCAAAGAATCAAATATTTAATGAGTAAGTCACAGTTTCTGAAAACCTATCACAAGAGATGAAGTTAAGCCAGCCTCTGAAGAGTGATGGAGTGATAATAAAGTTACCACGTGGCTGGTTTTGCTGACCGTGTGTCTGGATTCACCCACCATTGGTTACTCTATAACCCTTGGATCTCTAGTGAGCCCTGCTTTGGGTTTAACTAAGTATAAAATAAGGAGAAATAATCCCAGACATTCACATTTTATAGAACTCAAATTCCAAAGCCTAAAGGCTTTGAAAAGATGTTTAAAAACAGAGTTGAGTTGGAAAAAATGAATCTCCTGTCTTTTTTGGCCTCTCGGCAAGGAAGATCATCCCTCAACTAATTAGCAGAAGAAATAAGCCTGCACTTTAACCCACTTACTTTTGGAATTAATCATCCCGAGTCTACCTATTTTAATTAAGTGTATTTAAGGCTCACACAAAGGGATTTAATTAGACTCAGATACAGTGTGCCAAGCTGGGAATCCCAGAAAGGGTGCATTTGCCTTAAAAAAGCAGACCATCATGGAGCAGGGTTGGCCTCATGCCCTCTGAGATGTAAGCTCTGTGTTTTCCTTAAATATGTGGAAATCTTGATTTGTTAAACCTAAAAAATGTTCTTTTGGTTGATTTTGCCATTTAATCGTTTTTAATGATTTAATGATGTAAGGTTATAATGGGAAAGGATCTTAAATTTTATCTAGTCCAGTCCCTTGTTTTTCCTATAAGTACGTAGAAACTTCTTTTAGTTTGTTTTTTTTTTTTTTTAAAGTGTACTTATTTTGAGAGAGAGAGCAAGTGGTGTAGGGGCAGAAAGAGAGGAGAGAGAGAATCTCCAGCAGGCTCTGCACTGTCAGCACAGAGCCTGATGCGGGCTCAGACCCGTGAACCATGAGATCATGACCTGAGCTGAAATCAAGAGCCAGACACTTAACCAGCTGAGCCACAGAGGCCCCCCGAAGAACACAGAATTTTTAAAGAGTAAATATGTTGTCCAAGTGTGAGATAAATTGTATAGTGACAGAGCTCAGAAGAGAACCCAGTTCTCTAGACTTCGAAACCAGCGCCCCCTTCCCTACATCACATTTCAGTGTTGCATGTGGTAAGCATTTGGTAATTCTCATCTATTGCAGATGATCTCTTCATTATTATTTGCTAATCACTTACTCTTAATGATGGTAAAGACACTATTGTAAATGAAACTTTCTTATTTTCAAAAAGCAAACCCTGCTTCACAATTGTTTAGACACAATATGTTGAAGTCAACCTTGACTCTTTGATTAGCTCCCTTTTCTTTTTTTTTTTTTTTTTTTTGAACGATTCATGATAAGGAGAAGACTGTGCCACTACCTTCAATAAATATACAATGCAGTTGTGGCTCTAAGGCCAAAGCATGCCAGGAATAGAGAAGATGCAAACTTGGGAGAAACTGAAAGCCAATAATTATTAAATCTGCAGGTTACACAAGGCCAGGGGGTCAAAGTTAAATTTCTCATAAATTCAGACACTCTTCTGGGTATATATGGAAATGTAGTACATCGTAACTCGGGCAGAGCCCCTGTGAATCTCAGATTCTAGATGGGGGAATACTTGGAGCACATTGTGGAAGATGTAAAGATTCTCTGAATGCATTTATGAAGGATGCCAACACAATCAGCTTGTAGAGGGAAGGTAGACACCAGTACAAAGGAGAAGGTTTCCATGGCCTTTGCTTTTATTATAAGCTAGAGGCTTATTTATTTTTTTTTAATTTTTTTTTCAACGTTTTTTATTTATTTTTGGGACAGAGAGAGACAGAGCATGAACGGGGGAGGGGCAGAGAGAGAGGAAGACACAGAATCGGAAACAGGCTCCAGGCTCTGAGCCATCAGCCCGGAGCCCGACGCGGGGCTCGAACTCCCGGACCGCGAGATCGTGACCTGGCTGAAGTCGGACGCCCAACCGACTGCGCCACCCAGGCGCCCCTGAGGCTTATTTTATTTTTTAAGGGCATTTATCACAATCATAATAAGTGCTTCAGCAATTCATTCATTTATTTGTCCAGTGTATTTTGAGTACCTGTTATGTGTCAGATGTTTCTCTATGTTTTGGGCACATGGATATGAACAAGCATGATCCCTGCAGGTGTATTCTAAGGCAGAAGCTAAATAATTAATGAGAAATGATAGCACATAATATAATCTCAGTTAAGCAGTCAGTGCCAGGAAGAAATATAAGACTACATAAAGAAGACAGAGAGTGACAAGGAAGCCATTTCACATGGGGAAAAAAAATTAAAAAACCCAAAACCTAAGAATTCCTTTTGGGAGGTGCTGTCTGAACAGAGACCTTAATGTAGCCAGAGAAAGTGATAGGGAGACCTCTGGGAAAAGGAAGGCCCAGAAAGAGAGAGCATCAAATACAGAAGGCTGTGGGACTCGGCGTGGCAGGATTGCATGAATGATCACACTAACATCACGTGCAACTGTCACCTTAAGGCTTACTATGAGCCAGACACTTTTCTAAGCTTCTTTCATATATGAACTCCTTTAAAAATCCCAATAACCTAATGAAATGGGTATTTTTATTGTTTTTCTCATTCTATAGATGTCTCATTTTACATATGTTTAAACTGAGACATAGAGAGTATTAATAATTGTCTCAAGGTTAGACAGGTACAAAGTATTTGGTCAGTGAATGGAAATATAGACAGATGACGGAAAACCCAAGCTGTTCAGTTCTCCAAATGGTAGGGAATGGAGAGTAAGGGTTGGAAGGAAAATTAGAGACAGAGAATCAATTGAAGGAGCCTTTGCAGTAATTATGGCAAGAAATGATGTGGGACTGATCTAAGGAAGCAGCTGTAGGAGTTGGCAGGAGACAATGACTTTGAGCAATGTGTAGGAGGTAGAACTTATAAGAGTTGGTGGTTTAGAAGACACGAGTGATAAGGATTATGATAAAGAGTTTTTAAAAAAGATTTGGCAGATTGAGGAAATGTCATTCTCTTCCTGATTCTTCTCAAACCATGAGAACCTTGAAATGCTGGACTTTTCACTAAGTGTCGAAGGCCTAGAATTTTAGTTTTAGAAGGGATAATGTGAATATTGTCATTTTCTATCCTTGAAGATGTATAGATAGAGACCCAGGTAGGCAGAGGGAGTGACGTGAAGTCACTTAACAGATGGGGGTGGAATCAAGGCTGAAAGCCGAGTCATCCTCTCCTAGTTCCTACGTTAGGAGGAAACCTAAGTCGTTACACATTTCAGAATACACCAGATTTTTTCTGACATCTTTCTGTTCTTTGGTGCCATCGCCTGAAGTTCATTTGAATGTCCTCATAAAACAAAGCTGAGAACATTTGTTCACTTATTCTGCCAATACTGGTGGTTATCACCAATATGGCAGGCATCATGTTAGGTCCCAGGATTGTCCTCTTTGGCTCTAAAATATTGATAAATTTCTCACCGAGTACCCACTGCTTAGCAGGTATTGTTTAAAACCCTATTTATTCTCATAGGGTGTGAGTTTTAATACTCGGATTCAAGTTCAAGTTAATTTTAAGCCAAAGTCTGTGTTTTCTGCCAGGCAGAGAATATTAGGCTGAGAACTGTCTTCAGTTTATTTTTGCAGTCATTACTTGCTCCCCTGTTTCTTCCACCTCTTCCATATCTTATGAATTATAGCTGGCATTAAGTTATTCTCTACCACACTTCCTTCTCTTTTCCTTCCAGAAAAGAGGATGTTTTTTATCCATATACCAGTGCAAATAATGACTTCTTGGAAGCAAAGTTCCTAGCAGACACTTGGGGAGTAACTAGCATCCTTCACTATAGGAGCATCATGTCTGTGAGCATCACTAAGGGAGTGACATGGACGGTGCCTTGTCAGCTGTCAGTGCTGGTTATTTACAGACAAGAGCTGGCCATCCCGCCCTCCACACAACAGAGAGAGCCTTCTCAGTACCTAAAGCTGATTTTTATGGAAATTCTAATCTTGGTGGAATCAGGGCATGCCTTCACCAAATCATCTCCCAGGCTCAAATTTATCATCATTCTTTGATAAGGTAATTTTCTTACCATCATTGCAAGCTACCCCTGAGTAGGCTTTCTTGGGAAGAAGATGGGGGAAAGATTAAAGGCCAACATTATTTTCAGTAAAGTGTATGCAAAAACCTTTAACTACCTCCATAAATGGGATCTGTGATTATTTTGCAATGGTCCTGTAATGGCGACGCTATTGCCTATTTTTATAAGATTCTGCATCAGCCTAACTATGTTCACAGTAAACTTGTCAGATGTCAACAATACGGGAGCTCTAATCTAGTTCCCAGGTTTATTAACTGCTGTGCCCTGTGGCATTTTCTCAGAATGACTGTATAACATTGAGCCAGAGGCCGCTTTTACTTCTAACATAAATACAAGAACAACCTTAATAAAACAGATGAATTACACTGCAGTATAAATTAGACTGTTCTAATGGACTCCGGCGGCGAATGCAGTGAAATAGTAACCAATGTGATTAGGTTTACTACACCAAAGACAGTGACTGTAAATCATGAAGGGCTGCCAATTTTTATTTTATTTTATTTTACTTTATTTCATTGGTTTTCCCATACACATCTCTCACCTCTTGAGGGAGCAATTGATTTGCCCACGGACCACAGCTCAGTCTCCGGCAGTCTGGGGTCAGCTTTTTCAGGGCTATGCTCAGCATCACAGTGCGAATGCACAGAAAGTCCATAAAACCTGACTAGCACACGCATTCTACAAAAAATTTAAGTCCAAGCACGGTGGACCTGAACATCATTTCTTCTGGAATGGCACTGGATACGGGGTTTGAATTATCTGCGTGTAGGTGATATGTTGCCTGGATTTTAGGAGGCATCGTGAAAAGACATGTTTTGAAGATCCCTTTACAGCTGGTGTTGGTTTTTGTTGTTGTTGTCATTTCTTTGGAAGAAGCAAGAACCGTAGTGAACCCTGTAGTGAAAAGGGTCTGAGACTAGCAGGAACCAAAGCGCTGTCTTGCAGAAGTGGTATGTGGGCATGAGGGGCTGAGTGAGGACACCAAGGAATGTCACCCTAGAAAGGCTATTCGGTGAGAAAAAACTGATTTTTGAAAAGCAGAGAGCATGTCCAAAGTATTCAACCTAATGGGCAAAAGGGGTAATCCAAGTGTAAGATATACAAGGGCATAGATGGGGCAAGATTAACTTCAGAGGGAAAGCTGGATCTTTGTAAGAATCCCTCAGTAGGGCATTGACAAGAAAAGGAGTCGGTGATTTTTCCAAGAAAGAAAACTGTGCGCCCACCAGGGAGAGAACACATCCCACGAGAAAGCATCAGGGCCACTGGACTCCTCTCGATGCCCGGTCTTGGGGACCAGAGGGAGGGCGTGTGAAAGAGCTTATCATTTGGCACACAATCGGTCTAGCCTCTAAGGTATCCACGTAGAAGGAGGGAGCTGAGAAGAGAAGAGTGTGCTGTTTCCTTAAAAGGATTCGGGCAAAGGCCATGTGTCCTCGGTAACATTTCTTTCAGAGCATAACGCACAGCAGAAGAGGACCTTGGCTTTCGGCATTAAAGCTAATAGCGGGCAGATGCCTGGAGAAATGGCTTGTTTGCGGGGGAGACGTTCATGGGAATAGCAGTTGTCTGCATGGAAATCGTTTGCATTTATACATCTTCCCCACCAGACTAAAAACTGCTCCAGAGTGGGAGCCGTGCCCGGTTCCTCTCTGCATCTTCAGACTCATCACAGTACAGAGCACAGAGCATGGGTTCCGTAAATATGCACCAAATCCTTTGCTGAAGGGAAGAGCCAGGGGAAAAAAAACCACAGGCTTGTGCAACACCCAGGGATCTGGCTTACCAGGAAAAGTTATAGCTCCATGCTAAATATACTCGGAGCAGGACAGAAGAACAGAGCATTGATTTTGGTGGTCAGGCTTCGCAAAACAAAGAATGGCCTGAAGTTTCGACAGGTGCAAGGTAACTGTGGGTGTGTCTCAAAGGGCATCTGCGGCAGACAATTCGACAAGGAGAGGAGATGTGCCGTGAGGGTCACATACTGTGGGCGATTCGCAAGGGACTATACGGGCAAGAGTTTGTGGACATCTCTGCTGGGGGCTGTGCTGCAGACCACCCAGAACATGGGGGAGGAGAGGAGAGACGGCCAGGCTCCAGAACCTATTGGAATCAGAGTAGGTAATAAGCACAGTTGTGTTCACACAAGCGAATCGGCTGGGCCACATCTGTATCATAAGCAGTGCCAGCCCTGCAAAGTAGACAGGGTCTAGAAGAATTTCCTCTTAATGTAGGTAGAGAAATTTAGCCAGAAATTAAATGGCAGATCTGCGCTTCAAAATCTGGTCACGTGACTCATTTATTTCTTAATTCCTTCAATTCTTCATTTTGTTATTATCCTTTTAGAAAACTTGATGGTACCAAGTGAGCTAGGAATCGAAGTTCTATGCCCTGCTTTCTGTTTCTGGCAACTGTTTTTAGAAGAGGTAAGAATAGGGGCGCCTGGGTAGCTCAGTCGGTTAAGCGTCCAACTTCAGCTCAGGTCACGATCTCGCGGTCCGTGAGTTCGAGCCCCGCGTCGGGCTCTGGGCTGATGGCTCAGAGCCTGGAGCCTGCTTCCGATTCTGTGTCTCCCTCTCTCTCTGCCCCTCCCCCGTTCATGCTCTGTCTCTCTCTGTCTCAAAAATAAATAAACGTTAAAAAAAATTTTAAAAAAAAAGAAGAGGTAAGAATAAATCTTGATAAAAGTTTGATCCACTCGTTTACTTAATAAATACTTATTGAGACTCCACTTTGACTCTGGCCCTGTGCTTCATGCCAGGATCACTTCTGTGCCCAGGTTCCCTCTCGATCTACCGATAGACGCGCTTGCTCATGGATTTAGTGGAAAGAGTCGTGATGACTTTTGGATAAAAATCACAGAGACAATGCAACCCAAATCCAGTGTCAATTTCGAAGTCATTCATATGGAATAAAAATGTATAGGCCACCTTTGGGGGTGTCGATGGAGTGAAAACCCCCAAGGAACGCCAAAAGGGTATTGGGTTACTGTTCTTGGTGCGTTCTTAACCCCCTCCGCGGTCGTTTCGTGCTAAGCAGCCAGGTTGAAGGATTTCACCTTCAAGATCAAAAGACAATTGGGAAGTGAGGGAAGAGAGTTGTAGGTACCAAGGACGAAGTTGCTGACAAAGACCAAAGTTTAAATAAAACATGTTCGGTGGAGACGAATCAATACTTTATTTGTTAAGGAGAAGTAAAAGTACAAAAAGGCTTGTACAACAGAGCATAAAAAAAGTGGGAAATCAATTCTACTTAATTCAGAATGCTTGAAGAGTCACCTATGCCATTATGTATGAATAATTCAGGAACAGGAATTTATTGCAGACACATATTGTTTGGTTTGGATTTAGCACTGGCCCCCGTTTGACCTAAATCCTGTAAAGAATGATATTCAACTAATTGAAATAACATTTTTCAAGTAAGACAATTCCTCAGGGGTATTCCAATAATAGAATTTGGACAATGAAGTATCCGATAAAATTTATTTAAATGGTGCAATGTTATAGCACGTTGGCTACGATGAGTGAGGATCCCTTACTTGTCCATCGTCACAGGTTAGAAATGAATGGGAAGGTAAGGAGTCCATGGACGACTGCTTTTCTTCCCACCGATGTCAATCACGCCTAAGCAATGTCCCTCATTATTTTCCAGTGCTTACAGGCTAGCCCAGGGAATGCTGTCAAAAGCAGGAAAATTAAACCTAGGAAGGATACAATGAGTCAGTGATGAAGAGAGTATCACTGCTCCCTAAATAGAGTCTAAAGGAAATACACGAGGACTAGTCCAGCAACATGGGTTTAGAGATGAGGAACGTGGCGTTTCAGAGCCACAGTGACTTAACAGAAAGTCATTCAGCCAGCCAGTGTAGGGCTTGAACCCAGACGTAGGACCCTTCCTTGTTAGACTGAGGGACTCTCTGGTGTGCTGTTAATCTCTCTCTTTGTTGTTGTTACTTCTCATACAACTAATACTGCGTCTTCTGTATCACTAGCAGCTATATCAGAGTGGTTTTCTATGCCATGCCACACCCTGTCCTGAGAATTTGATTGATCAAATCCTCAGAAATGAAGAAAATGAGGTCCCATGGCTAAACGGACACATGTCACAGAGTACATAACTGAGCTAAATTCGGGCGCCTTTCGGGAGTGTTTCTCAGAAGTGAATGTTTATACAAACTGCCTGTATCTTGTTACAATGCACATTGTCATCCAGTAGGTCTGGAAGAGGACCTGAAAATCTGCATTTATCACCAGTTTCTAGGTAATGGCTACTAGTGCACAGACCATAGTTTGAGTGGTGATGCTCAAGGTGGTTCTGTTTGGGTGGGACTAATGAGTGTTTTTGAAGAAAATACAGTAAATCTTTGAAATAGTATGATAATGAAGACACAGAAAACATAATAAAAATAATGCAAGGTAACTGTATTTGTTAGGATTCTCCAGAGAAACAGAAACAACATGACGTATGTATATGCATATACAAGTGTGTATGTATATACTATACATATATATATATATATATGTATGGAGAGACAGAGAGAGACAGAGATTTATTATAGGAAATTGGCTGACACAATTATCCAGAGCAACAGGCCCCAAGATCTGCACAGTAAGTCATCAAGCTGGAGACCCAGGAGAGCCAATGGTGTAGCATCAGCTTGAAAACCAGTATACTCAAGAAAAGCCAATGTTTCAGTTTGAGTCTGAAAACAGGAAAAACCTATATAAACTTTATATATATATTTATATATATGTGTATATATATAAATTGACACCTACATTAAGGTGACAATATGCTTTAATCAGTCTACTTATTTAAATGTTAATCTAATCCTAAACAACCTCACAGAAACATCTAGAACAATGTTTGACCAAATATCTGGACACCTAATGACTCAGGCAAGTTGACACATAAAATTAAACCATCAAAGTAGTAGTATTTTAATGATAATAAGTAGACTGGAGAGATCCCATGCAGTCGGCTAGAATAGAGTTCTAAAGGTCTGGTTTCTCAGTCAAAATCTGCCTATTAATTGCCTGGTGTTGAATTTTTGGCTTAAATATGGATGGGGAACTTTATTGATCTTGTGTTTCGCTGGGTCCAAAAGAAGCAGTGGAAATTCCCCCAGCATGCTCTTGGTGTGTTGCTATCCCTTTCTTTGAATTTATTTGGGAAGAATGGGCCAGGAGATGACCCTTGCAGAGTTGGCCAGCCTCCCTCCCCCCTCCCAATTCCCCAGGCTGATATGTCCATTTTTCAACACCAAGTGTCACCCTGCCCTTTGCAACAAGACCACGTTGGATTGACAAAAGCTAATTCTCAATAGTTCTACTGTATTTTTTCATTCAGCCTTCTAGAGTACTAAAAATTGATTATTGACTCATCAGATGAAGAGTTTTTATCCCTGTGAATCTAGTTAAAGTGCACGTATCGATTCCCTTCATAGAAACTAGATTGCGAGGTGGCTTTTCATAAATGACAACAAACTGAGCACGGTGCGTGGCTCTATTAAGTTTGATAGAATGGAATCACTGCATTTTTAGGTGGCGGGGTTTGATCCTAAAATGCAAAGTGTTAAGACTTGGAGACCAGCATAACTTCATCCTAATCCTAGGTCTGCTGTGTTCTAGGTGTGTGGCCCTGATGAAGTAACTTAGCCTCTTGATTTAATAAGCCTCGTCTCTGACAAGGGAATGATAAAACCAACATAGAAGGGGTATTTTAAGTGAGAAGATTAATTGCAGTATCTTCCCAGTCTCCGCACAGAGTAGGTATTCAATAAGCTGTAGCTCCCATCTTATTTACCGTCTGGTTCTAGCCCTTGCCGGGTGTCAGGGCCTTTGCTAACAAATGTGAGTATAAAGGTGGACATAGAGCTTGATATCCAGACTCTTTGCAAGCTCCATGAATCCCCGTGATGGCAGATATAATTTAAGGAGGTGTTCTAGATTCAGGCCCGGAGCGTTGACAAATCTTTGGGAGTAGACATTGCTTTGGTGCACATCACCTTGGTGAACACCCAGTTCTGAAGGCGGTCAGAAATGGATTGCACCAGACTTTGGCTCAGGATCATGTTTTAAGAACCTAAACGGTGTGTGTTTGGGACTTGATAATATCATGTCTTTAACAGCAGTTGGACTCCTTTTGCTGGGAACCGCGGAGGTTGTTGGAGGATCTGACTCAGCGTTTATCAACGTTTTTTTTCATTATCACCTCATCTAAGGAGGCTTTTCAGACATTGTTTTCCTTACCTCCTCTCATGAAATTTTAATTATCACAAATACACCGTATCTCCTTGTCCTGTATGCTTATCTGTTCCCGATCTGCTAAAGAGAGATTTGGGCCCCCACCCCAGTACCAACTTGTGTCCTCTTGGGGGCGATATTGCTCCTGTGGAGAAGATGGGATCAACACTTGTGTAGGTTCTGGCCTTACCAGGTTCTGGAGCGAAAGCCTGCTTACCGGAGCCCGGAGCAGCAGAGTTACCAACAGGACCGGGAAGGCAGCCCTTCCCTCTCGGAAACCTCTGAGCTCCGGAAAGTCATTTCGTTCGGGAATTGTTCAAAGCGAAGAGGGAAAAGACAGGCTGATGTCTCCTCCGACGAAGGGTTGCACGCTGGAGATGTCAGTCCTACGCTGTTTCAGAGGCGCGTGGCCTGTTCTCCACGAGATGTTTACATCGCTGAAATCTACACACTGTTGACAATGCAACGTCAGCTTGCGATTGGCCGTGAAGTTCCTCCGACCTGCCCTAGGCGCTGTGGAAAGGAGACACGTGATGCTGCTCTTGTGGTAGAACGGCGGGATCTGCTGCGGACTCAGGCTCACGGAAACCACCTGGGTTTAGTGAAGGCCTTTCAGGTCAAGGCGGAGTCAATAGATGACAGACAGATGCAGGTGGGATGGGGACAATGACATTCCCAGGCAAGAGGGGAGTCCTGTGGTTCAGAAGCTTTGAGGTGGCCAGGGTCCCACACCCAGCTAGCGTGGGGGAGATAGATGCAGCCGCCGGGACGATGCCGTGAGGGGAGAGGTGGAGAGGTAGGGGGGCAGGGAGAGAGCAGGGGGCTGTGGCCGCGTGAGGGATGTTTGTCTTTAGCCTCAGAGCAGTGTGAAACCATCGCTGTGTCTTAAGTCAGTGTGTGGGTTTGTGACATGATTAAATTCTCTTGGCTGTATTGTGAGAACAGATGGAAATAGGACAAGGGTAAGGAGGAGGGAGGGCTGGCAAATAGAGAAGGGAATGAGAATAGTCCAATTAGGAGAAAATTGCAGGCATCCAGATGAGAGGAGATGATTACTCAGACCAGGGTGCTTCAGTGATAGGAGAAAAAAGAAGAAAAGATCAGAAGTATTGAGGAGAACGAACGTAATAAAATTAAGGGCTGGAGGAGGGGTGAAAAGGGACAATGCCAATGTATCTGTTTGCTCAAATGGATGGATGAAGCTGGCATCATTCCCTTCACAGGCAAGAGGACCAGGTTTAGGATGAAAGATGTTTAGTTTGTTCTTAGATGTCTTGATTTTAGATGACATTGAGGCACTTAATGAGGATGTGTCACTAGGGAAATTAGAAACCTGTGCTGGAAATGCTGGATGGGGATCTGGCTTGACTTGTAAATGTGGCCTTCACCTGTGCCTCGATACTCACTGAGGTCACCCTGAGAAAGAGAGGGCCCGGTATAGAGCCCCGTGAGGCCCCAGGAAAGAGTAAGCAGTGAGAGAAAGAGACCAAGGCAGGCATAGAAGCAACTTAAGATCCTGGGGGGAGAATCTGAAAATGGGGCTGTGGTGTAGGCGGGAGGAAGCACGTGTTCCAGTGAAGGAGACCGTGAGTGGGGGGCAAGCCCTGCTTAGGACCCAGGAGACATGAGGCCTGGGCACTGCGGCTGAGTACAAAGACATGACCGGCACTGGTCAGGATGGTTGTCACCAGGGCGAGTGGCAGAGCTGCTGACGGGTGTTGTGGGGTGGGGTTGGGTGGGGAGAGACATATCTGAGAACGGAAGACAACCTGGGACTGTGAGGCAGGAGAGGAGGCTTATGTAGGGTCAGTATATTTTTTGTTTGTTTTGTGTGTGTGTGTGTGTGTGTGTGTGTGTGTGTGTGTGTTTAAACTGAAGAGAACGAGGGATGCCTGGGGGGCTCAGTCGGTTAAGCGTCCGACTTCGACTCAGGTCATGATCTTGTGGTCCGTGAGTTCGAGCCCCGCGTCGGGCTCTGTGCTGACAGCTCGGAGCCTGGAGCCTGCCTCAGACTCTGTGTCTCCCTCTCTCTCTGCCCTTTCCCTGTTCTCTCTCTCTCTCAAAAATAAAGATTTAAAAATTAAAATGTACTGGAGAGAGTGAAAGCATGTTAAAACTGGTAGGGAGAGGAGGAGGTCGGAGGGAAGCGCAAAATATAACTGAGAGAGAGAGAGAGAGAGGAGAACGTCAAGGGTGTTTCTGTGACACTGGACAGGAAGGGACTCCAAGGCAGAGGTGAGATCCTCAGGCCTTCCTAGTGGCAGAGGCAGCCCCTCTACCATTATGGGCTACGTACAGGGCAGTTCCGAGTGCAAGAAGCAGGAGACAGAGAGGCACGGATTGCAAGGACTTCCCCGAAATAGAAAAGATGGTCTCTACACTCTCTGAAACTATATGTCGGTCCCGGCAGAGGCGCAGCATCTGAAATCTTCCTTGGGCTCGGCCCCAGCCTGTGGGAGGTGGTCCTGTCTCCATCACTTGCCGGGACACCTCAGCGCCCAGAAACTCTACCAGGGACCATCCCGGCACCACCCCACTTCCCCGGGAAACTCTGCAGCCCTTATGGCCACCAAAATATCCCAATGAGCAATATGAGAATACGCAGTGGCAATTTAGGGAGAGAAAAAATGCTCCAGTGAGCATGAGTTAAGTGGCCTGTAAATGAAATTATAATTATGCCAAACTTTTAGTTAATGGAGACATACACCATTATCCTCTAGCTAAATTATTTAGTGATCCATCGGCCAGAACAGGGTGTTCCATTTATTACTTATGCAACAGTTTTGAAAAGCCTTGTCCCTGTTATGGGTCTTTTCTGAGTTAACTTCCTGAGGCTACATCATGTGGTGGGAACAGTTGGCTTCAGACAGATCCGGCTTCAAAATGGCTGCAACGTCTCACTCACTGTTGTGTGATCATGGGCGGCTACTTGAACTTCTTTGAAATTTAAATTTCTTTGTTTTGAAAATAATGAACATAATTCAAAGAGCTCCTATGGAGACTAAATGAAACATCATAGGTCAAGACTTTCGATTTAGGTCATGGCACATGGCGGGTGCTCCTTCGAGATGAGGCTGTCCCCGGAGGAACATGTTCCAGAGACTGCTAAATTGCCCGAATGGCTTCTGTTCCAACTTCTTCCAGATCCATAATTTTACCCAGGGTTGCATTACTCCCAGTTAAGAACCTCATATTCCTGCTCCTCAGTTTGGTGTATCCAGTGAGATTTGGGTGGATTATGATTTGGGGGATGCCCCAGAAGCCTCCTTAAAGAAGCTGGCCCAAGAAGAGTGCAGCTCACATCCTTCTACTTTCTTCCCTCCTTCTTTTATTTTTTTCATTTATTATTTTTTAAATTTTTAATATTTATTTTTGAGAGAGAGAGCGAGAGAGAATGAGTGGGGAAGGGGCAGAGAGAGAGAGGGAGACACAGAATCCGAAGCAGGCTCCAGGCTCCGAGCTGTCAGCACAGAGCCTGACGTGGGGCTCGAACTCATGGACCATGAAATCATGACCTGAGCTGAAGTTGGATGCTTAACCGACTCAGCCACCCAGGTGCCCCATCTTCCTTCCTTCTTTTAATATGGAGATAATGATTGGATTCGCAGAAGTCATTTAGAAATACAAAGTCATGGAGTGCCTGGGCGGCTCAGTCAGTTAAGCATCCAACTTCGGCTCAGGTCATGATCTCATGGTTCATGGGTTCAAGCTCCGTATCGGGCTCTGTGCTGACAGTTCAGAGCCTGGAGCCTGCTTCGGACTCTGTGTCTCCCTCTCTCTCTGCCCCTCCTCCACTTGCATTCTGTCTCTCTTTCAAAAATAAATAAACGTTAAAAAATGTTTTTAAAAAGAAATACAAAGTCATGTTTGAAATGGAAAAAGAATCTTAGTCCTTAAAGACTGCAAAGCTGGTTGTATCAGCCTCAGGCTTCCTAGCTCCTAACTAATGTTTATATGGGAATCATGTCCCTACAACATTGGGTTTTCTGATACAGAACTAAGAGCTTTGTTCCTTTTCCATCACTGCACGAACCAGCCTTGCTTCAGCTCACTGAATTTCTCAGTGTAAACTGAAAAAACTATTTTCCTTCCTCTGTGCTTTTGAACTTGCTATTCCTGATGTCGGAACACGCCTTCTTACTTTCCCCACTCTCCACAAAGAGCCAAATTCTTACTTAACCTTCCAGATAAAGATCATTGATGTCAACCTCTGTGAAGACCTGCCTCACCATCCCACGCTACGGTGCACTCCCTTCTCAATGTCTATTTATAGGAGAACTTATTACAGCTCTATCTCATAGAAGTAAGTTAACCTGGCCTTAGAATCTCCCAAAGCTGAAGGGGAAAACATAGCGTGCATATGTGTATCAAGTGCTTGCTCTGTCGAGGGCCCCATGTTAAATCGCGCACGCACACGTGTACGTACATGCACATAAATGCACAGATATGTATAAATACAAAAAAATCCACATGCCTTTATGAGTACACATGTCTAAGTCTGCATAAATAAAATATGCACATGTGTTTGTGTGTGTGCATACACACACACACAATCCAATCAGGGCCTTGAACACAGCAGGTGCTTGATTACAATTTGTTGAGTAAATAAATACACAAGTGTCTTAAGGAAAGAAAATTACGGATGAGGGTTACTATTTTTTCTCTCCTCAGTCGGAATATCTCATTCTGAGGTCTAGCTTGAGGTCTGATGGCGTGATGCAGACATAGCAATGGTTATGTGACTCAGTGTGGTTGTTGCCCGTGAAATGTGAGCCACAGAAGTTTATCGTCCTAAGAAGAAACTAGAAGGAACTGTCATATGGAAATATCTCACCTGTCTAGCAGTAAAAAAAAAAAAAAAAAACAAAAAAACATTTTCACAGCTAATGAATAATTCAATTGTTGTAATCACCTTATAAAAAAACAATTTTATCTCCTTTGATAAAAAGTTGAAATGGGTTCCATGTTCAGTGATCAGAACACATCGTGGACCCAGAATCAACATTAAGTCTTACCTACTGAGTTCAGCTGACCTTCTATGACCCCATGATACAAACCAAACCATGGTAGGCAAGTGTTGGGCTAAAGAACACCAGTAGAAGAGTCATACCCACCACTCATGAAGAAATGTCTACATTCCAGAAGCCAGAAAGTCTGACATGCTTATCCTCACTGAATCCAAAAGCGGTGTTTCTTAGTTCTAAAGCCTCCCAATATCGCTCTGAGCACAAGACATGTCAAAACACAGTAACTGCTGAGTGAGTCTTGTGAAAGCCATTTGTAGCTGCGACCAAGTGGGAGGTAGCTAAACTCACACAGCGGGACAGTTCCTGCATTGTAAGTCAGGCTGCTGGTGCTCAGAAAATAGCAAGCTTTCACATGCCACGGGGGACAGCATGACGCCACGTATGTTGATGCACACGAGCATCTCATCTCATTTGCCGAGTTAGATGTGTTCAGGTTTCATCTCTTGAATATTGTAGTGGCAGTAACCCCAGCGGTGGAGAACCGTTTCGGGGCATGGTGAGCGAGACAGGAAGAGCCTAACCTCTCTTGATTTGACGGGGTGCTCATGAGGGGCAGGGGCGCTCACTTGGCTGGAAGGGAGTCTTGAACAAATAGCAACCCAAGTCCACGCTATCACATGTTCCCAGCGTGCCATCCCTCGGCATGCTTCCACTGACTTTCTCTCCTCCCTCTAGGTTTACCACCCCTCCCTAAATTGCACGCCTGGAGTTTCGACTCCGGTGCCCACCCATTTCTGTTCTTCTGTGCCACTTAAAATCTGCCACAGGGGCACCTGGGTGGCTCAGTCGGCTGAGCGACCGACTTCGGCTCAGGTCCTGATCTCACGGTCCGTGAGTTCGAGCCCCGCGTCGGGCTCTGTGCTGACAGCTCAGAGCCTGGAACCTGCTTCGGGTTCTGTGTCTCCCTCTCTCTCAGCCCCTCCCCTGCTCATGCTCTGTCTCTCTCTGTCTCTCAATAATAAATAAACATTAAAAAACTAATTTAAAAAATTAAAAAAAAATCTGCCACAGTACCTTTAGCTAATTTAGGCAGGAAAACTCTTTAACAATGTGTACGCTTTGAGGCTTGATATTCCTTCCTTCTGTATTTCTAATACATTGCTTTTATTACCATTAGATAACAAATCAGAGCACGGGGTTGAAGCATGAGTTCTGAAATTACCCTGATGGGTTTTTATGATGTTTAGAGGAACTTTCAGTGAAATGAGTCATATGCGCATCAGCTGATTCCCACAGAGGATAAACAGTCTCTCGGGAGATCAGATTGGATTCAGTGGTTGAATAAAGGTTGGGTGAGATGATGCTTAGGTCATAATCAAACGTGATTTTCTAAACCAATTTTCTCGGCATAAATCTCCAGGTCCTATTTTACTTTGTACAATATGATATTAATGATACAAATAGATATTAAGTTTAGCAACATTTGAAAATGCGTCCCCGTTTTTGTGCCATTCAACCAGGGAATTCAATGGCTTGGAAATTGTAAAGATTATGATTTTACAATCCTTTGCACATCCATCTGGTTTAGGTATTATCATTATTACCATTATTCTTCTTATTGTTATATCCATTTAAAAATCGCTACCAGGTTGAGGGGGGGGAGCACACTTTTTCATTTTTGTCTCCTAGCAACAAATGTGACTGGGGACATTTGCCTCAGTCCGGGAGGATGATTGGTGGAATCTCGTGCTTAACAGCCTGAGGCTATTTATTCTCCCAGTTTTTCTGCTAACAGCTGTAAACTTGACCTACATCTGCCAATGAAGCCGTCATGTGATACCTTCTCATCGGTCCATGGTATCCTAAGGAAGATACAGGAAGTGTAGCCTGTGCAGACACCATTAATCCTCTCTCCAGTTACCAGGGGATGTGTTTGTCGAGTGATTCCAAAAAGCAGATCCGGGACACTATGGCAGTATTAGAGAAACCAACTGATCGACTGGACAGGATCAATCTTTACTAAAACCGAAAAATCATGCTAGTATTTGACTCAGGACTACCTGGTGACCAATTTCCAAACAAGCAAAAGTATTTGGCAACGGTATCTGGTGGAGGGATAACTAAGGCAGGTAACTTCCCACAGGAGAAAATTATTTAGTATTGATCAAACATTTTTAGCGTCTATCCTTCAGACACCGGGCTATTTAGTGGGCATAGAGACAAATATAATAGAAACAAAATCCCTTTTCTCATGGACTTATTGTCTAGTGGAGGGGGCAGACTGTATTCACATCAATGGAAAATATATGTAATTACAAATAGGGATACCCGTAGTGCTGTCCTTTCTCCTTTACCAGATTAATTTTTTTTTCAACATTTATTTATTTTTGGGACAGAGAGAGACAGAGCATGAACAGGGGAGGGGCAGAGAGAGAGAGGGAGACACAGAATCGGAAACAGGCTCCAGGCTCCGAGCCATCAGCCCAGAGCCCGACGCGGGGCTCGAACTCACGGACCGCGAGATCGTGACCTGGCTGAAGGCGGACGCTTAACCGACTGCGCCACCCAGGCGCCCCTCTCCTTTACCAGATTATACAGTACACATGGCCAGCGCCTGGATTTGAGTTTTCTGCAGACTGATCCTTTAAACAGTGCAGCAGGTGGAACATGGAAGGTGTTGATTATATATATTTTTGAGAAATGAACGCATGAATGAAAGGCTATTTCTGGATGGCACCCTCGGAACAGACCTCTCTGTGAAACCTGATAGCTACCTCTTTTCATGTAAGACAGAATCCAGCATATTTTTTTTGTTTGTTTGTTTGCTTTTACCTGAGTGAACCAGATATTCAGCAAGACAATAATAGTTGTTTTGCAAAATAACTACAACTCTAGTTGTTCTAGATAAAAACAGGGCAATGCAAGCGGTAGGTGAGGGTGAGGGAAGAACACCATCCAGAGGGAGTTCACATGAACATTCTAGGTGGGAGTTCCCTTGTCTCCCTGCAGGTACAGGTCGACTTACATCTTTGTTTTGGCAATATTTCTTAGGACTTCCATTACTCTTCATGCTTACACATCCTTCAGCTGTAAGAGAATTCCAGAATTATGGCATTTCTCTATCAGCAGATTTGCTTCTTCTTTGGATTACCCATCTCCATGGGGGAAGTCATGGCAGTTCCATTTTTACTCAATTTAATATAAAAATATAAACAAATACATATTGGTGGTATACGTTTAAGGTGGTCTTAGATTAACAAACAATGTCGTGGAATCATATTGACAAAAATGGATAAAGAAAAAGATATTATGAGTTCAGAATGGGATTATATGAGCTACATAGAGCAGAGATTCCACTTAATGTAACCCCATGGTTCTTCATGCTTCATCCACAGGCCAAATCACAACTAAATCAGTTAAAAATTACCAATAGGGAATTAAAATTTTTTTTTCTATCATTTGTTACAAATGGCCAAGTGAATTATACTTGACTTTTTTCCCCCCTTGAATTCACACAATCCCTCAGGAGTGACAGAATTTGGAAACAAAGACTGTGGATCCCAAAGTACATACAATATATAGTAATTAGTTAGCAATTAAATGTATTTATTATATTCAAGAGTTTTTTAGATTTAAAAGGATAGATAAGATATAGACAAAAATGTATATGAGGTTTTGGGATTATTGATCTTCTAAGAGAGATTTCTTCAAGTTACAGGATTTGTGATTTAAGCAAGAAAACACCAAGAGAGAGGAAAGACGAACAGAATGCAAAGGTGAAAGGAGGGGATGCTGAGAAAGCAGGGCAGCCCCCCATGGATGGAAAGGAGAGGGCAGATGAGAAAGACGCTGAAGGCGCCGTCCGAAGGACTGGTTGACGACTACTGTGGAGCTGAGTGAATAGCACAGGTGGAGGTGTCTAGAGATTTGCTGTTTGCATGATACACACATCAGGGATCCTGTCCAGGTCTAATTTTGAGAGTTGGAGGTGCCTCTAGGACACCTATTTGTCAGTGAATTATTAATCGCAATGGATTTTCTAGGAATTAGTAGATTGGAACATGAACTACAGATTTGAAGTCTTGGGCAACCGGGCGGAATTTGAATGGCAATAAAATCTATTAGAACAAATCAATGTAAGTGGGATTAAAAGAGAAGCCAGTAAGACGAGACGTCTTCAAACACTCTGTGGTTGTCAGTAAGAAGCAATACAAGTTATCAGCCGAGATGCAATGGAAAGAATTCAAAATACTTGGAAATTAGGAGAAAGAGCCAGGCTGAAGTCACAGGAAGGATGAAAATAGTATACCCCCAGGGGATCCAGGAGGCTACGTGCTCAAAGACTTAAACATTATAAAAGTATAATACTTTACGTAGACTTGCATAGGTTCCTGTATTTAAATTGCAAATATGCTTCGTTATGCAAGGTGGGCACAGCCATCTCTGCTAATGCAGTCTTCAGTGTTCCCGCCTTCCCCCCCACCCCGACCCCCGTTACACTGAGCATTGTGTATGTCAAGTGGTCTTCATGTGTTAACGCATCTAAGTGTCTACACTAGCCCGTGTTTATTATCATCCCCAGTTGAAAGATGAGAAGAACAGGGTTCACCAACTTAGGTAAGACGCCAAAATTCATTCGGCGTGTGTTGGGAAGTGCCACGATGAGAATTCACGTCTGCTTGATGTCCCAATCCACCCCCTTGACTACTTACACTGACTTTCACAAGGCACCTCTGAGAGAGACAGATGGGAAGAAAGGGTGAAGACGTTGTAGAACAGAGAGAGGAGGAATTGAAGGAAATCGTTACATGCACCTTTGTTTGATTTTCTTTTGATGAAGTAGGAATCTAAATGATGTCTATTGTCTACAGTTCTAAAACGAAACTATGAAAAGGAATAACTCATGTCATTAAAAACGCATCGTCATTATCACGTTGCCCCTCTGCACAGATGTACCGTTTGTTAAAAGCACACAGTCCAAATGGCGCTACTTTGGTAATGATTTCTAGAGGTATTTTCTGAAGCAGGGCACGTGATGTCATGTAGACATCTGGGCCTGTCGACACTAATTTTCAAACATGTGACACAGGGCTTTGAACCTTCCGCCTTTGTGAGATACCACTCCCCTAGAAGTCAATATTAGTTAATGATAAGTTATTCTCTTTGCATTTTTATTCTGGCAGTGCTACAGGCGACAAGAAGTACTCAGGCTGAAGTCCATGCATAAAACTGCTTCGGTTATTTTTTTTTCCTGAAAGCAATTGCATGTTTAATCACTGGCAATATTGCTCTCTGCCTGAGCACCGTATAGCTACTATGCTCCTCTACCTGATGGCTTTATTTAACAGTGTATCATATTAGCCGTAAAGGCAGTCAATAGGGCAGATCGATATTTATGATGTAATGTATGAGATGGGTATACACAGAAAACAGAAAATCTTTAAGCTCAGGATTGGGTCCTAGGTGCCTGGGAGGGATAGATTTCCACTAAGATGCACTTTTGATATTCGATCATGCTCTCAGGAAGCAGCACTAAACATATTTGAAACATTTAACCTGGACGGTGATGCAAATCTACGCCAATTTTCAGCTAAAAGCATCCTAGAAGACTTCGCATAATGAGATATTCGTGGTCTCAAAAGGTAGAACTTTCTCCCTAAATCACACCAGAATTTAATCTTAATTCATTTCACTCCAGAGCCCATGCTATTTTCACTTCATCCTACCATGGGCAGTGTGGGACTAGCCATCACTTAGCGTCCTGTTGAATTAAAACATTGGCTCATTTATATGTTCTTTTTAGGGATGGCTTTTGGCAAAAGTGAATTAACAACATGCCCAACATATACGGGTACAGTTTTCTAAAGGTAATTACCCATGGGGAAGAAAGAAAGGAAAAATAAATAAAGCTGTGCCAATAAAAGGTCACATTCGTTTTTACTTTTTACTTTTTTTTTTTTTTTTTTGTCGGCCGTGGTCACAGCCACAGTGTTTGGAGGCCATGAATAGATTTTCCAAGACAAAACTGCCACAGGTAAAATGCTTCCCGGATCAGGTAAACAGCAGCTTTCTTGACTGGCCAGTGGGCCTAAAGACTGAGCGTCATCTATGGGCAAATTAGACAAGGCGAGACTAATCCAGACATAGGGAAATGCCTGCTTATCGACAACAACCACAACAAAAAAATGTATTTTGGAGGGCAGAGGTGCTTCATAGATTCTCAGTGAGCTACACAGAAAATGTAAAATTGATAAATGTTCAATGACCTTTCCGTTATCAGCAGGTCCTCGTACCGAAGGGCCTTGGATGAGGCAGCAAAGTCCACTCTTTCTCTGCTACAATCTCTTTCCAATCAAAACAGCCATCCTTGTGGCTTATATGAAGACTGTGCGCCCCGAACTCACTAATGGATTTAGGAATAGCTTATTACTTGGCCTTATGCTTCTGAACCGGTCCAAAACGAAATGGCATTTTGTAATTAAGGCGGGGAAAAAAAAAACAAACAAAACAACAACCTTCATAATTTCTCAAGGCCGTATCGCTGCCCTGAGTTGGCCGCTTACCCCTCAACTCACGGGAGACTGTGACACCACATGCCCCATTGCCTTCCGTGGAGCTCTGCTGCTGGGGCGGATGTGGGCTAGAGGCAAGAATGAGTACATGCTGAGGGCCCGAGGTGTGTCAGGAACTCAGCAGACAGAAACTCTGTCTCTCTATTGGCATAGAAATTGCTATGGCCAAGTGCACACGGGCCTTGAAGGTTTCCAGACCCGCTTTCAAGTTCTCATTCCAGTTGTGTGACCCGGTGCAACCCCATTCATCTCTTTCCCATTCCGGTTTTTATCTCTGAGGCAATTTTATTTTTTTTTTAATTTTTTTTTTCAACGTTTATTTATTTTGGGGACAGAGAGAGACAGAGCATGAACGGGGGAGGGGCAGAGAGAGAGGGAGACACAGAATCGGAAACAGGCTCCAGGCTCCGAGCCATCAGCCCAGAGCCCTACGCGGGGCTCGAACTCACGGACCGCGAGATCGTGACCTGGCTGAAGTCGGACGCTTAACCGACTGCGCCACCCAGGCGCCCCTCTGAGGCAATTTTAAATGATACCTGGGTCCTAAGGCAGGTGTGGCAATGAAGCATTTATATGTAAGGTGCCAAGTTTGGTGTCTGCGTGACCGCAAGCACTTATTGGATGCTGATGGTGAGCATACTGTATACTTAGCTCTCTCTAAAGCAGTCTCAGGGAGCCTGGGTGGCTCAGCCAGTTAAGCGTTCGACTCTTGATTTCGGCTGAGGTCCTGATCTCATGGTTCGTGAGTTTGAACTCTACATAGGGTTCTGCACTGATGGTGTGGAGCCTGCTTGGGATTCTCTCTCTCTCTCTCTCTCTCTCTCTCTCTCTCTCTCTCATCTCTATCTCCCTCTATCTCCCTCTGTCTCTCTCTGCCCCTCTCCTGCTCTCTCTCTCTCAAAATAAATAATAAATAAATAAATAATAAATAAATAAATAAATAAATAAATAAAGCAGTCTCTTTATCTATAAAAAGATAAGAAAAAAAAGTACCTACCCCAAGGGTCCTTGTAAGAATTAAGTGACTTATGATATGCAAAACCCTTAATATAGAGTCTGGCACACAGTAAGGAATATTTAAGCATTAGCTGCTATTAATAGGTATAAATAGGTATAAAACCTGTGTCATGTAGGTATATTGTATTTAGTTTACAGAGAAGAGAAACAATCCCTAAGGATCTGAAACAATCACAGTGAATCCGTAGCCAGACTCTAAACAGCCCTGCCCTCTAAACTCCTGAGGGAGAAGGGATTCAGAGAGCGAATCACAAAACCATCAGCCGGAAGGGAGGCTGAGGAGGTCCCACGTGCAGACCTGTCTTTCCAGACACTGAAAGTAGGTACAGAGAGAGGGCCTGGTGGGCCTAGTCACTCAGTACAGGCTTCCCAGCATCTTATCTACTCCGTCCTGCCTTTTCTTTGGGTAGTGCTCGTTTCTTTTCCCCACAAGCCACTGTGCACAGCCTTCTCCACAGAGACCTTGGAGCATTCTCCCAACCGCTGCCTGGGCCGCCATGTTCCCTCTCCTCTTCAGCATCTCTCTGTGGCTGTCCAGGACGGTTTCTTCAGAAAAGTTTCTCCCGACATGAATCACCGGGGCCTCTTAAAACGCAGATATCAAGGGTCTTCCCCCAAAGAGTCTGCCTAAGGGTTAAAGGTAGCATTCCTAGAAATATTATAAAACGAGCAGGGCACCTGGGTGGCTCAGTAGGTTAAACCTCTGAGCAGAAGAAACCTTGACTTCTGCTCAGATCGAGATGCCTGGGGCATGGCATTGAGCCCTGTGTCAGGTTCCATGCTGTGTGGAGGCTGCTTGAGATTCTCTCTCTCTCTCTCTCTCTCTCTCTCTCTCTCTCTGCCCCTCTCCCCAGCCTGTGCTATCTCTCTTTCAAAAATAAAAATTATAAAATGAGTGTCTTCACCAGGCGTACTGGGAAATGCTATTGTGAAATAAGCAGGACATCACAGTGGAGAGGCTGTACTTTACCCCTCAGAATCAGCAAATACCTGACCTTATCTCGCATTCCTGTGTCTTCTCCACTGCCATTATCTCTTCTCTTCATGCTTTTATTTCATTTTTTTATGTCTTTTGGAATCATCTTTAAAAAAAATATTTTAATATTTATTTTTGAGACAGAGAGAGAGAAAGAGAGAGAGAGAGCGCACGCGAACAGGAGAGGGGCAGAGATGGAAGGGGACAGATGCTCTGAAACGGGCTCTGTGCTGACAGAAACAAGCCCCATGTGGACCTCGAACTCACAAACCACGAGACCATGACCTGAGCCACCTGCGCACCCTAAGGCGTCGTCTTTATCTCACTTGGGAATCAGAGGGCTTCCAGCTGACCCAAAGGCAAGTTCAAGTAGTTCAATCCACCCCTTGAAAACATAGATACCATTTTGCTCTTATGCATTGCCACGTTTTCTTAAAGGTGATGTTTCCTTAGCTTTCAGAAGATTAGCAAAGAGACCAGGACCCAAAGAACCCAAAGGAGCAAAGAAGGATTTTGTGAAGCACGCTTGACATCCTTTTTCCGTGTTTCCAAAAAGGAACACATTTACTTGAAAAACATTTCCCAGTTACCTACTAGGCAGCTGATTCTGTTGACTGAAAGATGAACAGACACAGATAATGCAATGCCCTTAAGATGTTTAACTTTAACACACAGGAACGATGATGTAGGGTTTTGACCTGCTCATCTCAGACTAGCCTTCCCAGACAAGAGAAACAGGATGACAATTTGCATGCTGGCCGCTTATCGGGTTAGGGAGACTCGGCCACAACACTCACTAGGATGTGACAAAAGTGGGGCTGGATGAAGAAAAGGTAACGTCCAGTGTGGTTGCCACAGCAGAAGCCTCCGCCGGCCCCATCCAGAGGGCTCAGCAGCTAGGGTGGATCCTGGAAATAACGCCCAGGTGAGCCACATGGCACGGGTCTTTGTAGCCCACACGAATAAAGTCCCTGGGCACAAGACCCCGCTCTGAGGAGGGGCTGCAGACTTGGGTGAGGCATCTCTGGTCACTAGCAACTCCAGGGGAGGAGATCCGCTGGAATTCATCCGTGGAAAATTCCCTCGGCAGCTTGGGGAACAGATGCCTTTCTCTTGTGGTGGGAGAGGCATTCTTTAAAGTGCTTTGCAGCAACCACCACAGCCCGGGAAGGTCTCCTTCAGCCACCCCCCACCCCTTCTGGCCTTCAAGCTCTTGCAGTCTCCTCCCCTTGAAGGTAGGCTGGCCACAGTAAGTTACTGTAATGACTAGAATACAGCTACGTCAATGAAATGCCATTGTTGGGTGGGTATAGAAAGACGGTGCCTTCTGTCCTGAGTTCCTGCTTTTTTTATATCAAACCCACTTGCTCTGGGGGAAGAAACCGTCTGTATCCGGATGACACTCATACAGACCTGTTCGGGGGGGGGAGGCCCACGTGGCAAGAAGCAGAAACGCTCATTGCTGCTGCCCACGAGAAACTGGGGTTTGCTAACAGCCATGTTAATCAGCTCCTGAGGTGAATTCTCAAGCCCCCACCGAATCTCCGTGTGGCTGCCGGTCCGGCTGGCAGCTTGACCACAGCCTCACGAGAAACCCTGAATCAAAATCACCCGGCTGTGAAATTTTCTGCCACAGATGGCACAGTGCTGCCGTGGGATTGCGGGGTTCTCTCTCGTGATGCACCTGTTGGAACTTGCTGGAATACGCACGCGGCATCTCTTGCCACCAATAGATAACACAGTGTTCGCAGGGCCGCATGACGCCGGGGGCAGGGCTGCCTTGAAGTACGGCTTTGGTCTGCTGCAAAGCCTGTCACTACCCTTGGCCCTATTCCAAGCCCAGAGACTTCCTTGTCATTCAGAAAACAGGTCTGACCCGAATTCCCAAAATGCCCTGCTGCCTTGGAACTCCGTGTGGTCCACCAGGAAACAGACATTGCACTTCCTTCTTCACGGTGGGGGGGGGGGGGCCGGGGGGGAGCGTTAAATGCAATAATTTGACCTCCACATTGGAGAACTGGATGCAACTCGTGTGACAGAAACTTCACTGGGTAGTAAGTCTGAGAAATTTTGTATCATTTCCCTCCCACCCCTGGAAGTGCAGGCGTCTCGCCAAGACCTACCGCCATCTTGTCACTTCTTGCTCCTTTGGCCCTATTTACGTGATGCTTTTGATATTTGGGGCAAGCATGATATCTTTCAAGGTATTTAGATGACCCGGGTCCCTTCAGAGTGTGTTAGGACAGAGAATGTGAGGGTTAACACGGCCCGAGGGCAAGACCGCAAGGGTACAGTATTGTTGGCTCCATATAGATGTGAACTGTATGGATTCTCCTTCATCATAGGGTTGGAAACACTTATTTTCGCGATTAGTATCTGGACGCCATGTACCTGATTTGGGTTTATGATCCACTCAAGACGCCATATTGACACAAAAGCTACACTTGGATCCACTTCCTGTGTGAGTGTGCATTAGCCCCCTGTAATCTTGCAGGGTCGCTCTGGTTTTTTGTTTTTGCTTTTATTAAATGAGGTATGATAAACACCACAATTGTTGCACCCTTTAAGGTGGCACTAATCTCCACCATTCCTTCCCTGATGCAGTGTTTTTTTATTTTTTATTTTTTATTTATGATCTTGACCAAATAGGGGCATGTCAGAGACTGACCCTTGGTATTTCCAAGTACAATAGCTATTTATACCAGAGGCCAAAACACTTATGTCTGGTTTCTGCCACCTCTCAAGCATGTCCATTCCAGTTAAATTATATACTTAGGGACAGGGGAATGATCACTGGGTGGGTTCACGGACTTAGTATATGTTCCCTGTAAGCCCCAATGTTTCTAGCACTCTATTCATTATGTGGCCCTTATACATCCCTACCCGAACGGTGGCTGTCATACTTTGGATTTTCAGCTATTGGTGTCGACTAGGATCCTGTCTCCCTCGGATCCTCAAATGACTGGAGATTAATTTCTCCTAAGTGCCCAATTACATAAGTGGCTAGAGACCCCTTCGAGAAGTGACTGGAGAAAGCACCACCACATACATTAGTGTCGTGTTTCAAGTCCTTCCCCATGGGGACCTGGTTTCCTTATGAGTCAGTTGGCACATGTCCGGAAGCTGGGTGAAAGATTATGCCTCTTTATTAGAGTGACTGTCCTCAGTTTGCTAATGATGCATGCTTGATTTCTTTTCACTGACGTAGGTTGAGCAATACTCTTTCTGGACTTCCATCTCTTCCTGATGGAAGCTCCCTGTTCTTTAATTATCTCAAGGACTCGCAGTAGGTCAGGTCTTCCTCTCTGCCAAGCCAATCTTGCAACTCATTACTGTAATTGTGTCCACCTGGCTTCTGAATGGTTGAAAGCTAACACCTGGCCTCTATTATTTAGAGTCTTAACTCCTTTGTTGCCAGAGATCCAGGTCTCCACCGAGTCAATGGCCACCGCTCCTGAGCTTCTCATGGATACTGGTGCCTCCTGAGAACACGTTTCTGTTGCTGAGAACACGTTTCTGTTGCGTTGTTAAACAACTCCCTCTGAGCATTTCTGCAGAGTACAGTTAGCTGGTGGTTTTCTGGCTTTATATGGAATATCCTTGGTAGCACACCTCTGGGTCTGTTTTTCATTTTTCTTAACGTTTATTCATTTTTTTGAGAGACAGTGAGCAGGGGAGGGGCAGAGAGAGAGAGAGGGAGACATAGAATCCAAAGAAGGCTCCAGGTTCTGAGCTGTCAGCACAGAGCCTGATGCGGGGCTCGAACTCGTGAGATTGTGACCTGAGCCGAAGTCGGACGCTTAACCGACTGAGCCACCCAGGCATCCCCTCTGTGTCTGTTTTTTATCCCTCCCCTTACAGTCTGCTTTAGTTGCTCTGAAGTTTCTACTCCACTTAGTGTGAGCCGTCACCGTATCCAATCTTCATTGACATCCTAACCATGCATTAGCATCATCTCCGGGGATGTTGCCAGGCTGCTAAAGGCTGCATGTCCTGGTAGTGCTCTTTGTCGATGAACTCATTCCCTATTGAACTTGATGTTCTGCTGCCATTAGATTCTGTACATTCAGAATCCCATGTCTTATCCATGGTCCCTGCTGCTGAAGGTATGTGTTTCCCAGGTTCTGAACCTCCTTCAGCATCAAGTCTCCTCTCTCCCTTACCAGGCCCCGTACTTAGTCATCAGATTATAGAGTCAGCTGGACCCTAGTTATTAGCTGGGCACTCTGGGGGAGAAATGGAAGTAGACCCCGAAGAGACACATGTGCCATCTTGTAAGTCAGATGTCTCTGCATTGCCTCAAAGCAAAAGGGCAGCATTAGGCTGTACCCATGCAGGGTGGTCAAGGGAATTTGAGATTCAAGGTTTTTGAGTGCTTTGATTCAAGAATTTCCATCCCTAGTCTCTGGATCCCATTACTTCCCAAGCAGGCCATGAGCTGAGCACAGCTAATTTACTGGGGCTGAGAATTCAACCTTCCTGGAGCACCACGACCCTCGTAATTAGATGCTTAGCCTGACCCTCACTTTTTTCTCTTCTTTAGCTAGCGGTCTCTTTATATGTTGCCAAGGAAGTCCACTGTCTCCCATACTTTTCCTAAATTGTTGATTAATTACCATTCACTTTCCATTGACCTGTTCCAGTACACCCAGAGCACAGCAAGAGCCGTTCAAATCCATGATCCTTAAAGTTTCTACTTTTGACTAAAGTCAAACAGCCTGAGAGATTGCTGATGCTAATGTTTTCTTTCCACTGGTTCCCATTTGTTATGCACCAAATGTTTGTGTGTCCCCACAAATACATATGTTAGAGCCCTGATCCCTGGTGCGACAGCACTCAGAGATAGAGCCATTAGTAGGTATTGGGATTAGATGGAGAGGGTGGGGGTGGGGCCCCATGATGGGATAGGTGCCCTGGTGAGAAGAGATGCCAGAGATCTTGTTTCCTCTCAGTCTCTCTCTCCATGAGCACACAAAGGGGTCATATGAGCACACAGGTAGAAGGTGGCTACTTGCAAGCCAGGAAGAGGGCCTTCACCATGACTTGACCATTCTGTCACTGTGATCCCAGATTTCCAGCCTCCAGAACATGAGAAAATAAATTTCTTTTTTTTTTTTTTTAAGTTTATTTGTTTTGAGGAGTTGGGGGGAGGTGCAGAGAGAGAGACTCCTAAGCAGGCTTTGCACAGTAAGCATCACAGGCACTACATGGGCTGGGGCTTGAACTCATGAACCACAAGATCATGACCTGAGCTGAAATCAAGAGTCAGACACTGGGGTGCTTGGGTGGCTCAGTCAGTTAAGTGACCGACTTCGGCTCAGGTCACAATCTCACGGCTTGTGGATTTGAGGCCCGGGTCAGACTCTGTGCTGACATCTCAGAGCCTGGAGCCTGCTTCGTATTCTGTGTCTCCCTCTCTCTCTCTTCCTGTCCTCAGCTTGTGCTCTGTCTCTCTCTCTCTCTCAAAAATAAATAAACATTAAAAAAAAAATTATAAAAAGAGTCAGACACTTAACCAACTGAGCCACCCAGGCACCCCAAAAATAAATTTCTGGCTTATTTAAGGCACCTAATCTATGAAATTTTGTCATGGCAGCCTGAGATAAGACACCATCCCACTTTAAAACTAGTGAGTATTAATAATGGCACCACCACAGCCTGCAAGGGACTCAACAGTGCCCCACCTACCAGGAGCAGCGAGGGCCTTTCTGCCAACCAATCAGCAATCAACCCAGCTCCAAAGTTCCAGTTCAGACCCCATTCCTTTGGTCCCTTCCAGTTCCAACTTTCCTGGGTGAGTTCTCCCAGGAACAGACTGTGAATTGTAGATATATGTGCAAGAAGTTTACTAGAGGGTTCTCAAGGAATTAACACTTTAGAAGAAGTGCGTGAAGCAGGATTGGATTAAAAGAGTCCAAGTTAAATATGGAGTAGCTGCAACAAAGATCTCAGGTGATCCCATGTGAGCTCTGGAGTGCAGATGGGCCTTTGAGATGCCCTAAATTATGCCTGGAGCCTGGCCATTGTGCCCCCATGTCAACTGGCCAGTGGCTGCAGCTTGGCCCTGTGTAAGGTGCATAAGCTTGAGCGAGGTACCCCCTTCAACAGAAGGCCAATACTTGGGAAGACACTTAGCTCTGAGACTTCGGAGGCCATTGTCCTGGCAGTTGAGGGAACTGGGGGCTCTGTCTAGACAAGGGTTGGGTTTTGAAGGTTCATCATAACATGCACTGCACCACCTATGCTACAGAGACTGGAAAGACAGGCAGGGAGTCACTGCTGTTGAAGTCTGTCCATCAAAACGCCCTGCCCACATCCTGATAGGCAGCTGGCCAGTAGAGTTTGTTTAGAGGAGACATAACCTAAGAACTGGCAAATGACTCAGCCCATGACCTTTAGAATCAGAGAGGTGGGATCTCAATGCTGAGTCTACCACTACTATGTACAGTTGAGTCTGAGTCTGCCTTACTTGTAAACCGACAATCATCATAATTACGTCATTAAGTGGAATTGAGGGTTGCAAATATGATACATGACAAAAGCAATGCTCAGCAAATGGCAAGTGCATTGCAAATGATGACTTATTATTATAATCTGTATTCTTAGCTCTTGTAAAACTGACCCCTGGATGAATTCGATGCCAGCAGAGTCAGGTGTAGAGATGAATATCCAGGCCAAGGCTTGGACTTAGAAGTCAGGCATCTAGTCCAGATTCTGCCACACGTGTCTTTTCATTTCCCAAGGATTATTTGCTTCTCCAGTATTATTTTTCTAATATTAAAAATGAGTCTATTTACTTCCAAAATCCCTTTAGGTTCTTGGCTTTGATTTTCCATCATCTGTAAAATGAGGATAATAAAGTAAATCTTGCTGGATTATGGGGAATCAAATAAGGTCACATATGGGAACATATTTCATAAACTGTACAGGTGGTGGGACTTTATCATGAATCAGAACCACAAATAGGACCATGATACAATCCTTCAAAGTTAAGCCCCAGGCTTAGTTCAGCAGGAAATACAAGTCACACTTGCACTTAAAGACTCTCATTCTCCCCTGGTTTTTCACATCAGGGTCTCCCAAGGCTAACCATCTCTCTTATTATGAATACACCAGTCAGATTTCTCCCATGCAGAGTAGTTGATGGGGCGCTAGGGGTAGGAATAATAGGCATACCTCTTGTATAGTTTGATAGGTGGTCACAAACAAGCACATTATCTTGGCAAGCCTCTGTTTCCTCTTTGTAAAATAAGTGATTTTAAAGGCTCTTTCTAGGGGCAGGTGGGTAAGCCTCTGAGTCTTGATCTCAGTGCAGGTAATCTCAGGGTTCTTGAGTTTGAGCCCTGCATCTGGCTCCATGATGACAGTATAGAGCCTGCTTGGGATTCTCTTTCTCCCCTGCTCTCTCTGCCCCTCCCCTTCTCTCTCTCTCTCTCTCTCTCTCTCTCAAAATAAAGAAACTTAAAAAAAAAATGCTCTTTCCATCTTTTATTTCTTGCTAGTCTAGAGTTGGGTTGTCTTGGAGGAAGGGTGTATATATGTTTATGTGATAAAAAAATAACTGTCATCAACTCTACATATCTTTCAGAAAATCTTGGACAGTTCTGTTCAAACTTTGGGTTGCTGGTGAAACCATCTGCTGAATGCTATTAATGTGCCTGACAATATGCTAAGGGATTTATATGACACAATTCTCTTAATGTCCATTGCAATCCTCTTGGGTAGGTATTATTTTTTTTCCCAATTAATGGATGAATAATTCATCTTCAGAGGGATTAACCAGCTTGACTAATTTTACACAAGCTTTAAATTGCAGAGCTAGGATCTAAACCAAATATTCTAACCAGGTTCCTGATTTTCTAATTCAGCACACTATATATTCAATTGACAAAGTACATTATGCAAGGTGTTGTATTGGTCTACACAGATCACAAGCTCAAATGTCTTCAGGGGTCAGACAGTTGAGCCACACAAGTCAAGATGTCCAAGTAGGACTGACTGCACCCGGAAGCATCATTGGCAGCCACTGTCCTTCTCCAGGAAAGGCCATCAAGTGGGAATTAGGGTCAACGTTTTGCAGATCTTCCAATTACATAAAGAAGTCAGAACACTGGATCTTGTTAAAGTGAAATTTCCAATTTTAACATGTGGGCAGCAAACTTAAAAAAAAATAAACACGTATGTCCCCAGACAAAACACAGCAACCAACACTGTCAGTTTGCAAAGTGTTGCACAGAAACATGTCTTTACTAATTGAAACAGGGTATTGTTTTACTTTATGTGGAGCCCTGAGCAACGTACATGAAACTGTCAAATGACTTGTTCTTTTACATTTGCTCATGAGTTTAATCCTCCAGTGGATTAAATTTTGGCCAGCTCTATAGTTTATCTACTCACATCTTTTAAAAAACAAACAAACAAACAAACAAACAAAAACAAAAACAAAAACAAACCCTCATAGGTCATTTTAAGGTACAAAATTCACAAATTCAGATATATGGGGGGCACCTGAGTGGCTCAGTCGCTTATGCGTGGGACTTCTTAGGGCATGATCTTGTGATTCCTGAGTCAGTGCGCTGCCTGGGCCTCAGCACCGACAGTGAAGAGCCAGTTTGGGATTCTCTCTCCCTCTCTTTCTGCTCCTGTCCCACACTCTCTCTCAAATTAATTAATTAACAAATTAATAAATATCTACCCTGGAAACCAAGAGCATACTGTATGTTAGCTAACTTGACAATAAATTATATTAAAAATAAATAAGTTTCTTTTTTAATTCAAATATGTGGTCCTGTGTAAACCCCAGTGCTCAGAATATAGTTGACAGCAGAGAACTCTCCTCTTGGGGGGGGGGGGGCCGGCGCCCCCCCCCCCCCCCCCCCCCCCCCACCGCCCTGCCTCCAGGGGGAAGACTGAGGGTGTGGTTGTCATATTCACACTCCCCTGAGGCAGAACTTTGACTTTTTGTCCCTGGCTTTGGAATGGCGGTGTTGGAGCCTGTGCTAGATAGAATCACGGACCCCCAAGAAGTCTCTGTCCTAATCCCCAGAACCTATGAACAATATGTCAGGCCACAGGGCACAGGAGAGTTAAAACTGGTAATCATCTGACCTTAAAGTAGGAAGATTATCCTGAATTACCTAGGTGAGCCCAACATAATCACATGGGTCCTTAAAAATGGAAGGGGCGGGGCGCAGAGAGAAGTCAGTCTGCGGAAGACTGGATGCGGCTGGATTTTATGATGGGGACAGGGGCCAAGACAAGGGTTGTGAGTGGCCCCTTTTAGCAGAGAAACACAAGGAATCAGATTCTCCCCTAGAGCTTCCAGAAGGAACGCCGCCTTGCCAACACCTGATGTCAGTGCAGCGACCTCTGGAACCGTGACATCCCAAGTTTGCGTGGTTTTAAGTCACTGTGTTTGTGGTAAGTGTTGTAGGAGTAGATTGGTACAGATCCCTGCAGAGTGAAAGCAGGGGAATGGAGGTGACTTCAGGGGACCTGAACGCTCCCAACTGTCCTGCACCGCAGTGGCGTTTAGAACTTGATGACACTGCGCATGCGCTGACACTGGGTTGAGCCCTTTTGGCTGTGTCGCCCCACGGATGTGCTGCCTTGAGGACGCGTCCCCACTGAGGCTGGCTGTCTTCACTCTCCCGCAGCCCTGCGCACGCAGAGCCCCACTCGGCCTCCCCTGCTTGTCCCACCTCCTTTCAAGGGCACCTCTGGAGAAAAGCTCCCCTGGATCAGGTTGCCCGCCTGGGAGAGGACTTGGGGACGCCTTTTGGCCTCCTGGTTTTGGTACCAGGCTTTCTTCCTAAACCCCGCCCTTTCCGGTGCGGCTCCACTCAGCCACTCACCAGTGCCCCCGGGCAACCGGCAGGTGGAAAGCACCCAGTGGGCTCTTTAACTTGGCTTGGAAGGAAGGTGGCACCTGTCCCCATGGCGAGTGGGCCACAGTCACCCACAGCAGGGCGGTCTGCCTAGAATGACCTTCAGAATCCATGACTGGCTCTAACACCCAATTCCCAATACAATTGTCTCACTGCGGGAGGATCCTATGAGGGCATCTAGCCAGTGGCCAGGAACATCATTTGAAAAATAAAATTGCCCTCGCCTACTATCTCATAATGGGGATTTTCCTCAGACAAAATGTTCATACTTAACATAATGGAATAAACCCAAGTTGGGATTTCTGTCAATAAATCAGTTAATGGAGGACAGAAAAAAAGAAAGGAAGAAAAAAAAACACCTTTCACCTGAACAATCCAGATAATTAGCATGTTTTCCATTAGTTTTTCTGTATAATTGCTTCCTTGCTGCCGTTTTCATTGATAACATGTTTGTGATAATTGAGGACATAAAATCTTTGGCAGCATTCCCCAGCTGGGTTAGTTGCATTTTCCTCAGCCTCCCTATAACGTTGTATTTAATGTTCAATTTAAGGGAAGTCTAAACAAAAGGTTTTGAAATGACTAAATTATGAATATGCATTTAACAAAACACTCCAAGTTAAAAAATTAGAATTATGTGAAGTCTGGGTTGTTGTAGCAAGTTACACGTCTTCTTAAAATTTGGGGTACATAGGAGGGGCGCCTGGGTGGCACAGTCGGTTAAGCGTCCGACTTCAGCCAGGTCACGATCTCGCGGTCCGTGAGTTCGAGCCCCGCGTCAGGCTCTGGGTTGATGGCTCAGAGCCTGGAGCCTGTTTCCGATTCTGTGTCTCCCTCTCTCTCTGCCCCTCCCCCGTTCATGCTCTGTCTCTCTCTGTCCCAAAAATAAATAAACGTTGAAAAAAAAAATTAAAAAAAAAAAATTGGGGTACATAGGAAACACCTGGAGACCTTGTTAAAATGCAGATTCTTGGGGCGCCTGGGGTCCGTTTGGGTCATGATCTCAGGGTTTGTGAGTTCCAGCCCCACGTGGGGCTCTGTGCTGACAGCTCAGAGCCTGGAGCCTGCTTCCGCTTCTGTGTCTCCTCCCTGTTTCTGTCCCTCTCCCGCTCTCACTCTGTGTCTCTCTCCCTCTCAAAAATAAATAAACGGTTAAATTTTTTTTTTTAAATGCAGATTCTTGGGCTTTGTGGTCCACAGAGCCTGCTTTGGGAAGTGTAGTATTTCCCTGGAGTCTTCATGAACCGTGAAATGGTGCAGGATGCTCCTGGGCTCTTTACTGGGAGATACTGATCGTAGTGGGGTGGCTGTTATTTTTAGACTTGCTTTTTATATCAAACGTTTGATCGCCTTCTTAGTGCCACAGGTGTCGATAACTATTTTCCATATGTCATCTTTAAAAACTTCACAAAATAAGCCTCTGATAAATACTCTCACCACTTAGCACCTGAAGAAATCAAAGCCCAGAGAGGTTAAGGGAAATTGATCAGGAGGGCCAGGTTTAAGGGATCGACTTGGAATTGGACCCACATTTGTAGATAATCATAAGTGTTCTTGAAGTGAAGGAAACTTACAAGAGATAAAGAAGGCCAGCATCACAATTTTTTCAAGATGGGGAGAGCTTGAAAATTGTATTTTTCTGAGCTATTATGAAGGATTTGGGGAGAGGTAAGGCAAGCAGATAGATATACAGGTTCATAACTTAAAACTGTATAACATGTTCTTCCCTTTCCCAAAATAACTGATTTTTTAAAAGATACAATAAAGGAGAGTCATAACTTATCATTTTTTTCTGGGTATTTTAGTTAATTTTACCTTCAAATTCTACCTAGTTTTTAAGTAGGCATAGCTCTTTGGCTGTAGAAAAGTGGTCTTCTCTTCATTTTGAAGCCACATGCAATATGCAACATAGGCCATGTTGTTTATCAAGTCTCAAAAAAAGATTTGAGCAGAGACAGGCGTATCTAAAGAAAACACCTTTCAACAATGGGATTGCACACTCTTCTCCCAAGTAATCCCCCACCCTTAAAATATTAACTAACCACTTTGGGGCGCCTGGGTGGCTCAGACGGTTAAGCGTCTGACTTTGGCTCAGGTCATAATCTCCTAGTGCACGAGGTTGAGCCCCATGTTCAGGCTCTGTGCTGACAGCTTGGAGCCCAGAGCCTGCTTCAGATTCTGTGTCTCCCTCCCTCTCTCTGCCCTCTCCAGCTCACACACACACACACACACTCTCTCTCTCTCTCTCTCTCTCTCAAAAATAAATAAACATTAAAATAACTGAAATGTATTAACCACTTACCCCAAAACATGGAAAGGGGAAATATTTTCAGGAAAGGAAGGAAAAATCACCCATCCCTAGTGCTTATTCCTTATCCTACGTCCCCTGATAAGCAAGTGCCATCCTCCCTGCCCACCCAGTCAGAGGCAGATTTTATCAGACATCTTAGTGCTTGCATCCTTGCCAACTGAGAGCCATCAATTATCAGAGGAAAGAATCAGAGATTATGTACATCATCTAGGGAACAGATGAAGCTTTCCAACACAAAGAGGAAACACATTTGGCTGGATGGTTTTGTGTAATGAGGAAATACAGGTAGAGGAGCGGGACAAGACCAAGGGTGTCTTTGGACCTGGAAATCACACACAAGCGTTAGCACAGTTGTGGACTGAGATTCTATTAGATGTAAATAAGGCCAGGAAATCCAGACTTTTGTAAATCCTGCTTCCTACCCTCATGACTTATGTCGATATCTGCTACCCTTCACTCCCTCCACCAAACAGTCCTGAAGAGCCGGTAACTTCTGTGAGCCTCCCTTTCTCTCTATACACTTCATTTATCAAAAACAAAAACAAAAACAAACAAACAAAAAAAAAAACATTGAAGGAACTTGGGAGGAATGAAAATAAATATTATTTATTATGAGCGGGGCACTTTTTCCAGAGATTCTTTTTGTTGTTGTTGCTTGCATCAACCAACTTTCTTTGTGACCTTAGTTCAAGGCACATTTCCCCTGCAATTGCTAGTCTCCCTTTATATGAATCAGAAGAGGAGGGGAATTTTAAATAAAGTCTCCTAATGTCCTCCACGGCATAAAATTTCTCATTTGTATTTTATTTCACTTGCTATGTTACTTTCTCACGACAATTAATGAATGCCTGTCTTCCGATTCTCACGGAGCAAATGTCGATGGCAAATCCTCTGAGCCAAAGGGCATTTCCCTTCTAAGAACAACAAAGGCACGACTGGGACTGCCCACTCACATTGTCTCCTCAGTGTTTTCTAATTTGAGCCTCTCTGGCTTTGGAAAAAGACTAACCATCATTCATTGGATGTTTTTCTTAACGCCTACGCTTTGTCTTCACCCAAGCGTGAGTAAAGGGAGCATTTAGATGGACCCAAGCATTGACTGTGATTTCCCTCTATCACATCTCTGGAACCCTGATTCTCTGTAAATCTGCTGTAGAAGACCCCTGACCTTTCAGCTTGAACCATTTGCAAATACGCTCAGGGAAGGGCAAAACTACCTACACATGTTTTGAGCACCCACCGCGTGCCAGGCATTGTGCTGTGTGCTGGGAATTCACCAGTGACCCAGACAGGCTCAGACTCCACCTCCATGAAGTTCTATGTGGTATGACTAATGGAGGAAAGGAGACATATGTTGAACTGAAAGACTAGGAGATGGGCACTGAAGCTCCTCACCTGCCCCAGGTCTACAACCGGATGAGCCAGGCCACTGGCCACTCCAGCACGGGATAGAGTGGATAGAGTGGATAAAGACTGTGTACTGAGTAGCTCCACAGATGAGCATAGACATGCCTTTAGAAGTTCTCCTTGCTGACTTCATGCAGTTGATCCTTGACCAACATGGGTTTGAAGTGGGTGGGTTTACTCATATCAGGATTTTTTTTTTCGATAAATGCAGTGCAGTGCTGTAAATGTGTTTTCGCTTCCTTACAACTTTCTTAATATTTTCTCTTCTCTAGCTTACTTTATTGTAAGAATTCAGTATATAATACATATAACATGCAAAATACGTCTTAATTGATTGTGTTACAGGTAAGTCTTCTAGTCAACAGTAGGCTATTGGTTAAGTTTTGGGGGAGTCAAAGTTATATGAGGATTTTCAAGTGCACAGTGGGGTGGTGACCCTGACCCCTGCGTTGTTCAAGGGTCAGCTGTATTCTCAAGTGACAATGAAGACAGTTGCTCTAAGAAACAGTTAAGTTCTAGAGAACACATGAAGGTAGAATTTTTTTAATTTGGAATGTTCTTGATAAATCTTCTATATGTGATAGTTCTAATTTAATTGGGATAAAAACACAAATTCTGAATCAACACTAGTTATTTTTTTCTAAATCTTGCCAATTTGGTGTGTAATGAAAAGAACTAATTTTTCAAATGTAAGATATATTTATTTTACTGGTTAAATTGAAAACTATTTTTTATTACTTTTATTATAAACTTTTGAGCCATGACCTTTTAACTGTGTCTGTGTGTGTGAGAGAGAGAGAAAGAGAGAGAATGAGGATTTCTTCTTTGCTTATATTATTATTGGTATATTGCTTTTCTAATTTATTAAAGCCCTTTAAAAATATCAACTCTGTGTCTTTCCTATGTGTTCGAAATATATTTTTCTTAATCTGTTGGTTTTGAATATTTTATTATGTCCTTTTATGTACAATAATTTTATAGTTTTATTTTATCAATCCTATGTACATTTTTCTTTATGATTTTCCCCATGGCATTATTCTTAGAGAGGCATTTCCCACCCTGTGGTTAACATTATTTATTTTCCTTATAGTGCTTTAAAAATATTATTGGTAATATTTTAAACTTGAAATCACACTAGTAGATACTTGAATTAGGTCCCAGATTTTCCCCAATAATTAACCAGGTTCCCTTGATTGTTTTTATTTGATAAACCTCTCCCATTCCTCAGATTTGACTTAATGCACTTTATCAGAGAAAACAATCAAAAAATAATAAATATGTGCACACGCACACACACTTTGAAGTGTTTCCGCACTTCTGACTTTGTCTCCGTCTCTCTATTTTGAAGCTAGTCTCCTACTCTTATTAAGGACCTCAGTGCTGTTACTATTTGTGGATGCCTTTAAACATATTTCATGTGTGTCTTCCTAAATAGTATGACTTTGAAAGATGACTTTAAAAACATGGAGTAGCTGAGGGGACCATGCCTCCTTAAGCACAGTTTGATGTCTGCTCACTAAGTTAGCAGACGGGGAATTGAAGAAGGGGATTATTTAAGAGATCTCTCCAAGTGAGAAATAATGGAAAGTGATAACTGGTGGAAGAAAGAAGCAAGATAAAGAGAAAATGAATCTGAGGTTCAATCTCTTGACTAGTTACAGTTTTGCTCAGGTTAGAGAACTGGACGCCGGGGACAGACGGGTTGGGCAGCCTTCCATTTTGACAGAACACCGAGAGCTATAGATTAACAATAGTCCATCTTTTCCTAATGCCTGTAGGCTGTCAGTTTCCCGGAATGATCATCAGTATTAAGGTCATAATGGTTTTAATGAAGGTGTCATCCAACGGACACTTTGAAAATAAAGTGTGACCATGACTGAATTGGAGGCTTGGAATTGGGAGACCTTAGAAAAATACTTCAGGAAACTTGAGAGCATTCCAATTACTTAAGGAACTCTGAGTCAGCCACAGGACTCAGCCATTCATTTGCTTAGCATTAGAAGATTTATTTGGATTGACAGTCTTCAGAGCTCCCTGCCTCCCAGGGGCACCACCTGTCCTGCTATCTGGAGAAGCACACAGACCAAAGCTTCCATAAATCCAGCTACAAGCACTTTTCAACCAATTAGACAAACAACATATACAGATGCCAGGACACCGGAAGTATGACATGATTTATCTGATTCAAACTGAGTGCAGCTAATTGTTCCCTACAATTCATAGTAAGTGAACAAGCTAGTGATGTGTCTGGCAAAATTTCAGGCACTTTCTGATTTTCCTGCCGCTGCCAATGTTTGTAGAGAATAGATGTTTATCAGGAGAGTTGCATTCTTGGCTCAAACATGCAAAAGTGCTACCAGACTCCTAACCCGGTTTTATGCAAAATATACCTTTAAGTAATCATGTTTCTCTAGTGTGGGGGCCACACTGAATGCTTTGGAAAGCACACACAAAGCCTCAGGTGGTTGGGTTCCAATACTAAAATCCGCCTTCATTGTTTAAACCTGAATGTCTGGCTTCTCTCCCTTCTTAGGTTTTAGAAAATGGACTCATATGTCTAGTGCACCAGGTGAGAGACGAGAGGGGTGGAAATGAGGGCCATGCCAATGGCAGAGACCAGTGAATGAAGACAGAATCACCAACCGTATGTGAATGGATTTGCCTTGGGAAGTAGAAGACGCCACCAAGAGACTGTATTATGCAGTAAGACAGTCACAGGCTCACCTCCATGGATCTGCGGGGAGCCTTGGCTCTATGAGCTCCTTGCTGTGAGACTAGGAGGGAGTGCATAACCTCTCAGCCTCCGCGTCAGTCCCTCTGGAATCCCTCCCTAAAGGGCTCCTGTGCTAGCTGCGTGCTTCATGCATAGTGTGCACTTAACTAATATTTGTTCTGCGCCTTTATATTCATTTAATTTCCCTGATTCCCATGGCAACCCAGATGTCTTATATCACCATCTCATCTCTTTGTTCTGAAACTTCAATTCAATCTTCCTCCCTTTTGCATCCTGTTGCAGATTTTGTCTGCACACCATATTTAGAATTACTATCCTAAACGATTATTCCCACATACAATATACTTATACAGTAATTGGCGGTAGGTCATTCTTTCTTGTGAACGAAATGTCTTAGCTACTCATTGTCTGTGATGGGGAATGGTGGGTCTTTTCAGATATCAGCATAGGATTTGGGCAGAGGTACCCGAGTATAGTAACTGAAGCTTAGGGCCAACGCCATTATATCCTTACCTACCGGGCCGTCCCAAGAGACCATGTGCACTGAGAACGAGGCAATGCAGAGATGAGTGATTTAGGTTGGTTCTCATGAGAAAATCTTTTAACCGAGAGGCATCAACCTTAATGAGCTAGATGCTTATATTTTATCCCTTTCATTCGGAGAAAGGAAAAACTACACATGCACGTTCATGCAGGCCCTTGCACGGGCAAACACATTTGCATATAAATTTTTTTATATTTTTTTTATATATTTATTTATATATATTTATATATATTTATTTATATATATATATTTATATATTTACCCTGATCCCTCATATTACCTGCATCTACCTTCAATCTATGGGCACTTCTGATCTTCGCTGTGTGCAGAATACATCCCACATATGATGAGGGTCTAATTCCGCGGCTCCCTCTGTATCCTCACTCATGGTCCCCACTTGGCTGCTGAAATTGTCCACTCCCTGGCCTGCCAGCTTTTTTTCTTGCCTCTCTAGAGTCTATTTCCCACACAGTGGCCAGAGTGGGATTTTAATAACCTAAGCCAAATTAATAGTTCCCGATGTAAAACCCTCTAGTGGCTTCTTCTAATAGGAAGTGTAAATCTATTTTACTCATCCTGACTGGAAAGAATCTACACATGATGGTCCTTTGCACCTTGCCAAACCTGCTTCCTACCATTTTCTCCTCCATTCAATATATACTACTGGTTTTCTTCCTTTCCTTCATTCTTTCTTTCCTTCTTTCCTTCCTTCTTTCCTTCCTTCCTTCCTTCCTTCCTTCTTCATTAGATATAATTGATATACAAAAAATTGCTCAGATTTAATATACCTCTTGATGAGTTTCTACATATGTATTATACACTCATGCTATCATCACCACAACCAAAATACTAAACACATCCATTATATCCAAAACTTTCTTTGTGTTCACGTGTGTGTGTGTTGGTAAGAACACGTAACATGAGAACCAGCCTATTAACACATTTTTAAGTGCAAAATACTGTGTTGTTAACTATAGGTACCAAGTTGTGCAGCAGAGCTCTAGAACTTGAATTCATCTTGCTTAACAGAATTGCAAACTAATTCCCCATTTTCCCTGTGCCCCCGGCTCCTGGCAACAACCATCATTCTATTCTCTGTTTCTATGACTTTGGTTATTTTAGACACTTCATATAACTGGAATCATGCAGTATTTGTCCTTCCGTCTTTTCCCTTTGTCGAAAAATCTCTGCTCTTTCTGATCTCATAGCCTGTTTCACGGGATGCCCTGTCTTTTCACAACGTTTTTCCCCAACATTCTACTAGAGCTGTATCCTAGTTACCATGTAGGTATTGCTCCTATGGTACCTCTTCGTGGAGATTTCTTGTATCAATCCACCCTCTTCTTCTATAAAGTCACTCTCTCACATGACCGTATTATATTTTGATTATGAATATTAATGCCTGTCTTAAATTATTTTTTATTTACTTACTTGCTTCTTATGATTGATTATCTTCTTACCACCAGCACCTACACTGTGTATCAGTGCTGAGAACAATGTGTATTCCAGCAAGAGACACTCACTCAACTCTTGCTTAATGATAAGTGAGTCTGAATCAGATCATACAAATTCATGCCACCAGATCACCCCACTTTACAGATGGCCAAACAGCCTTTTTCACCCCCAAGAGGGTTTGGGGCTCCCACCCCTACCACATTGTCCCTTCCTTCCGCCATGTTTTGGTTGGCTTTTATTTTTCTCCATAATAACTTCCTCATAACACAGCACACTTAGGAAATAGATAACGGCAGTACAACTTATTTATTATATGTCTGAGAGTAATTTTTAGAGCTTTAAAATGTTATGTACAAATTTTATAGAGAAATGAGAGAGGGATAACCCAACCTTATAGGTTTGGGTGGATGATGGCTCCCCAGGTCCCCATATTTTGTGGTATCACGATTACAGCAGTGCTCATCAAACTTCCGCTTTCTATTCCATCCACCGGTCCCCACATCTCGCTGTTCTTTTTTCCTGGGCTGTTTTTTTCACTAAGAATTTCCTCTTATTCTTGAAGCCAAATGTGTACACGCCACATGCTTCTCAGAATGGAGGCAGCTGTCTTCAGAATTGTTTGTCTTTGTGTCGTTACTGCATTGTTAATAAAAGTGCTCATTCATTTACTAATCCTTAAATCAGTGATTTCTTTGGGAAACTCCAAGCATATGTAAATATTTAGAAACACTTTTACATTTTTGCCACTGTTTCCATCCACCTTCTTTAGCATTGCATATAATATCACTCCATACTCGTTATAAACTGGGAATAAAGTTAGGGTTATTTAGGGAGATTTTCTTAAAAAAATCAAAGCTGGTTTTGTCTTAGTCGCATTCAGTCCTACCCAGACTGTGTGTGTGTGTGTGTGTGTGTGAGTTCTTTTGTTTTATGTTCTTCCTTTCGGTGATGTCTTGTGGCTCTTCAGTTTCATGGTAAAAGTTGGTGAGAGGCAATAAACTTAATTCCTTTTACATTTGATTGTTTTTGAAAAATGTGTTGAACTTCTTGGCCCACACCGAAAAGTGGATATGAACTGCACGTGCCTGTTAAAATTGAAATAGAGGATGGGAGGCAAAGGCAGGAAAAATGTGGTGATAAGACTATGGTTTCCAAAAAACTCTGAACAAGTTGGAATTTGTTAAATCCTAACCTGCATTTTTAAATTCTACACCTTCTGTTATCTAAATGTAGAGAAGCAGTCATATTTTCCTCTAACTTTTCTTCTTTTTATTGTCACCATACTCCCTACCTTTGCAAATTGTCAAGAGAAGTAGAAAGAAAAAAGAGACACCCGAGGCTAATTATTCCTAAAATTACAGTTAATGATTTGGAAGCTGTTGCGATTTTATTAACTTATGCACTAAATAATGAGTGTTTTCAGTTTTTTGTTCAACTCTGAATTTTGCCGGCTCTGTGCTAGGCTCTGGCAGACTCCATGGGAAACCCAAGCACGATCCCTCGTCTGAAGACAGTCGCGATTTCACGAAGGACACAGATAACAGACATGCATGCCAACCAGGATGGACAATCTGGAACATCACAGGAGCACTAACAAATATGTAGTAGTACAAGGGAGATGTTGGTGGAGGAAGGCCCCTTGGAGGAAAGCGATGCGGAAGCTGACAATTGAAGAATGAGCGGGATTTAACTGGGGGGAGAGGTACTGCCCACAGACCCTGGTAACAAGGGACCCGTGTGCCGCTGTCCAAAGGCAATGGAAATGATGTGACACACTTCCGAAGCGAAACAGGCCATCCGATGTTAACATGGCTTGTGAGTCAGCTTCCGTGGTTGGGATTCCATTCATCTGAGGGCAGCAGGGAACCACTGAGGGTTTTCAGCCAAAGGTTACACAGGATTCTTCAGCCAGTAAGTCCCTCTGCTTCTCCAATTCTAGGCCTTGACATTTAAAGCGACAGGTCCTGAAAATGTGACGCGAAAGCCGGTGAATGAAGGAGCCCACGCCTAGTCCCAGAGGGATCTTCCATATGGATTCTCAACTGGCAGAGCGGGGAAATGGCTCAACACGGACTTGTAGGCGGATGGGCTGGGAACAAGCCTTACCAGGTGTCTGTAGGTAAGTCGCTTTGACTCCACACCCCAGTGTCTCCATTTTCGAAATGGGGTGTTAATAGTGGCCTTAATTCATAACGTTGTAGGACTCACAAGTCATGCTGTGATTCGCACAATCCAAGGGGTTTCATTCACATCAGAGTCTGTATGACTCAGTCGTAAGGGTAAGGTGGGGTAGTAACTGTAATGGGCTTAGAACAGAGCCTGGCGCACAGCAAGTGCTATGTAAGTGCTGGCTGTTGTTACAACCAGCATTCTGGGCCTTGATCCACTCTTCGCTTCTGACCTTCCTTTTTTCCCTCTCTTGTATAAGCGAGGTCACAGCCTCAGGCCCAGCCCTCACACTCACGGAGCCGGGAGCAAGATTTCCAAGAGAGACCTCAGCCTTGTCACCACCCTGTCCTCACTGGAGCCCTGTGGGCACACCTGTTGTCAAGCTCATGACCCGTCCAACCTGAGTCCCACCCACAGCACTCCAATCCTCGAGAACACATACATTTTCCTACCCCTGCAGCTGGGAAGTATATACACCTCTAGGGCAGCTTGCCTTTGGGAGGAAAGGCTCTTAGAAAGTGAGTCAGATAGGCCTGGCAGGCGGTGGGAAGCTGTTAGGGATTTAAGAGGCCTGTGTCTCAAGACAGTGGTTTAAAAGAAAGAACTAGGTTCTCAGTAGGTACAGCAGTGCGTCCCAGGGCTCCATGGACTCCGTGCTCTGTGGGGTGGGACACGGCTGCTGAGGGATGGAATGGGGCACTCCAGTGTTTGGGGACCCAGAGGAGGAGCCCTGGTTCCCAGGTCTACAAGTGCCTTGAGTAGTCATCGTTAGGAATCTATCCCTCCTAATTCCCTCTAGGCCCTTGGACCCTGCCAGCCTCAAAACAGAAGACACAGACAAATTTAAATGTTATCACTACGATAAGCAGTGAAGCAGAAGGTGTCCAATGCAGGGACCATTCCCATCACCAGAAGTCTATCCCTCTTTCCCTCAGCTAAGGCCCCTTTGGGTGCTTTTATAGCTCTATGTCACCACACACATAGAGGCAGGAAAAAGTTTGTGAAGAACACAGTTTAGAAGGAAGATACCGTGTTTTTCATAAACCCCTTCCTGCATGGAAAACCATTCCCCAAGCTGCCCTGTAGGATCTCCATCTCAGAGGCCATGTCTATTCCAGCTCCATTTCAGCAGAGGTTGACACAGCATCTGGCTCGTGGCACAGACCCACCACCCACATCCATAACAGAATTCAACCAGGGCCAATTAGAGGCATACAGAAGGACAACCATGCCATTTTAATCTGAGCTGGAAGGAACATGGCCTCTCTTTTCCTAAGAAGCAAAATCAAAGTCTAAATCAAATTAACATGCTAAGGCTTTGGATACATCCCTCTGAAAACAGTGTGGGCTTCGGGTGTTTGGGGGTCCAGCCAAACAACAATTGGTGCAGTGATAATTAGCAAATAGTAAGGTTTTAGCTGTCTGAAGAAAATCATCCCATTTTTATTTTCCCTCCAATTCACTAAGCATTTGAGATTCTTCAATTATTCAGTCCCTCTTCTATGTTCGGGGTTACGTAGAATAAAAGACAGGGAATTGGAAATTCATCAAGCAGAAAATGTAATTAAAATGTGTTTGTCACAATGGAGGTATGCACAAGTTAATAATAGAAGCAGAGAGAGAAAAAAATATTGAAGTCAGAGCCTTTGCACTATAAATAGATGGAATAACGGGGTGCCTAGGTGGCTCAGTCGATTAAGCGTCCGACTCCGGCTCGTGATCTCGCGGTTCGTGAGTTCGGCCCCGCGTTGGACTCTGTACTGACAGCTCGGAGCCTGGAGCCCATTTCGGATTCTGTGTCTCCCTCTCTCTCTGTCTCTCCCCTACTCGCTGTCTCTCTCTCTCTCTCTCTCTCTCAAAAATAAAAAAAATAAACAGTAAAAAAATAGATGGAATAAGAAAGAATGAATTTTCTTTCATACATTTGGCATTACTTACAGAAAGACTGCTTATTTGGATTGTAAGACCATGGTCAAAGCCATGTAGCCAAAACAAGGCTTTCCCTGGTGTCAATGTATGTCCAAAATACAAGCAACCCTGAAGAGATTCATGAAGCCCCCTCTTATTTCTCAAAACCAAGAATGAGATGAAACCATCTAAGAGATAAATTTTCTCCCATCCAATGAAAACTCCTCTCATGGCACTCAAATTTAGGATGGAAAAAGCCTTGTAATTTCAATATAACACACCCACATAAATGACCCTTTTAGCAAAGATTGCAATGTTCTCTTTGCTACGTGCTTAGCTTCCTGTTTCCCCTTTTTCTTACTTAAAGGATGAGGTCATCGAGAGAATGTGCCTTGCTCACATGGCCTTTGCTGTTCTGTGTTCCTGCTTCAGCAAGAAGTTCAAGAAGTAATTTGCATACTGCATGCATAATCTACTTCTGGGAAACAAGTTCTTGATGTTTCCTTTAAAACTCTGTCTCTTTTGCCTTCTTGGTTATTCGTCCTGATGCATCAGAAACCTGAATCAGAATTATCAAAGTGACAGCCTAGACTGTAGGTGCTAGGAATATACTTTGTTCTGCATTTCCCACTTATTTTTTTCCTCTTTTGCCTGTGAAACTCCAATGTGAGAGATTTGCAATTCTGGTTGTGCCTCTGCGGTTCCCTCCATTCTCTAAGGGTCTTACAGGTGTCTCAAAATACACTTGAACAAAATTCTTCATCTCTTCAAAACCTGGCAAGGGAATACCATATGGCACTTTAGGGGAAATGATGCCACACACACACACACACACACACACACACACACAAAGAACAAATAAAAATTAAATTTAAAAAATAGTGTATTCGACATCTGGTCAGTTTGATAAACACTTTTCATCCTGTAGATTTCAAAACGCAGAAAACATTTTAGAATGAAAGAATAGATACAATTGGCATTCAGTGTAAAGTCATCTTCAGATCAGTGTGCCAGCTTGTATATCTGTGAATATAAAGAATCCACTCTATCTTCAGAGTTCAGGAAGTATGAATTGGATGTAAAAATTCTGACCACTCCCAGGGCACCTGGGTGACTCAGTCGGCTAAGCACCGAACTCTTAATTTGGGTTCAGGTCATGATCTCATGGTTTGTGAGATCGAGCCCTGCCTCTAGCTCCACACTGACAGTGCAGAGCTTGGTTGGGATTCTCTCTCTCTGCTTCTCTCTCTGCCTCTCCTCCGTTCTCTCCACCCCCCCTCCATCACAATAAATAAATAAACTTAAAAAACAATTCTGACCACTCCCGTATCACATAGTGAGACAGTGAGCATCTTTTTTATCTTATATAGTTCTCCGTGTTTGTTAGTGAAAAACACTGCCTCATGGCCAAATTATCCTCATTGCCAGTCAACACTGAACGAGCACCCATGGGTGCAGAGTCCCACACGAGGTACGGACAAGCTGTTGCCACATGCAGCTGTCCTAATGCTTGTATGAGGCAAATCTTATTCCCAGAATTTCTCTGGCAAAACAAAAAGCATTTGCCCAACCAAAAGTATTCAGTATTAATTCAGAAGAATTCTACTAGTTACAACCACCTGGATTAGTCTTGGAAAGACGACTGTACAGCTTACCTTAGCATAACTAGTGCTCAGCTATTTCTAATTTTCAGATGGAGGCAGTTAAGTTTCCCAAAGCACATGTATTTCACGTTCACCATTTGATACCTGTGCACTTGGCACGGTGAGGGGATGTGAAATACGGATGCTTTGGTGCCCACGTGTGTTCAAGACGGGAGGTGGGAGAGCGCGTAGTTCACAACGGCTGTGTTCTGCTTTGTTCTAATTATTTCAGTTGCCCTTACACATCAACTCCTTGAAGAAGTATTATTACTGTTTGTCATTGTTTTCTTTTGTTTCAGAAGTGAGGAAAATAAAGTTAGGAAGGCTAAGTCATCTGTCCAAGATTGCAAGGTGTGGGGGGACGTCTGGGTGGCTCAGTCGGTTGAGTGTCTGACTTCGGCTCAGGTCATGATCTTGCGGTTCGTGGGCTCCAGCCCCGAGTCGGGCCCTGTGCTGACAGCTCAGAGCCTGGAGCCTGCTTCGGATTCTGTGTCTCCATCTCTCTGGCCCTCCCCCACTCGTGCTCTGTGTGTGTGTCTCTCTCTCAACAATAAATATTAAAAAATTAAATATTAATAAAAAAGATTGCAAGGTGTGGGTGTAGCCAAGATATGGAATTAGGCTGACTCCAGATCCCACAAATAAAGTAGAAGTGAAAATGTGTCTAATGCTACTCATTTTGCTCTGGTCAAGGAAAGGAAGGAATCTCTGGCACCTTCTGTATTGCAGATGCATATATTATTATTTTTTTCATATGAAATTTATTGTCAAATTGGCTTCCATACAACACCCAGTGCTCATCCCAACAGGTGTCCTCCTCAATGCCCATCACCCACTTTCCCCTCCCTCCCACCCCCCTCAACCCTCAGTTTATTCTCAGTTTTTAAGAGTCTCTTATGGTTTGGCTCCCTCCCTCTCTCTTTTTTTTTTTTTTTTTTCCCTTCCCCTCCCCCATGGTCTTCTGTTGAGTTTCTCAGGATCCACATAAAAGTGAAAACATATGGTATCTGTCTTTCTCGGACTTATTTCACTTAGCATAATACCCTCCAGTTCCATCCACATTGCCACAAATGGCCAAATTTCATTCTTTCTCGTTGCCACATAGTATTCCATTGTATATATAAACCACAACTTCTTTATCCATTCATCAGTTGATGGACATTTAGGCTCTTTCCGTAAGTTGGCTATTGTTGAAAGTGCTGCTATAAACTGGGGTACAAGTGCCCCTATGCATCAGCACTCCTGTATCCCTTGGGTAAATTCTAGAAATGCTATTGCTGGGTCATAGGGCAGATCTATTTTTAATTTTTTGAGGAACCGCCACACTGTTTTCCAGAGCGGCTGCACCAGTTTGCATTCCCACCAACAGTGCAAGAGGGTTCCCGCTTCTCCACATCCTCGCCAGTATCTATAGTCTCCTGATTTGTTCATTTTAGCCACTCTGACTGGCGTGAGGTGATATCTCAGTGTGGTTTTGATTTGTATTTCCTTGATGAGGAGCGACGTTGAGCATCTTTCCATGTGCCTGTTGGCCATCTGGATGTCTTCTTTAGAGAAGTGTCTATTCATGTTTTCTGCCCATTTCTTCACTGGATTATTTGTTTTTCAGGTGTGGAGTTTGGTGAGTTATTTATAGATTTTAGATACTAGCCCTTTATCTGGTATGTCATTTGCAAATATCTTTTCCCATTCCATCGGTTGCCTTTTAGTTTTGTTGATTGTTTCCTTTGCAGTGCAGAAGCTTTTTATCTTCATGAAGTCCCAATAGTTCATTTTTGCTTTTAATTCCCTTGCCTTTGGAGATGTGTGAAGAAATTGCCGTGGCTGAAGTCAGAGAGGTTTCTTCCTGCTTTCTTCTCTAGGGTTTTGATGGTTTCCTGTCTCACATTCAGGTCCTTTATCCATTTTGAGTTTATTTTTGTGAATGTTATAAGAAAGTGGTCTAGGTTCATTCTTCTGCATGTGGCTGTCCAGTTCTCCCAGCACCATTTGGTTTTTTTCCAGTGGATAGTCTTTCCTGCTTTGTCAAAGATTAGTTGGCCATACTTTTGTGGGTCTAATTCTGGAGTCTCTATTCTATTCCATTGGTCTATGTGTCTGTTTTTGTGCCGATACCATGCTGTCTTGATGATTACAGCTTTGTAGTAGAGGCTAAAGTCTGGGATTGTGATGCCTCCTGCTTTGGTTTTCTTCAATACTACTTTGGCTATTCGGGGTCTTTTGTGGTTCCATACAAATTTTAAGATTGCTTGTTCTAGCTTTGAGAAGAATGCTGGTACAATTTTGACTGGGGATTGCCAGATGCATATATTATTACTAGATACATACTATGCACCGTGCTAATTGTAAAGGTGGGTGCATGTCCGTTACTGCCCTCAAGGAGCATTCACAAGCGAGAGACACATAAACAGATATGACCTCCAGTGAAAAAGCTGGCTAATGTTCATGGAGTCTCTTGCTCAAGCCAGGAATTTGTCCTTGGATTCCCCTGACCAGCCTCCAACCCCTCTTTTCCTCTAGTTGCTTCTCAAAAACAGAACAGAGATCAGTCAGGAGTAGTCTTCCTGTGAATCATGCATTTGGTCTTGACTTTATTTTGCAAGCTCAGATAAATTCCTCAACCTTCTCCATCCAGTGCTCTCATGTATAAAGCAGAAATAATCACACTGACCCAGCCTCCCGGGGCCGAGGTGCAAATCAAGTTAGCTAATATTTGCAGATTGTTTTGGAACTGTTAAAGACTAGGGGTTTTTAAGACTGCACCGTGGTGCAATAAAAAGACATAAAACCAGAAAGCAGAACGAACCATTCTTTGGAGCCCTTGCATAAATGGTTGGAGCCAAAGAGATAAAAACACAATTATAATGAAGAGAGTGAAGTCTGAGCTAGGGCGGGAAATTACATCATCACTTCTGGAGTGAGTGAGAAGCCACTTTGGTGGCGTTAATCCAAAGGAAGAGAGGGACACATACAGGAGAAAGGCAGGCTCTCGAGGAGGAAGGAGCCCGCTGAGCCCAGCACTAATGACTGATTTAATGCCTCATGTATTCAGCAAACACTCTCCTGCTGCAACACAGTCCAAATCCTCATCATTTCTCTTCTGGCAATGCTGCCCAAGCTCCTTCCTAAATGTGGAATTGCCTAGCTCTCTGACTCTGTCTCTGTCTCTCTGATTCTCTGTCTTTCCCCCGTAGTCCTGTATACAGAAGCAGGAGAGCCAGAGCTAACTGGAAAAATTGGATATGTTGCTTAGGCCTCTTTAGCTGGCTATTCGCGAATAAAATAATCCAAGTGTTTTGGGTATGGCATCCAAGGCACTCAAGACGGGCCAGAATCCTGCTCCACCCATGTGCTCCAGCCTTCTGTGTTCTCTGCATGCACCTCTGGCAAATGTCAGGCATGGCGTGTGTCATGGTGTGTCCGTTCCTGAATGGCCCTCTTCTCTGTCTAGCCACTTTCCACTTGGACCAGATGTGTGTCTGTCTAACGCCCCCACACTGCATCTTCAGAGGCGCCCCCATCTCCTCAACGACAGCACTGTCTTTCACACTCTCTAGTGCCCTGTGGCAGTTGTCGCACAACTTAACTCGGGAAGTTAGTTTCTCAGAGAAAAGATCATGCCTCCCTGTGTTTTGTGTTCCTACCACATGTCACTTAGCAGAGGCTTCCAGTAAATGTGTGAGAGCAGAGAAGAAGACAAGAGGAAATCGGGAGGATGGAAAGAAAGGCATTTGAATGGGATGGAAGAGAGGACAGTTTCTGACCTAATAATCTTATGATCTACTGTGGGAGAAATTTTCAAAAAAGAAAAGAGAAAAAATTTACCACTACTATTATATTATTTAATATCCCCTTGGGCCTCGGGGCACCTGGGTGGCTCAGTTGGTTAAGCATCCAACTCTTGGTTTCAGCTCTGGTCATGATCTTAAGGCTGTGAGGATTTGAGCCCCGTATCAGGCTCTGCACTGGCAACACGGAGCCTGTTTGGGATTCTCTCTCTCTCCGTCTCTCTCTCTCCCCCCTCCCCCGACTTGTGCTGTCCCTGTCTCTCTCAAAATAAATAAATAAAATTAAAAAAATATTCCCTCAAGCCTCTGAGAATAGTTGATTGTTAAACCCTTTTGCGTGTGAGTAAAATGAGGCTCAAAGAGTTAACTCATCCGTGCTCACACAGCTAATAAAGGACAAAGCTCATAAGCGACAAAGCCCACTGTTGTCTGCAGGCAGTCTGAGGGCTAATAGAGGTGAGAGCTCACTACCTCAGGAGGGACAATCTCCCTGAAGGCAGCAGAGGACTTTTCCAAAGGAGACACCGCTTTATCTGGATCTTGTAAAGGGAACGTGATCTCACTATGCACAGAGAAGAGAGACCATTCTGGGCAGACAGATACACCCAAAGGCGCAGGGACAGGAGCGCGAATGGTATAATCAGACAGAGGAGGAGTAAGTAAAGAGTCCTGGGCAACTGACTTGGAACATTCAGAGTGGGAGGCAGTGACAGATGCAGTTGGAGAGAGGATGTAGGGAAATGCTTTTGGAAGAGCCACTTTTTCCGTGCTCAGAGGTTCAGGCTGTTACAAAGGGGAGTCATAAAATCAAAGATGTCTCTGGAAGGTCAGAAAGCAAATTGCCACATTTTTAAAACCCCAGGATGACGACAGAGTGTGGGGTTTGTGAAATTAGGGTGGCTGTCTGACCTAAACTTCAGAAGAAGTAAACTGACTTCAAGTGAGCATGAGAGCAGTGCGGTGATCAAATTCCCTGCAACGTCACTGTGAGCAAAATGCAGTAGAACGAGATTGCGGAGACCAGGAAAACATGTCAGAGGCGGACGATCAAAACTGGAGCACACTACTTCAAAACTGGCTGAAACACATTAAGAAATGCATACAAGGCATGAATGGGAAATGTACATCAGAAGTGATAAAAACCACCGAAATTAGGTGACAGAACTCACAAGAGAATTATAAACAACAGGACTGAATTTTAGAAAACAAGAGTCAATCACGTGGACAGGACGCAAATAGACATAATAAATACTACCTGACCAAATAGAGAGTGTTTTATAATGGACAATAGAGAAGCCTAAGCTGAGAGTCCTCAAGGACACACGCAGGGCATTCCGGGCCGCCCCAGCTCTGCCTGTTTGCCCAGAAAGAGACACCTCACGGGGCCTCCCCAGGCCTCTGGGGAACTTGCCTCCGCCCTTTGGGCTGGGGAGGCAAGGGCTCTCCTGTGGCTGGAAGGAAAGAATGAGTGGCTGCAGATCTGGGGTTCATGGGGCACGATGGGCAGCTGATGGGGGCCCTGCAGATGGAAACAGCAGCGCTGGCAGGGCCCAGCACGTGCAATGTGACAGGGGCAGTCGTGGCAAACAGCACCTGGGCGACCGCCGAGCGGAAGCATGCCAGAGGGAGGAGGCTTGCTCCCACGCCCCATCTTCCAGGCATGTCCCGGGCGAGTGACTGATTAGCTAAATAAGGGAGGACACTCAGAAGCCGGGAAACCAAAGGTGGATTCTCAGGGAACAGAAGGGGATCGTTAGGTGACTGCGATGTTTCTCTTCATCTGTGGGTGAAGCACAAGCACGCCATTCACGTTTGAAGGATATTTATTTATTTATTTATTCATTCCTTCATTCATCCATTCATCCGTTCATTTATTTAATTAAAGTTTTATTTATTTATTTATTTAGAGAGAGAGAGAGAGAAAGCAAGCAAGCAGGGGAGGGGCAGAGACAGAGGGAGAGAGAGTCCCAAGAAGGATCCATGCTGTCCACACAGAGCCTGACACAGGGCTTGAGCCCACAAACTGTGAGATCAGGACTGGAGCCAAAACCAAGAGGCAGATGCTTAGCTGACGGAGCCACCCAGGCATCCCTAGAGAGACAGATTTTAAGGAATTGGCTCGTGCAACCATGGAGACTGGCAAATCCAAAGCCTACAGGGTGGGCTGGCAGCCTGGACAGCCAGGACTGTTTACTTATTCCTCCTCTGTCTGATTATACCACTCACCCTCCTGTCCTTGTGCCTTTGGATATGCATGTGTCTACCTGGAATGCCTTCTCTTCTCCTCTGTGTGTAGTGAAATATATTTTGAGAGAGAGAGAGAGAGAGAGACAGAGGTGGAGGGGCAGAGAGAGAGAGAGAGAGAGAGAATCCCAAGCAGGCTCCCTGCTGTCAGCACAGAGCTGGATGCAGGGCTCGAACTCATGAACCATGAGATCAGGACCTAAGCTGAGGTCAAGAGTTGGACACTTAACCGACTGAGTCGCCCAGGCACCCCTGTATTTATATTTTCTTTTATGACTGTGGGCTGAGTACGGCATCTTGTAGGAAAGAACTTCAGGAAAACTTACACATGGAAAAATGCCTTCCATTCTGTAGTACGTATCAGATTTTTTGAGGAAGGATGGAGAGAAGGGGCCGAGGGGAGAGGAGCAAAATGGCAGAGTAGTGCAGCAGTGGAGAAGGAGCCTCCCTGCACAAGGGGGGCGCTGTGGGCTCTGCTTCGGAGCACTGGTAACTATGTCTACACCCTCAGCTTTTCTTACCTGGAAAATGAGAACATTGAGCTAAATGATTTGTTTCAGAGTAGTTACTGCACATCTCAGAAACACAGTTAAGTCAAGCGGTGCTGGATATTTTAGGGAGATCCTCAAACCTACAGCGGGTATTGGAGACACTGATCCAGGGGTGTGTGTGTGTGTGTGTGTGTGTGTGTGATATTTCCTCCTTCGGAACCTGCATCTCAGCTGATGAGCCATGTGTCCAGGGCAGAGGGGCCTTCTAATGGTCTCTATGCTTGTAAGCTGCTAGGATTTGCCAGAACCTTGTGGCTATTAGAAACCATCCTGTCTCCTCTTCTCCACTTTTGTGCACTCCCCAGCCGGCCTTCCAGGTTTCTTCTCCCAGGTTTCTGTTGCTTATGTCAGGGACCAGTGAGGTTTACCACTCCTGTTCCGATTCTTCACATTCCTGAAGACATTCACGCCAGTGATTTACAAAGCTGTTACTCCAGAGCGATGTTTGCAGCAATAAAGAATTGTCTGGTAGGCGTGTTCTTTCTTTGCAGATTATTTACTGTTTCCCCAGGCGGCATTTCTCCTACAATCTCCACACTAAATCAGGTGCCCAGTCCTGCTGATTCTCCCTCCGGAACACCTCTCAGAGCTGTCTCCCCACTCAGATCTCTCTCTAAAGGTATGGTGTGGGCATCGCCTTCATTCTTTCTGTCCTGGTTGACAACTGCTAAAGACTCTAACCCCCTCTCCAAAGCTCATTTTGCAGCTCTACACTGCTTCCAGAGTGATTACATTTATTCCTAAGATGAAAATATCACTCTGCAAACTTCTTATTTACAATATTTCAGTGATTCCGAGCTGCCTTTAGGATACGCTCCTGCCAATATATTTTAAATTCTAGATTAATAACATTGTAGCAAACAGAGGGTAAGAGCTAACTATGTGCCAGTGTTCTGAGTGGTTTACATACATCAACTTACATCAAAACACTAGGAGAAATTTCCATTTCCCTGGTGGGGGAACTCAGGCACAGAAGTTTCAAATAATTCTCCAGGGGACGCGCAGCCAGAAAGTGGGGAGCTATCACTCAAACTCAGGTTATGATTGCAACATCTGTGCTCTTACCTACTCAACCACTTTTTTTTTTTTTTTTTTTTTTTTTTTGAGAGACAGGGATAGCGCTGGGGAAGGGGCAGAGAAAGGACGAGACAGAGAATCTGAAGCAAGTTCTGTGCTGCTAGCACACAGCCTGATGCAGGGCTCCAACTCACGAAACCGTGAGATCATGACCTGAGCTGAAACCAAGAGTTGGTTGCTAAATGGACTGAGCCACCCAGGCACCCCTCACACTCAACCACTTTAACCTTATAAGCTGAGCTCTGCGTCCTCTGCCAGTTCATGGTCCTAAACTTCAGCCATATGATGCATTGGTGTTTTGGATACAGATTACCTATCTATCATCTATCTATCATCATCATCTATCATCTACCTACCTATATATATCTATCTCTATATTTCTATATCTCTACATCTATCTATCATCTACCATCATCATCTATCATCTATCATCTACCTACCTATCTATAACAATCTCTATATCTCTCTTTCTATCTATCTAGCTATCTATCATCTTTCTTTATACCTATATCTATATGTCTCCAAATCTTGGGCCATGTCCCTTCTCCAGGAAGCTCTCCCCGACTTACATGCAGTCTGTACATTACCCTCACAGATGCTCTCCTAGAAATCTGTGGAGCTTCCCTGCAGCATGTATCACCTTGTGTTTTACACCCAACTTGACCATGCTGTTTAGTCCTTTCTTTTCGATTGTTGAATTGCATTTACTAATATTTTGCAGAGGACATTTGCATCTATGTTCATGAGAGATACTTGTCCATAGTTTTCCTTTCTTGCAACGCCTTTGTCTGTTTTTGGCTTTAGAGTGATGCTAGACTCATTGCATAAGTTAGAAAATATTCCCTTGGCTTCTATTATCTGGAAAAGTTTGTGAAGAATTGGTACAATTTATTCTTAAATGTTTGGTAAGATTCACTGCTGAAATCATCTGGACCTGGTGTTTTCTTTTTTAGAAGGTTATCATTATGGATTCAATTTATTTAATAGATGTAGGACTATTAATATTATCTATTTCTCCTTGTGTAAGCTTTGGTAGTTTATGACTTCCAAAGAATTTGTTCACTTCACCTAAGGTACAAAATGTGTGGGCATAGGGGCGCCTGAGTGGCTCAGTCAGTTAAGCATCCAACTCTTGATTTTGGCTCAGGTCATGATCTCATGGTTTGTGAGATCAAGCCCTGCATCAGGCTCTGTGCTGACAATGCAGAGCCTGCTTGGGATTGTCTCTCCCCTTCTCTCTGTTCATCTCCTCCTCGCATACGCTCACTGTCTCTCAAAATAAATAAATAAACATTTTTTAAAAATTTGTGGGCACAGAGTCACTAATGGAATTTGTTACCTTTTTGATGTCTGATATTAGTAATTTGTATTTTTCTTCTTTTTCTTTCTGTACCCAGCAATTTATCAAAATTGCCACCTAAGTTTTCCTACCAATTTTAGCTCCAGTGTTTTCTGCTCTGGTTAAGCAAATCTGAGTTGTGACTCTCCAGATTCACTTATCATTCTGGATTTCATGGTGGCAATTTGCCCTGAGGTCTCAGTCCCTCATGATTTTCAGTTTCTTTAAGATTCTGTTGTTGTGGGAACAGGAGTGGTAACTCACAGGTACTTCACATATTGGATCTGGAACTGGATCTCACCTTTTATTTAGGTGTTCTGTACCCCTTTTCTGGCCTGTGAATCCTTATCATTAGTGTCTTTATCTCTTCCCCATGTATACCTAGCAGGTAGTCTGGAATTGTCCACAGCTTCAGTGCCCACACAGGTCCCCATGTATCCTTGTAGGACACTTCCTATGTGTCCACTCCTAGCCTCTGTGCACTTTGCTGCTAAAGGCTCACATATGACATTGTACTCAGACAAGTGGCCCAGGGCTACCAAAGCTGCTTTGTGTGCATGAAGAGCCACAAGTACCTTGGAGTTTATACTTTCTTAGCCAAGCAATCACCAGTGTATGATTATAAAACATCCAGCTCTCTTGCCTCAAGTCAGGAGACTTGTAAAACTTACAATATATCCTTCAGATATCCCTGAAGGATTCATCTGGGCCTTAGCCCTCACATGGAAAATGTGCCCTAATTATCTGATTCCTTTCTGTTCTCCTTCCTCATTCCCCCACCAATACCATCCCTACTGAACTTCACTATAATACTTGCACCTGAATATTTCGCTAGGGTCTGCTTTTGGGAGACCCAACCTAAGGTAAATATGTAAGTATCATGCACAATTTTTAAATAAATGGAGATATGGGTCAGGAATTATTGTTCTGCCTGTGGATGACCAATTCTTCCAGCACCATTTGTTGAAAACACAATCCTTTCTCCAATGACTTGACTTTGCATCTTGTTGAGAATCAATTGATCGTATGTGTGTGGGTCTATTTCTGGGCACTTTATTATGTTCCATTGATTTATGTCTCTTTGCTTTTGCCTATAGGTGGCTGTCTAGATTACTGTAGCTTTAGACTACATCTTGAAAGCAGGTAGTTTAAGTCTTTCAACTTTGTTTTCTTCAAAATTGTTTTTGCTATTTTTGTTTTTTAGCTTTTCAAAATAAATTTGGAATTTGCTTGTTGATTTCTCCAAAAGTCTTGTTAATATTCTCTTCAGGATTGTGTTTCATCTATAGACTAAGCTATTGGAATTGATATCTTAAGAGTATAGAGTCTTCCAATTCAACGTGACGTGGTACGTTTCTCCTTTAACATAGCCTCCTTTCAACTCTCTCAGCACTGCTTTGTATACAAATCTTGCACATATATTAAATATATTTTTAAATGTTTTATGTTTTTGTGTATTTCTACCAGTTTTGCATTTTCATTACCAGTATCCAGAAATATAATGGATTTCTGTATATTGATTTTGTATCCTGTAATCTTAATAAACTCACTTATTAGTTCTCATATTTTAGTGCCTTACAAACCCCAAATTGGTCGTGGCATATTTTCCACTTAATCTATTTCTGAATTCCACTTTCTAATATTTTTGTAAGAATACTTTGTGTTCATATTAACAGGTCATATTGATCTGTAATTTTTATTCCTTTTGATGTCTTTGGTTTTGGTATCGTGTTGGCCTCAAGAAACGAATTCAGAAATGTTTCTTCGTCTTCTATTTTTGTGGAACAGTTTGCATAAAATGGGTAATTTATCTTCAAAAGTTAGATAGAATTTCCTAGTGAAGATTTCTGAGCCAGTAGTTTTCTTGTTTGGAAGGTATTCCATCTTTTTTTCAAAAGTGATAGCAATATTCACGTTATCGATTTTTCATTTATTGAATTTTGCTAGTTTGTGTCTTATGAGTGAGTGGTCCACTTCATCTAAGATGTAGAATGTTTGGCATGTATCATTTGTGTTTTTTCCATGTTTCTTTCTTGCATTGGTGTTAGCCTCTTTTGGCATTTCTGATATTGGCAATATGTGACTTCTGTCATTTTCTTCTTGGGTCAACCTGGTTATATATTTTTCAGTTTTATTGAGCTTTTTAGCAAATTTTATTTTTTGTTTCATTGATTTTCTATTAGTTTTGCTATTCTCCATTTCATTCCAATCTGCTCCCATCGTTATTGTTCCATTGCTTCTGCTTGTTTTGGGTTTAATTTGCTCTTCTTCTCCTTGGTTTTTTAAGGTGGAAATGGAGAGTATTGCTTTTCTTACCATTTAAAAAAATAACTTATTTTTAAAAAAAAAATTTTTTTTTCAACGTGTATTTATTTTTGGGACAGAGAGAGACAGAGCATGAACGGGGGAGGGGCAGAGAGAGAGGAAGACACAGAATCGGAAACAGGCTCCAGGCTCCGAGCCATCAGCCCAGAGCCCGATGCGGGGCTCGAACTCACGGATCGCGAGATCGTGACCTGGCTGAAGTCGGACGCTTAACCGACTGCGCCACCCAGGCGCCCCAAAAAATAACTTATTTTTAAAAAATATTTAAGCATCTAATGCCATCAATCTTCTTTTTTTTTTTTTTAATTTTTTTTTCAACGTTTATTTATTTTTGGGACAGAGAGAGACAGAGCATGAACGGGGGAGGGGCAGAGAGAGAGGGAGACACGGAATCGGAAACAGGCTCCAGGCTCCGAGCCATCAGCCCAGAGCCTGACGCGGGGCTCGAACTCACGGACTGCGAGATCGTGACCTGGCTGAAGTCAGACGCCTAACCGACTGCGCCACCCAGGCGCCCTACCATCAATCTTCTAAGCACTGCTTTAGCTACTTTCAACAAATTTGCTTTCTTAAGTTTTCACTTTGCTCAATTAAAACTATTTTCTCATTTCCCATGTGACTTCCTCTTTGACCTATGTGTTATTCTTAAGTATATTGTTTAATTTCAAAACTTAGGATTTTTTTCATCTCTCTTTCTGTTACTGATTTTAGTTTCAATCTGTAGGGTCAGAGAACATGTCTTGTATGATTTCAAATGAAGGATAAGGGTGCCCACATGTAACTTCGGATTCCTCTGTTCTCCACTCTGTGAGTTCTGTGAGTCATGTTTAAGGAAGGTCTGCTTTTAGGCTCATGTACGCTGAGGATTATTTTGTCTTGTTTTGCTTATTTACCCCTTTATCATCGTGTTATTATTATGAATGTCCTTCTATATCTAGTAATAACACTTCTTCAGAAGCTTCCTTCTCCTATTAATACAGCCATTTCAGTTTTATTTTGATTAGTGTTTGCATGGTGTGCCATTTCCCATACTTTTATTTTTAAGTTGTTTTTTTCTTTTTTTTTTTTAACGTTTTTTTTGTATTTTTATTTTTGGGACAGAGAGAGACAGAGCATGAACGGGGGAGGGGCAGAGAGAGAGGGAGACACAGAATCGGAAACAGGCTCCAGGCTCTGAGCCATCAGCCCAGAGCCTGAAGCGGGGCTCGAACTCCCGGACCGCGAGATTGTGACCTGGCTGAAGTCGGACGCTTAACCGACTGTGCCACCCAGGCGCCCCAAGTTGTTTTATATAAACCAACCAACAAACAAGTGAAAAAGAAAAGGTATCCTTTTCATTTGAAAGCTTAAAGTAAACAGATAGGGCACAAACTCGGAATATCATACAATATTATTTATATTTATGTTTATAATATAAATAATATTATATGTGTTTATAATATATATATACATATATATATATATATATATATATATACTCTCTCTTTCTCTATATATAGGGTGGCATAGCTTAGGTTCTATTCAAAATAACTCTCTGCTAGAGGGAGGCAAATCCTAGCATGGAACCACAAGGTACTCTGAAGGTCCATTTATGATTTCTCCAATCTTTCAAATCCGAATAATAATAAAAGTAGCGATAATAACAGTAACCAAAATGGTGACATTCATTCTTCTTAAATGTACCATGTGCGAGCAATAAGTTCTTGACCTACTTAACGCCATTTAATTTTCTTAAGAGTCCAGTGGTAAATCCTTCTATTACCCCCATCGTATGTCTTGGGGTAGGCAACATGCTAAAGGTGCTGCCCCACCCCCAAGGATTCTGTTTTTTTCGGGCTACCCAATCAAACCATAAAGTAGGTACTGCTGTGAAGAAACTTAACACTTGTAGTTAGGATTGCCTATCAGTTGACATAAGAAAGAGGGAATTTCCAGGCAGGATTAACTTAATCACAGGAGTCCCTAAAATCATGGGAGTTTCTTGGGATGCAGTAGAAGAGGAAGGTACAAAGGGAAGTCAGGAAGATTTGGAAGTCAGGAAGAGCATGAGAGGGACCAGCTGTGCATGGTTGGTTTGAAAATGGAGACGACCATGTGAGAAAGAATATGAACGATATGGAGAAGAGAGGGACGTTCAGTTACCCCCTCTAATCTCAGGAAACAGACCTCCGTGCTCCAAGCACAAGGAAGTAGATTTTGCCAGTTCCCTGAAGGAGCTTGAAAGTGGATTCTTCTCCCGATCGTGCAGATAAGAGCTTGACCATCCTATTGTCCCTATGATCTCATCCTTGACCCTATTATCTCACCTCCAGAACTGAAATTTAACATGCGTATTGCTTTGAGCTGCCAGGTTTGTGATGATGATTTGCTACAAATCGATAGAAAACTAATGCACAGTTAAATAGAATCTAGAAAGATTGCCTAACTTGCCCAGTTTAGTCTGAATCAAAAACCTTTGCCTTCTACCACTATGCTAATGCAAAAATAAATAAATAAATAAATAAATAAATACATTTTTTTGGCCATAGATTTAAACTCCTTTCTCTTCTGTAAGTACCAAATTATCTTTTTTGTCATTATTACCAACCATTTATAATTCTTTGCATTCTCAGAAGCATCTAGCACCACACAAGCACATAGCTGGAGTTCAAGAAAGGAAAAGTCTCATTAAGCTGTTTGGGGTTCTTAAATCTGATGCATTTCCTATCCCCTTCAGATCTTAAGCTGAAAAAGATTTTAATGAAGCTTGCATAAATCAGAGCGGCATTATATGGTCTAATAGTTAACTAATCTTTAATTGTGCAGTACTTTGAAATTTAATGACCATTATAGAGAATTCTGTCAGGAATAAAATGAGCCAGGGAGGCTCACAATAGAAGAACAAAGTAGAAAAATGCGCATTGCTAATGCTGAAAGTGGCATTTCTGTTGCTATCTTCCTTGGGGAGATTTTGCAGTAAAATTAAAATTGGGTCTATTGTTCAACTGTTTTTGATATTTTCTTTTCCTATTGTTTGCTGACTTGAGTTGTCATGTGTTGACAGATGAAACAATAGGAACAAATCAATCAAGATTTTTCTATGTGTGAGGACAATAGGTCCAAAACACAAAGGGTAGGGAAGGAGGTGTAACCTGATTTGCTATCCTGACAAAAAGGCTTCTAAACATTAAAGCAGAAAACACAAGGAAGATGTAAAACAACAGTAACAATCAATGCCAAATAGAATTAAAACATTTTACCTTGTATATATGTATATATATTGCTTGAAAGTTAATAGAAACATCTCAAAATTTTAACCGGATTCATCAAGCATTTGTTGAGCCCCTCCCATGAACCAAGTAGCTGTGTTTCATACATTATCTAATTTCCTTTTCAGTACAGGACAAGTAAAGCAGGGTTTTTTTTCTGCCAATTTACAAATGAGAAAACAAGATATTCAAAATACTCATGAAACTTTCTCAAATGCCAAAAACGTATTTGTAACATAATATGAAATGGTAGCATGAAGGCAGCTATCAACGAATGTCTTCATGCCTATCATAAAAAGTCAGAATTGAAAAAATAAACTCACTAACCCAAAAGATCTCACTAACTCTTTACATGCTGAGTAGCCATATTTACCAAACTCAAAATAGGCGTATGAGAAAGAACAGTGAGAATATTTGAACCTCAGTGACCCAGAATGAACAAGGCATGCAGGCCGTTGCATATGCATGGCTACTATAGATGGTGCAAATGAACACCTTCACAATTCAGCTTGACAAATGAAAGCAACTCATATGGATATGGATGCTCTAATATAGAAAGTTCACTTAAAGATAAACAATATAGCCTTTAGGTTAAGAGGATGGCAATGTCCATCCTAATGAGTTGTTTCCTATATACAAAGAAATATCGTTTCAATTAGGCACAGGGTGGTCAATATAAATCCAAATGACAGAGTCCTGTTGGCATCATGTTCTCCGGTGCCGGGACAGGGGACATGCAAAAGCCCACTCACCCCAGTGGTGCCTCCTGTTATTAGGGATCCACAGGTTAAGGCTACGAGAGACACCACCCAGTAGAGCTCTGTGCTGAGTTCATACTCACCAAGCCAGAAGCTGTTGTTAACCTGATATCCTCATAGATTTGCTTTTAAGAAGAAAATGTTCTGATCAATCGAAACAAATGTTCAGGTTACTTTAGCAAAAATAGTCAACTCTTGTATAAGTTAGTTAACTGGCATCCTGATGTGCACATTAGTCTCCACTTGTGAGTCCCAGGATGTCTGATTCACTCTTGGTGAAGTGACAAAGCTGAGCTGGTGGGTGGGCTCTAGCCCTGCCAATGGCCTGGTGAGCCCGGCACACATACACAAGTCGTCTGTGCCCATCCTTTCAAGAAAGCCACAATGTGCCCACTGGTGATGATAGATTGTTGTTCGGCAAATACCCCTCCTCTCCTTCACCAGTTGGGGTGGAGTATATATCCCTGAACCACTGACTTTGCATTTGGCCATGACTTGCCTTGGGCAATGGAATGTAAAGGGATATGATGTGGGTTAACCATGTATGTGGTTTCATGTGTCCTCTTGTGCTGCTGTAATCCTCCAAAAGAGGCACAGACTCCAGGTGGCTGCTGACTCTGCAGACTGGGCCTCAGAAGCAGAGCAAAGCTTGATCTTACCTGTACCTTGGAGACAAGTTCACCAGACCCAGATGAGATCAGCCTTGTCCCTGCTGAGCAGGGAAAGCAACATGTGATGTAGACCACTGAGATTCTGAGTATTCTGTTACACAACACACAATTAGACAGATGATATATAGATAGAAAGATAGATGGAAAGATACGATAGACAGACACATATACATTTGACTAATGTACTCTGCTATTTATTGCAATTTTTATTTTGCTTTTGTATTTTCTTTGACTTGACCTATTTCCATTTAGATTACATTTCTGCCCAGATCTGACCTCCAGAATCAATGCCATTTACCAGAGTATCTATTTTTGTCCCCTGCATTTGGTTTTTGGCCTCAGACCTTTCAGTATTTAGACCCTCACTTTCACCAGTGAATGAGTGTGCCCCCAGGCTTCTTGGGTCTGCTGCATTGCTTCTGATTAGAATTCTTTCCCTTATTTTCAATTTTCTGAAACAAAAACTCAAACTTGCATCCTGGCTTGTCCTGCTCTGGCTCCCCCATGACAAGACTGGCAAAGGAGATGCTTTGGGTTCTGAGAATCCATGGATGGGCGTTTAGCAAGGTCAGGCCAACCTGTGATACCCAAGGCAGCAACCAGCCACCTCATCTTCTAGGTGCAGACTGTGGTACTGCTAGGAAAGGGAGAAGCAACAGAAACTTGGGGTCTCCCAAGCCCTAACACGTTAACAGGGAAGCGTGAGGCAGGGAGTACAGCTGGGATTTACCGTGTCTCCTTAAGCCCCCAAAGTCAGCTTCCATGGCATGACCAGCTCCACCTCTATAAAAGACTCAATTTAGGGAAAGTAGAACAAACTCTCCCCCTACCTGCCTCTATGCTCAAGCCCACAATTGCTACTCAACACATCCGCCAACAGCCATTCCGAATTTCCTCAGCCAGCACCTCAGCTGTTGGGTCGCGTAGTTAGTGGGGGGACCCTGAGTCCTGTTCTCTGAGGCTTCTGTCACCATCCCGGGGGGGCCATGGCTGCCAGAGTCGCCCATTTCTGTTTGTCCTCAACAAGGACAGAATGGGAGCTACTCCTACAGGCTTCCTGGTTCCAGACACGCTCCTTTCTATCCCCGTAGGTAAGCAACAACGCTAGAGAATCAAGGTCATCGGGGTCACTGACCCCTACCAATAGAGTAACACCAACTTTGTCTGCTGGACCTTCTGCACACCCGAAATATCAGGATGGGATTGGCACTTTTCAGTCTGGTGGTTCTCTTACACCGTGGCCCTGGAGATGCAGCCTCTTGTTGAGACGACGCCCCAAGTTCTACTGGTGAAGCCCAAGTTTCAAGGTTGGGAAGTACAAGTTCCACAAATGAGATATTGGTGGTTTGTGGAGAGGGAACAATCTACTTTGACCTCTTGGAATACAGATGCATGCATTACAGCTCTTGAGGCAATGCAGACGATAGATGCCACATGCATACACAGCTTCAAGGAACACGCCAGCTGAAGCTAAAGGTCATATACTTCATTTGGCCACTTCACAGAGTTTGGAGCACGTTATAATCATGTGCATTGTTGTCTGTCTCCTTTGTAATAAAATGAGTTCCTGGGTCTGATACAGTGTTGAGTGGGATTCTATGCTGACAGATCCGATTTTCTTGAAATCCTCAGGTGGAGGTGTGAGGGACGCACAGTGAGAAGAAAAGCAAACCCAGATAAATTTCTTGGGTGGTGGTATCCATTCAGAAATGCTGCCATTCAGGGGCGCCTGCTGGGTGGCTCAGTCAGTTAAGAGTCCCACTTCAGCTCAGGTCATGACCTCACGGTTCCTGGGTTCAAGCCCCCACGTCAGACTCTGGGCTGGCAGCTCAGAGCCTGGAGCCTGCTTCGGATTCTGTGTCTCCCTCTCTCTGCCCCTCACTCCACCTCTCTCTAAAAAAAAAAAAAAAAAGGAAAAAAACCAGCAAGTAAAAATAAAAAATGGAAAAGGAGAAAAACCTCCAAACCCGTTTGTGGAGCAGACCCCGGCTCAACCCCTTCTCTCGATCGCATGGCTTTCAGACAAGGGGCTTTGCTGCACTGTCTTTGGCAACATGGCCAGCACTCTGGTTCTTTTAGCATTTTCTCCTTGACACCGTATCTTTCCACAGGACTGAGGAGAAAGTAGGCTACCCGCCACGCTCTGCTGGCGAGAAACAGAAGCCCCCCGTCAGCCTCACCAAACCTTGCTCTCCAGCTCACGGGGACCTGCCTGTCCCTGGTTTGGTGTAAGGGTTGAGAAAATGCGTAAGTGTGCGTGTGGAGGCAATTGGCTGGGCATCCCCTTCTAGAGTCCCAGAAAGGGACCTTAGGCCTGGAGTTGTCATTTTCCTCGCCAGCACCTCTGCTCTCCTCCCTCTCTGGGCCTTTGCACCAATGGCCATAACCTGCTTCACAGACCTATGCTTCACAAAGCAGTATGTATTCTTGTGGTGAATGACGCATTCTGTTCTATTCTATTGGCTCTGTTGTGTCCTAATCAATAACTGGGGACAAACGTACCAAAAAAGAAACAAACAAACAAACAAGCAAAACACCAAAAAAAACCCACAAACAAAACAAAACAAAAAAGCACACTGAATCAATTTTATGACCCATTAATGTCACTTAATCAATTTTATGACCCATTCTTGAGTGTAAAAAACATAACTACAGGAAATTTGAAAATCCTTTCCTCCCCTAACATGACAGTTTGATTTTGCTTTCATTTATTGTTGTTTTGTTTTTACATATCAACTAGCAAGTAAAAAAAACTCAGCTTCAAGCCTCAGAGCTTCTCCATGGCCCCTGTTCTAGGACACAGCAAGGAAACTGAGGCTTCAACCAGAGAGGTGGAAGACAGCCTAGGAGCCTGGCTTGGGAATAAATTAAAATGGATGAGTTTCATATTTGCAAAACATTACCCTCATTATAGGACCTTGTATTATCTCAGTATGAACAAGCAGTAAATAAGGTAACAACTGCCAAAGGCTACAAATCCCAATCCTGGCTCCTTTCTCTCTTCCTTCCTTCCTTCCTTCCTTCCTTCTTTCCTTCCTCTCTCTCCCTCTTTCTTTCTTTCTCTTCACAGCACACTGAAAGAACTCTTCTGTTCAGGTCTCTGTATTTAGACCTAATTATGGACTGACAGTCACTAACGATATACTATATACTGTATACCATATACTATATACTATACTAGTATACTATAGAGTAGCTACACTCCTTATTCCCATCTAGAAACAAAAGCTAGGCAAAATCAAACAAACATAGGTGCAATTGTTAGAGAACAACATCTATCTCAACATGGCTTCTTTGGCTCATCCAAGGACAGAGCGAGGGCTTCCAGTGAAAGGTTGCCTCAGTGAGTGTCTTCTTCCCACACCCCCACACCGTCTCCCGTTACGTGGATATGGACGGGTGAAGTGAACAGGCCACATTAGGGAGGGGAGGTGATTAGTGGGGATGTCTGGAAGCTATTATAATTTAGGATCTCAGAACTCTTGTGAAAATATCTCTGGATCATTAGAACCGGGACATTACTCCACTGGCACACGGTGGTTCCAGTGACTAACAAAGTTTGCTACAATTCACCAGCCACATGTGCTTCTCATTTTACACTTCCATACGTCCACAGGGTACAGGCTAAACGAGGGAAAGTGGTCTGGAAGCTGGAACAATAGGTTTCAAGGGAAACATTGAGCCAGTCCATTTGTACTCCTGGTCTGTGACACATAGCACTTGTTTCCACAATGCGAAAAGGTGCTACAGAATGAGTAAAGGAACGGATGAATACATAGGTGGACACACACCTACGTAGTCAACCGAGATGGGAATTGGTACTGTAAAATCATGGAAAATCCATAGGTTGGTCTCTACTCCCAATTCCTGAGACAGGGTTCCTAAAACTCTGGGAATTCTGCGAGTAGTAGGAATGCCTTTTGTTATAGTAAGGCGATTCTTGGGATCCTGGGTTGGTGCCAACTTAGCGTCAAAATTGAATTGAATTGTAGGGTGCCCAGGTGGTGTCACAGAGAATTGCTTGGTGAGGGGAATAAACCCACGCATCAGAAGTGTTGTGTGTTATAGTGAGTGCAAAAAAAGATAGGGGAAGCTTTTTCTTTGCAGGTCTGTTAAAATAAAATTCATTAGGTACGTTTACCGTGAAGCCCCCAGAGGCTTTCAGATGCATTCTAAGTATTCAAAGAAGGGCTAAAATATGTGGATTCTTCAATATGGAGGATCATTCGTGCTTTTGATATGGATGTTGCATGGAGAACACAGTCTGGACCCCAGTGATACACACACAAGAGGATACACCAAAGCCACAATCAGATATTACAACTGCAACACTGTTTGCCTGGATTTGCACAAAAAGATAGTCATAGCTTAGATCATCTAGTCTCAATTATTTTAAATTTTTTTTAACGTTTATTTATTTTTGAGACAGAAAGAGAGAGAGAGACAGAGCATGAACGGGGGAGGGGCAGAGAGAGAGGGAGACACAGAATCGGAAGCAGGCTCCAGGCTCTGAGCCATCAGCCCAGAGCCCGACGCGGGGCTCGAACTCATGGACCGCGAGATCGTGACCTGAGCTGAAGTCGGACGCTTAACCGACTGCGCCACCCAGGCGCCCCTAGTCTGAATTATTTTAAATATTAGTTTATTGAACTGTAGCAATTGCAACACGTATATGTTGCACACTAATCACTAATCACTAATCACTCTTCTTTCGCTTGCGCTTTTCTCCCCCAGTCTACGAGTACATCTCATTATTGAATGCTAACTCTCAAACCTGAAGATAAAAATGTTCTTTGATGAGTCTGTCCCTATGATTATTTGTAGGATAATATTTCACTTAAATATTAGCAAATTGTTGACGATCTCTTTGCATACCAATGCACTATTCATTGATAATTCTCTACGGTTGTGTTCTTAGCGCAAGTTTTAAAGTAAATAATGCTGGCTATGAGCTGAAAAATCTGCTGTTGAAATACTTTCATTTTCTATCCACCAGCTGTCCTCTCTGAGAGGCAAGATGTAATGAATCCCAGGAAGAAGATTATAGAGTACCACCTATTCCATTAGGATATTTTATTTCTAAGCTTGAGAGCAGCCAGTTGTGAGCTTAAATATTATATCACAGAGCTTTTGATTAGAATGGGGTTTTTTTGTTATTCATTTTAAACTGCAGAGGTTCAGAATGTATTTCTAATTTAATTTTTTTTTCAACTGAACAGCAGAAGTGATAGCAGCTACTGTGTATCTTCAAAGAGTTTCTGAAAAAAAGTAGTTATTAACTTTGAGGACAAAGTGTGCTCCAGTGAGCAAGCAACCAAAGAAACTCTACGCGTTGGCAAATAAAATAGCATCATTCATTTTGTTGTTAACAAAGTCCTTTTGAGTATCTGCTACGTGTAAGTCTCCGTGTAATGTGTGTAGATGTACAATGTGTTGTTCCTGCCTGACAAAGTCCTGCATGCAGCTGGTGCTTAATAATTGGAATTCTTTTCTCCAACTCTATCCCGCACTAAGATTTTGGGCCAAACAGGTCGCAGGAGCTGTCTGATTCCAGTGATAGCTGAGGCGACGCCATGCCAACAGGAAGTGGTGAGAGGGGAGACTTTGGGCCATTAGCTCCACAGGATCCCAACAGGCAGGAGAGCCTATCGGATTAAGAAGCTGGCAGCCCATTCAGAGAATAACAAGGCTCTAGCACTGCTTTGCTCTTAGTGGGAACGGGGTACTTTTCTTTTATATTGAGCACAATAGTATTTTGATTGTTGTAACTACTCAAATGGAGAACGTTTGCAAAAGCAGACCTGCATTGAAAATATGCCGCCATAATTATCCTTTGTTTTCTTGCCCAAGGACTGTTACTCTCACAGTACTTGGCCCGCTGTGAATTCCTGCCTGCTTGTGCTGCTCAAATCTCCTTGCCCCTTTCTTCCTTCTTCACAAAACCCCAATCCCAGATAAAATAAGCCTCTGTGTGCTTGTGCCACAGTGGCTGAACATCGCTGGAGAAAATTGCACAGCCTAGAAGGCGGGTTTTGCTTAATTTTGTGATTTCACACTCCTAACAGACTCTGCGAGCAGCTGGGAATACATATCACCCTGCTCCTGTGGCCTTGCTCTCCTGCTGTCTGAGATGTGTATTTCATAGCTCCTCTTTTCTCCCCGGACTTCCCAGGGTACTTCTCCCTACACTCAGCGGTTGACCTAACTCTACGTCTTGGACACGAAATGATATCACAGAAGATAACCCCTCATTTTGGGTGCAGCGGGAGCATTTCTTTAAGGCTGTTGCAGGGTTGGTGACGCTCCAGTGTTTCATGCTATTTGCTAATTTCCTTCCCTCCTGTGTTACCTTGCCTCTGTCAGGATGAATGTGCAGAGCTCTACCAAGGACACTTTGTCTATGTCGAGATGTGATCCATAATCCTTATTAATTATGGGTGCTGGCTGGGCCCATTATCCCATTTTAACCCCCACCCCCATTTTCACTTATTACATTTTTGTCTCTTAGTCTAGGGCTCAGGCAGAAGTCCGTGAGCGCTGAGAGAAGACGACACGGCAGTGTGATGCATCGAAGGGGAGACTGCGACCTTGAAAGCAGAATTTGTAGGAGCTGAACTTACACCAGGATGACTGCGAAGATCCCAAGAGGTGTCATGGAGATAAAATTTTTACCCCCTGAGTTTTGTTTCTTGAGCTAGAAGTGATAAGTTTCAAAAACACAACAGAGATCATAAATTAGAAGCCATATGTACATGCTTGCCATATGTACCCTGGATGCTTCTACAGGTTATTTTAGGAAATTATCTTATTTAAACTTAAGACATTGCATTAAATATAGCCTTAACTGACGTCTGAGTTTTGTGCCTTTTGCAGGACGAATTTGAAGGAATTAAATTACGATTGTTAAATTGTTTGTGTGAAAGTTTATAAAGCAATGAGATCCCTCTTCCCTCCTAAACTCTGACTCACTGAGAATAGAAACAATTCATTCACCTACCTATTCATTCTTTTAAGAGGAAATACTTCTGAAGCCCCTACACTATTTTTTTTAAGTCTAGGCTTTGATATTTGAGATATAATCAAAACAGATAAAATTTTCTTGTCTTCAAAGAGCACATTCTATGGAAGGAGATATATAATAAGCTCACATCTATGTATGCTGGAAGATGCACTTGTGTGTACATATTGCAATGAATACCATGAAGAAAAATAAAGCAGGCTCAGGCGAAGATACTGACAAGTGTCAGGGGTGGGAAAGTATTCTCATCAGAGGCCTCATCAAGTAGGTCACATTTGATCAAAGACCTAAAGGAAAGGAGGGAGCAAGCCCAGAAGAGTCAAGCCCCAGGCTGTTGTAGGTGTGCAGACACTGGGGAGGAAGCAGGTTGAATGTGCTTGAGAGACAACAAGGAAGCAAGCAAGGCTGCCGGAGGGCCATTGAGAGAGGGAGCCAAGAAGGTGAGATCAAGGACAAATATAGGTTGTAGATGTCTTGGGATTTTGTAGACAACAGAGAGGTAAATAGAGATGAGAAGGTATGAGAGAATTTTTGGAAGATATGTAACATGATCTGATTTAAGATTTAACTGGATTCCCACTCTGACTGCCTTGTTGATGGCGGGGTGTGGGAGAGTGGGGGACTGGAGGTGGGGTTAGGGAGGAAACAGACCAGCTAGAAGGGAAAGGAGCCAATGCATTAAAAGGGAGAAAGAATGGGACAGAGTCAGGGTGGTGACAGTGGAGCAGGTGAGACGTGGTCAGCTAGTGGATATATTCAGATTTATTTAAAAGGTAGAACCAACAGAATTCGCTGATAGATTGAATGTGGCTGGTATGAGAAGGCCAAAAAATTGAGTGGTTGTGTAATTCACTGAAGAAGAGAAGACTGGAAGGGGCAGATAGGAGTAGAGAAAGGAAGCGTTCATGTTTGGATGTTAGTTACAGATGTCTTCTGGATGATTGGAGGATGGGTCAGGTAAGCAGTGATGTTAATAAGTCTACGTATGTTTGAGGCATATAAGCTAGAGATGCTTAGCTGGTAGTTGAATCGTGACTCTAAAATTGGGAGGGGGGAGCGCACCTTGTGGCTCAGTCAGTTAAGCGTCTGACTCAATTTTGGCTCAGGTCATGATTTCGGGGTTTGTGGACTTGAGTCCCGTGTCAGGCTGTGCTGACGGAATGGAGCCGGCTTGGGATTCTTTCCATCTTTCTCTGCCCTTCTCCCATTCTTGTGCTCTCGTTCTATCTGTCTCTCTCTCTCTCTCTCTCTCTCTCTCTCAAAATAAAAAAATAAAAGAAAACAAACATTCTAAAAAGATAAACTAAAATAAAATCAGGAGGGAAATGTGGACCATACATACAAATTTGGGAGTTTTCAGAATTATTTAAAATCACAAAAGTGAACAAGGCTAGCTATAGTTTAAAGAAATGAATGAGTGGAATCCCCTAGGTATGAGTCTACCTAAAGTATTGGGGAGTTCTGAGTCTGGGTCACACCGGCACTGGTGCAGGAAGGGACATACGAAAATGAATGTGACAATGGGAGCATGTTTTAGTTCCTCAATACGATGAGTAGAAGCTTATGACATGAGTGAAGGTTGGAGGTGGCACTGGAGGGTTTAGGGGGAGAGAGTAAACTATAAGACACTTATCTAGGAAAGTGGAAGTTTATATAGACTGAGGAAGTGATAGAAGATCAACACTAACAGCCATCTTGAGTTTAGAGATTATAGAATTGACATGAAACCACAGGTTGATTCCATTTTTCTTCAGCCACACCCAGACTTACAGGTGCTGGTGCAGAGTAGTATAAAGGCGTTTATACTTGGTACATGCAGGGGAAAGAGGGTGGCATATAGAAATTTGATTTAAAAGAATGAGACTAATGATGGACTTCAGACTCTAAGTGGAACTAAATATTAATGTAAGTTCATGGGCAGTGGGAAACGCAAAAATGATGGGGTAGCATCAATGCAGTACAGGTTTCTGAGGGAGGAAAGAATTGCTGGAATTGGGTACTAATTCATATCCAATTGGATACCAATTGGGAAAGCAGGAGCTGCTGGCTAGAAGATAGAAAGTGTAGAAATCAGATTACAAAGGGTATGCAACTGGTTGGTAATGACCATTACTGGTTGGTAATGGTTGGTAGAGTATTGATTTGGATGGTCTTTATCGAAGGAGGTGTTATACACTATTCTGGAGGTTCACAACTATTAACAGAAGTACAAAACAAAAAGACAGACAATACCCAAACATGTTAAATTCATGATGCCGGATCCAATAAAAAAAATTACCAGACCTACACAGAAGCAGGGATAAGGAGCCAGACCCCGAAACGACTGTAATTAGTGGACATTGTAACAGTTGACATGAATAGATTCTGTATGTCCAAGAATCTAGAGAAACGCATGAGGAATGTTATGGAAGATATAAGAAGTGTTAATGTTGCACTTTCAGAGACAAAAACAAAATACACAAGCTGAGATGAGAAATACACAAGGTTGGCTTAATAGTAGACTACATATAGCATTAAAAAGAAAAAAAAAGATTATTGAATTGTAAAATAGAGCAATAGGAACTATTCAAAATGAAACACAGAGGGAAAAAATTTTTTTAAAATAATAAACACGAGTGAAGTATGTGCATGATTCCAAGTAGCCTAATAAACAATTGGAGCCCACAAAGGAGAGAAAGTGAGCAGAAAACTATTGAAAGGAGTATAGGCTGAAAATTTTCCAGAACAGAATACAGAATAATCCCACTCATACACGGGCAATTGATTTCAACAAAAGCCAATCAATGGAGAAAAGATAGCTTTTTAAAACAAATTGTCTTGAAACAATTGACCATCCATCCACATGCAAAAAAAAAAAAAAAAAAAAAAAAAAAAAAGAAAAGAAAAAGAACTTTAAGCTGTATCATTCACATTTGCAAAATATAACTAAAAAAATGGATGATAAATGTGAATGTAAAAACAAAAACAGACTTTTTAAAGAAAACAGAGAAAATATCATTGTGACTTGGTGAGGGAAAGATTTTTTAGGAAGAGTGTTGAATGCATAAATCTCTACAATGAAAGAATTATAATTTGGACTTCATCATAATTAAAAACTTATCTTCCTCAAAAGTCTTTGCTAATTAAAGAAAATTATAAGCCCAAGACTGATAGAAAATATTTGTAAGACACATATCTTGTAAACCACTTGCATCTAGAATATGTAAAGAACTCTCAAAACTCAACAAGAAAATAAAAATTCAATTTAATAAATTAGTGTAAGATCTGAAGACACTTCATAAGAAGAGCAGATAAGCACATGAAAAAAAAATGTTCACCATCATTAATCAAGGATAAACTTACAGTAAAGTTCAATGACACATCTATTAGAAAAACTGAAAGAAAGAAAAAGCAACAACAACAACAAAACCCTGCACATACATGTCCATTACTGGGGAAGATACAGAGAGAGAGGAACTCACATACATTGCTGGTAGGAATGTAAAATGGTGCCAACATTTTGAGAAATAGTTTTTTTTCATTTTCTTACAAAATTAAACAGTTATCATATGGTCTAGTGCTCCTAGCTATATGTATTTACCTTAGAAAGATGAAAACTTGAGTTCCCACAAAAATCTATCTGCAAATATCTATTGCAGCGTGCACTATGATCACCAAAGCTGGAAAACCTGAATCGATTTGGGGTTTTCAAAATGGTGACTGGATAGACAGTGATATATATCCACACAATGGAATACTACTAAGGTAACAAACAAAAATAGTTTGTTAGAAAATAACGTGGAAGAATCTCAAGTGCATAATATTAAGTGAAGGAAGCCAATATTTCCACACCCTATCATTCCTTTGTAGGATATTGTGGAAAAGGAAAAATGGCGGAGGTAGAAATGATCCGTGGTGGCAAGGTTTGCGGGTAAGTGGAAAGGTTGACAGCATAGAGGAAGGATGGCACTTTGGGCGATGGAAACGTTCTGTGTGTTGATTGTGGTGGTGGTTACAGAACCTATTGCATTTATCAGTTTATGAACTGTACACTCACCGTGTGTAAATTTTACCTTAATAGATCTAATTAAAACATTAGAACTCTGGGCACCTGGGTGGCTCAGTTAGTTGAGCGTTTGACTCTTGAGCTTGGCTCAAGTCATGATCTCACGGTTCATGAGGCTAAGCCCTGCGTCAGGCTCTCCACTGACAGGACAAGTCGTACCTGGAATTCTCCCTCTCTCTCTCCCTCTCTCTCTCTCTCTCTCTTCCCCCCCACCCCCTCGTCTCTCCCCGGCTTATATGCAAGCTCTCTCTCTCTCAAAATAAATACATAAACTTAAAAATATTAGTACTCTGGTTTATGTGGATATTACACTAACCAAGAAATATGTATATCATTAGTGATGGTTATAATGAGGCGGGTGATAAAATCCATAAGGAACAGGGATTTGGGGGGTTGTAGGCGGCTTAACCCAACAGGGTCGGTGTGGTAATATTTGATTCCATGAATTCCAAACCTAGGGACTTTTTAGGGAGGAGGCTAAATGAAAGGAGTTGACATCAAAGCTTTGCAAACAGCAATAAGGAGGGGAGCTCCTTGAGCTGCATGAAGGGTGTGGATGGGGAAATGGTTGTGGTTTCCAGAAGATTTCAGAGGAAGCAGAGTTCTCTGTGGTGCACCAGAGTCCAGTAAGAACAAGAACAGCAACAAATTTTAAGAAATGAGTGAGAGAAAGAAAGAAAGAAAGGTAAGAATATATAATATATATATATTCTCATATATATGTGTGTGTATATATATATATTCTCATATATATGTATATCTATGAGAATGTGCTGGTGACTAACAGGTCCAGAAGTTAGAATGGCAGTATTGAGGACACTGGTGATGATTGGAAGAAAGGTCAGATTAACAACATACAGAGCCATATGGGAACAAGAATCGAAGGGATGCAGGGGGACGTGGGCTTACTGACATTATGGTGGCAAATGACCTTCATGTCCTTGAACCCCAATAGGACCACGGCGGTCATGCCTCCGAGCATTGGTAGAAGATCAGGATAGACGTCCCCCGTGAGAATGCAGAGCTCTGGAGATCCCTCTCCCGTCGTGCTGATAATGCTGGCTATACAGAAACAGGGAGGTCTTCCCAAGGTCCCACGGAGATTTTTCACGAATATCTCCAGTGCCTAATTCTAGAATTTCTAACATCTGAAACTCGCTTAATATTTTTGAATGAATGGATGGGTAAAGGAAATGATAGGCATTAAAGAACCGTTTGTCTAATTACGTTGCTTGATATTCAGTCTTGATTTCCAGAATCCATCGGTATGTATGAGAGCAATCTTTTTAATAAAGTAAAACCGTAAATCTTCTCATTTATGTATGTTTCATTCACTTTCATTCAACTCCCTTTGAGGGCCTACTAAGTGGCTGCTGCTTGACTGGCCTCAAAAGAGTTCACAGCAACCAAGATCACTTCTGCTGGATTTAGACAAGCTAGTTTCTTGTTCTTCTGCATCGCCTGGATTAATCCACGACAGGAGAGTGAGAGGTGCAGGCTATCCTCAAGCTAGTACCATCCCTTGATCTGGTTCCTTCGGGGGGCTTGAGCGCACCTCCCAATTTGTCTCGTTGATCGAGTGCTTTCAGAAAGAGAGGCAGTTCCAACGCAGCAGAGCCAAGGGCAGGTATCCCTCTGTCCATTACCCAGGGAGCCTGACCATCAGTTCTAGTTCCTATCATGACAACCTCAGGCCAGCTGGATGCCAGTGTTGTTCACAACACCAGGTCCATGCGCTTTCCCAATTCAGGCTGCAGCAGCTCCTTTGCTGTCAATGTCCATCTATACTCTTTGCCGTTTACTTGCTTTGCTTCTCCCGGGGTTCTTTCCCTTGCCATGATTATGTCCACCACCTTTCATGACTATGCGGCTCTTCAAAAATTAAACATTGATAAATGTTTTAAGGACAAAAAAGAGAGCTGTTTAGAGCCGACATGAAATTTTCTCTTGTTTCCTTAAAGCTTGTTTGCCAGGGAATGAAAAGCTGCAATTACTTTAACGTGATCATGGGGTTTTCACACCAATGCTGAATGCACAATGACTCTTGGCTTTGGGAATGAGCTTGAAAAGGGACATGGAGAAGCAATCAACTGGGCGTCTTGGGCAGATAAAAGGAGCCTGATTCAGAAAGGGCCAGAGGGCAGAGGAAATGGCTGAGGAATTGTCCCCTACAGAACCTCACATGCAGCTTAACATTTCCAGAGCTTCCCTCTGGTGCTTATTATCAAATAATTAATTTTCAAATGATCAGTCAGATCTGTGTGTCCTCACATTAGATTTCCACCATCTCAATCAGGAACGTGACCGAATCTGATGGGTTTTTAATCATGGTATTAGTGGCCTGGAGTGAAATCTGAAAAGTGTTTTCTGGGGATGAGAGATGACCCCCACAATGCTTTCGGCTTTGAGAAGCCTCAGGTAGATTATCTCTCCTGGAATACGCAGAGATACTAATCTCTAAAAATAACTGCATGGGGGTCCCTGGGTGGCTCAGTTGGTTAAAGCCCCTGACTCTTCATTCTGGCTCAGGTCAGGATCTCGTGGTTTGTGGGATCGATTCCTGCATGGGGCTCTGCACTGACAGCCTAGAGCCTGCTTCGGATTCTGTGTCTCCCTTCCTCTCTGCACCCCGCCCCCCGTTTGCTGCCTCTGTCTCTCTCTCTCGAAAATAAACGTTAAAAAAATAAAAATCACTGCACGATTATTTGAAATGAAATGAAATATCATAAAAAATGCTGTTACGTAACACAAATGTTTGTCAATGGAGAGTTCCGGCTTTAAAATAGAGCAGAATATACTCTACCATTTTACTAGCTGTGTGGCTCCATATAAGCCACTAACCTTTGCTGATCAAGGGTTGCCTCTTCGGTACATTGAGTTAATAATTCTTATTTTGCAAAGTTTTTATCAGCATTTGGAAAACAGGTATTGACCTTAAAATTACAACGGCCAGTATTTTACCAGCATAGTGGGTTTATTTGGGAATAGGAGAGGAACCAGACAAGCGGGCTATGGCAAATGATAGGCAATCCCAGAGAACAATGGAGAGGAGCCTCCCTTTAACAAAGAAAAAGGAGGGTGTTGGGAGGTGCTGTTTGAAAGGAAAGTCCACTGGAGGAAAGGGAGAGTTCACTCAGGGTGCTGATGGTTTCTTATTGGCTCAGTCGAGGTATTTTCTTATTGGTTCAAGCTTGTCCCAAGGAAAAATCTATCCTTCTTTCTGCTGCAGCAAAGTATAGGTTTCTTCCTGCTGGGAATTCAAGGCAATGCAAGGCACATCCTTTCAAGGTGGGTCTGCAATTCATGACAAGTGACGGGGCGTGAGCGCTCCCCCTTTTGGCAACAAAGGTAAAATGTTTGGTCAATGGATTTTTTTTTTTAACATTAAATATAATTTATCGTCAATTTGGTTTCCATACAACACCCAGGTCTCATCCCAACAGGTGCCCTCCTCAGTGGATTTTGGCTCCAGAACTGCTTTCCAGCGTTTCCTGATGATAACAATCGCTGAAGAATAGTCGGGGCCAACCCCTTCCTTCCCTTAGCCTGAGGCCACAATTCAGGGTAAGCTCTGAGTGTGGACACACTGGGTAAATAAGATTAGGGAAAGAATTCCAGAGAATGTGGGATTTCCGCAGGTGTGTGAAAGCTGGTAGGACTTCTGGGGTGCAGTTACAGAAAGGAATTTCTAAGTAGAGGAAACTGACAGGGCGCGTGCACAGAGCTGGAAGTCTGCAGAGAGCACTGCGAAAGGCTGGAGGGCTGGGTGGTTAGAATGTAACCTGCAAATAAGAAGAGATGGGCGGAGAGTGGAAGTACTATGCCTGGCATAAAAATCTCACAGTGATATGCCCCGATTCGAGAGACCCCCCCCCCCCCCCGAAAACAAACCACCAGAGTCCAGAGCCAAAGCCAAGCGGCAAGGGTCGTTTATTGCAGGTTCGAACCCGGTCCTCCGCGCACTCGTTGCCGGTGACGCAAGAGGCCCCGAGCAAGGATCTTACAGCTTCTTTTACAGACAGGCACAAACAAGTTAGGGAAGACAAAGCTCAACTATTTTTTTGAGGTTACAGAGCTGTTATAGGTTGACATTTAATTTTGAACGCTCAGCAGAACTTGATTGGTTCCCGCCTTTATTTCAAACCATTCAGCAGAACTTGATTGGTTCCCGCCTTTATGTCAGACTACGACCGGGTGCGCCCTGGCTGGTTTCGGGAACAGCGGGGGAAGGGAAAGAAAGATCTTTTCTTTGCAGTTGTGAGTACACCTGGTAATTTTTCTCTTAGCCTCTCAACAGGTCTGAAAACCAGAAAAGATACAGCCTTCACTGGGACCCCTGCACCAGCTACACCATCCTATAACTTCTTATTATAAAGTTTTTTTTAACGTTTATTTATTTTGAGAGAGAGATAGAGCATGAGAGGGGGAGAGGCAGAGAGAGAGGGAGACACAGAATCCGAGGCAGGCTGCAGGCTCCAGGCTCCGAGCTGTCAGCACAGAGCCCGACACGGGGCTCGAACTCACAAACCACTGAGCCACCCAGGAGCCCCTGTCCTATAATGTCTTAAGCAAAATAGTCAGATGAGGGATAAACTCATCTTACCACATACACAGAGTCACATTTTGTCACATACATGGAGTCTCATTTCTGTTATACGCACGCATTTCACACACTTTTTTTAGGAACCCCATAAGAGAAGGCAGTGCTTCTATTAGTGGGTCATGAATAGGAATGTCTGTTTTGAACTCACAAACAATATTGTCCTGAAAGTCTGACCCAGCACACATCATAATTCTAAATGGTTTGTGTTTTTCTCTAAATATACTACACTTTCCTGCTCCCTGGGGCTTCAATGTCAGCTTTCAGTAAATGGTACAAGAATCTATTTTGTTGGTGATTTAACTACAGGGATTCGTCCTTGCCTTCTTATTTAACTTCCATATTGAATTTAAATGTTTTATATTTATTTTTTTCACCAGTAATCATAAGCCTGAGGCCAGTGAATGAATCTTGAGTAAAAGAATAAATGAGCTGGACTTTTTCCAGAACCTAATTCATTTCCTGTGAGCAAGTTGGGAGCCTAGGGAATTAACTGTTTCACACCAGTAGGTTATTTTATATTGCATAGATCTGCTTGCTATTAAAATTAATTTGAGAACAAGGGCAATTATCAATACATTTTCTGTTGTTGTGGGTCACACTCCACATAAGAAATGTTTCAGAAAACATACAGTAATATGAGGTGCCTGGGTGGCTCCGTCGGTTAAGCATCTGACTTTAGCTCAGGTCATGATCTCGCGGTTGGTGAGTTCAAGCCCTGCGTGGGGTTCTGTGCTGACAGCTCGGAGCCTGGAGCCTGCTTCAGATTCTGTGTCTCCCTCTCTCTCTGCCCCTCCCCCACTCATGCTCTGCCTCTCTCTCTCAAAAATAAATAATAAAACATTTAAAAAAATGAAATTAAAAAAGAAAAAGAAAGTATACAGTGATAGAGTGTTGGATTATACCAGAAGACGCCATCAGCTGGCGGGCTTTAATTATCTCCTGACTGGCTTTCCTGCTTTTAAATTGCTCTCTGCCCCCCTCTCTCTTCAAAGAGATGTTATTTTTTTAGAGAAGTTTTAGGTTCACAGCAAAATTGAGCAGGAGATATAGAGAGTTCCCATATATCCTTTCTCTTCCCCCCCCCCCCCCCCCCCCCCGTCACATGTATCGCCTTCCTCAATATCAACATCCGCCACCAGAAGAGTACATTTATTACAATCGGTCAACCTATATTGACACATCACGATCACCCAAGTCCCTAGTTTACCTTAGATCTCACTCTTAGTGTTGTGCATTCCGTGAGTTTGAACACATTTACAATGGCACGTATCCACCATTATAGTATCATATACAGTATTTTCACTGCCCTAAAAATCCTCTGTGTTCTGCCTGTTCATTCTTGGCCTTCAGTCAATCCCTGGCAACCATTTGATCTCTTTACTGTCTCCACAGCCCTATTTTTTCCAGATTGTCATATAGTTGGACTCATATGGTATGAATCATTTTCAGACTGGCATCCTTGGTTCGTGACTTGATAGCTTATTTCTTTTTAGCGCTGAATAATACTCCATTAAATTGGTGTTTCTTAATGACTTTAGATAGGCATATGGACATGGTATTAAACAAATACTGAATTATGCCTGAGTAAGTTCTTTCTATTTTTACATTGTATTTAATTTTTCCTGATTACACCAAAGTAGAATCTTCAGCAAATAAAACTACTACCAGCTTACCTTTGTTCATAATGAAGGAAAGTTTCATTTTAACATAATACACGTGTAAGCAAAAACAATGAGTCCATGGAAATTAACAGTATAAATATATTTAAAGGTAGCAGCTCACATCAGTTTAATGACACTAGAGATTTATATGATTACAGCAAAATTATAAAGGTCATATTATAATAAAAGTGGTTTAGGAAACTCTGCAGCCAGAATGATTGTTTATTTATTTTGAGGGAGAGAGAAAGAGAGCGCGAGCCAGGAGGGGCAGAGAGAGAGGAATAAAATCCCAAGCAGGCTCTGTGCTGTCAGCACAGAGCCTGACGAGGGGCTTACTGGATCTCACAAACTGTGAGATCACGACCTGAGCCGGAATCAAGAGTCGGGACGCTTAACCGACTACGCCACCCAGGTGCTCCCAGAATGAATTCTTAAATTCCAATTTGGATTATGCCACACTCTTCTTCAGGCCTTTCATTTCATCTTAGAACATCCGCCAGAGACTCCTCTTTCTCTAATCTTTTTCATTCCCTCTATCAGCAAGTTTTACCTCTAAAATATGTCTCAAACCCGATTCTGTCAGTTTCTACTACCAGCCCGAGCCAAGTGGCCATCAGCCATGACCTAAATGTCAGCAAGAGCCTGCTACGTCCACGTTGTCTACTTCCCACCCCCACCCCCTTCAGTCTGAGTAGCCAGAGAGGTCTTTCTAAATTATAGGTCGGGTCAGCTCACCTAAATTATAAGGTGATGGTAGCTCCTGAGTACGTGATGATTTTCAGCTCTACTGGAAATTCTCCAACTACTGAGAAAAAAGAATCTGGGGGTGGAGGGAAGTAAATTTATTTTCCAGTCCTAAACTAAATACTCAGGATCCTGACCACTTCTCTGGCCTCATTTCCTTCTGGCCTTCCCATTTCCAGACAACACTGGCCTTCTTTGGGACCCAGGATATGCCAAGTTCATTTCCAGCAGACCTTTCTGCCTGGAATGTGCTGCCACTCACCCACTTCCCCCCCCCCCCCCCGTTAACATCACCAATCTGCATAGTCATTCTCCGTGAGCATTCCGATCTGAGTTTCAGTGACTATCAGACGATAACACATTCTATACATCTTATTTGAATTATTCACTTAGCTCTCACTGTGAGATGATTTGTTGTATCTGATATTTATTTATTTATTTGCATTTTGAAATAATTTCAGACTTATACCATAAGACCTTTACCCATCTTCTTAAAATGTTCCATCTTTCATGAGCAACTATAATGAACAAAACCAGAAAATCGTCATTAATAAAATGAATAAATCTACCAGTCTATAAGTCAAAGTCCCTACACGGTCTCACCGATGTCATTTTCCCGGCCTCCCGACACATTGCATTCAGTTGTCATGAACTCAGCCTCCTTCAACCCGGAACAGCTCCTCGGACGTTCCTTGCCCTTCACAATTTGTCTCTTCAAAAGTACTGTCCAGTAATTATGTAGTAACTTCTCCATGTGGGTTCTCTGCTGCTTTCTGCTGACTACACTGAGGTGATGGACCTTTGGTGGAGTAGCACAGATGTGATTTTGTGTTCTTCTTGGCACATCCACAGAAGGCACATGGGGTCCTTGTGTCTCATTCCTGATGATAGTAATTTGTGATCATGCAGTTAAAGCGTTCGCTGCCAGATTTCTCCATTGCTGTTACTATTTTTCTCTTTGTAACTCAACACATTATTTGGGGGAGGTTCCTCGAGGCCATATGAATACTCTTTTACTTGTCATTTGCTCCCCCTCTGATTTCAGCATCCATCATCGACTCTCATCTGCAACCATTATCAGCTGTAACATTTGCGAAATGACAATTGTCTAATTTTATCGTCCATTCTACATCTATTACGTAGAATTCAATTTCAAGAAAGAACCGTCTCCCTCATTCTCCCGATTATTTACATATTCAGTTATTTATTCATATTAGTCTGGCCCTGTGGATATTTATTTTATCCCTTTATATCATTATTTATATCGTTGCAGAAATCATCTCCGGTGTCGTCATTGGGATTTCCAAGTTGGCTTTTGTGCCCTCTCAACACAAATGACCCCATCATTGTGTATAAGCACTGCTTTAGTTTCTGAAGTGACTGTGCATTCTGGGCTTATCTTATATTTTCTCTGGAATCATTTCCTCCAAGGCTTCCTGGTTTCTTTTATTGGAAATGGATCTGAAAACCAATGTATGCACACTAGTGGTTTTCATTGCTATTGAGGTGTTACACTTTTTAGCCCCTTAGAGCACATAGCTGATATACACATGGGTGTGGAATTGAGGACTGCAGGGTTTCAGAATCATCTTGGTCTGAGAAAGACTAGGGAGAGTTACTAGGAGTGCCTGCTGTTGAAATGGTGTACTTTCCATCGGCCACACTTCTTCCTTGTATTATTTTCATACTTCTTCATATTATCTTCTCAGCAAGACTGCGCTTCAGCTCTTATTACCCCCAACTTAGATTTTAGGAAAAAGAGGTTAACTTCCCCAAATTCCTACAGACCTTTCTCACATCAAAGCCACCATTCTTTCTGGGCAGTCCACTGTTTTCCCTCCAGGCTAACCCCTAAACCCAGGGAACTAACTGGAAGCGAGGAGAAGTTCTTAGACCTTCTCCTCTCTACTGCCCCCATGTCCTTCCTTCCCCCAGTGAAGTGCTTCAGACCAGGAGTAGGGTATTTGGTGGGTGGCATGAAGAAACATAAAGGCTTTATTGACGATTTCTCCAAAATTATATTTGAGGAAGTTCTCACAGTTATATAAATATAAACATGTTGACAGTTATCATGGAAGCTTTTGATCTTCTCAAGGCCTTCGAGGGACCTGTGAGCAGTACACGTTGTGGCTGAGGGGTGGAGAGGGACCTGGTTGTTCAGGGCTGGCTCTGGGATTTTTTGTTTTGTTTTGTTTTCTTTAGGGGAGACATAGCTGGGCTCTGAGTGGAGTCTGAGGATCCATAAGCCCACCACAGGAAGTGATGTGCCGGACCTGTGTAACACTGATGTATGACCATAGATTCAGAATCAAGACAGTCTGAGACCATACAGTGGTGCTCTTTGCATAATGGCATTCAGAAATCCCAGCATGGAGTCAGAGGTGAGGCACATACTGGCTTTCCCTGCTACCAGCTGTGTGACCCTTGGGAATGTCACTTGAGCATCCTAATCCTCCCTTCCTTTCTCCCTCCCTCCTTCCATTATTTTCTCTCTCAACTTCTTTTCTCTTTCTTTCTTCCTCTTTCTTTCTTTCTCCTTCCTTCTTTCTTTTCTTTCTTTCTCTTTCTCTTTCTTTTCTTTCTTCCTTTCTTTCTTTCTTTCTTTCTTTCTTTCTTTCTTTCTTCTCCTTCCTCCTTCCTTCCTTCCTTCCTTCCTTCCTTCCTTCCTTCCTTCCTTCCTTCTTTTTCTTCCCACTAAAGTATATACTCCAGAGAAGTGGAAACCACAAGTGTCTTTTTAGCTGCTATGTTAGTCTAGGGCAACCATGGAGCAAATGCCATAACAGGTTTACATGTATGAGGACTTTCTTAGGGGAAATGCCTGTGCGTAGGGTAATAGGGAGATGTACCATAGAGTGACGGCAGTCTGACTCCCACTTAAGACGACAGGAGAGAGGAGTAGGTGGGGACATCCCAGGTTTCGGCAAAGTGTAAGAAAAGTTAAGCAAAGCTATCGTGCACTTGAGCCAGAGTTGGCTGATGGACGGTGCCCAAGTCTCCCAGAACTGGGTCTGCATTACCAGCCATGCTGTATGCACATCACTGGTGGAGAGCAGCCGTGAGATGGGTGGCCTCTGAGAAAGCAGTTTTTCCCTGGAGGGGAAATCTGCCACACAATCTGTGCAGGCCGATCTAACTGCCTTTTGTAATTTTTTAATGTTTAATTTTGAGAGAGAGAGATGTATACAGTGTGAGCGGCGGAGGGACACACACACACACACACAGAGAGAGAGAGAGAGAGAGGCAGAATCTGAAGCAGGCTCCAGGTTCTGAGCTGTCAGCACAGAGCCTGATGCAATGTTCAAACTCATAAACTGGGAAGATCGTGACCTGAGCCAAAGTCAGATGCTTAACCAACTGAGCCATCCAGGTGCCCTCTAACTGCCTTTTTACCCAAGAGCAAGACCAATTTTTGACATCCAGTCGGTGCTCAACAAATGGTTTTATGTTTTCCCCTAAGAGAGTGGGCTTGGAGAAACTAACTCAACAATAAGCAAAATCCCATCCTTCCCTCAAGCAGATTACTATCTAATGATAGACGGACACAAAAAGCATTACATTTAGAAAGAGCAAAGGTTAACTTTCCCAAGGAGGGCACTAGGAATCATTAATGGCAACCAGAGAACCCCAAAACACTTGAGAAAAGTTTTTTTATGGCTTAGTTTGCTTTGGCTGGACAAGATTGGGGGAAGCTGTGTCCTAACATAATGTCTATTAGCCTTGGGTCTGTTAGTCTAAGGAGGATATGACTGTGCATTTTTCAATGAATCGGCATGTTAAAAAGGGACACTTCATATATATCAAATGTGTAAAAATATATCATTGCACCTGCAGAAAGAAGTCCTTTTCCAATGGTTTTCAGATAATTTTAAGAAAATATGGTAGATGAGATCTCATCGAGTATGTTAAGTATGTTTGCCCCCATGAATGAGAAGTCAAAAGCACATATCCAAAAAGTCCAGGAGGACACAGGAGTAATAAGAACCAAAAAGAAGCACATTTGGATAGCTAAAATGAAAAGCAAAAAGCTCAAAATTGGAAAAGAACCGAGGAAGGGCTTCTAATCACATTTTATCTGAGCAGGATTCCATTTTTTCAAGAGCATAATAGCAGGTGATGAAAAGCACTCATAGCAAAGAGGAGGGGAAAAATGCATCTCATTAGTCTGTTCAACGCTGCAGCGTATTCCTGGTGACTTCTTTCCCTAAGGTTATCAGATGCAGTTCAGTCCCAGATGGCCACGATTGTTCCTTCTCTTTCTGAGCACAGGTTCTGGAGGCTCCCTCTGTCCCAGAAGCCCTCTTCCCACAGAGGGCGCTGCGCATGGAGATCACCAGTGCAATCCCAGCTGCGCACCATTCTCCATGACAGGGTGGCGAACAGTCCTTCCTGACGGTTGCCATCACTGCAAATTAAAGTCACACACGAGTAGACCTGACAACATTTACTCCGTCATAAAAATCACTTCACCTCATCCTACTCTCCTCGTGACCTTCTGTTGGGTGATTTAGTGGGGAGAATACCAGGGACTGACTTTAGTCTTCAGGCTGCAGGCATTAGGCAGCCCTGGGGAACCATGGGCCACGTGGATTAGTATGCTCTGGGGTCCCAGTATGTTTCCATCATGGATCAGACTAAAACTCCGAAGGAGACGCTCACAAAGAGCAATCATTCTCGGAGTTTGAAAAACCGAAGCTTAATGATTGTGTACATCATTATTCACAGAATACACGAAAGGATGCTTCTGCATGAGTCAATTTGGTTGTGTCAGTTCTTGGGGGGAAAAAAGCAGACATATTACAGGAAATGACAGTGTGTTTGTGTAAAATGAATGAAGTACAGAAGCATACGGAGCATCAAAGAGAGTAAGGTGCAAGGTGAAGGCGCCCATTTATTCAACAAATATTTCACCTTTCCTACTAAGTACTGGACACACAGCATCTAGGTGGAAAGATGACTAAAGTGTCTGGCACACCCTCTTGGGCTTAGGTAGTGATGTTCCAGAACACAGCATCCACAAAGGAAGAAGCCCTTGCACTGCACTGAGTGAGCAAGTTACAGCTGTAGGAAGGTTTATGATACTTGTAGGAATATCACAGAATTCTTTAAGTGGCTCCTTCTTAACTACTAATGAAAACCACTTTAAAAATAATTAAGTTTATTTATTTTTGACAGGGAGAGAGTGCAGGGGAGGGGCAGAGAAAGAGGGGTCAAAGGATCCAAAGCAGGCTCCATGCTGACAGCCCCAACGTGGGACTTGAACTCACCAACTGCGAGATCATGACCTGAGTCGAAGTAGGACACTTAACTGACTGAGCCACCCAGGCGCCCCGCAAACCACTTTTACTATGATTAGTATTAGTAACAATATATTCCTTCTAAGCTGACCTGGCATCTGCAGACTGAGTTCAGATTCAGTTTTTCGCTTGTTTCAGGCCTCACAGCAGCCTCATATGGGGCCCCCATGTCCCTGTACTTCTAGATCCTATGTCTGCCTATAGGTTTCCACTGTAAGCACCTGTCACTCCATCTGAGGGCTTTATCCACGTGTGTGTGTGTGTGTGTGTGTGAGAGAGAGAGAGAGAGAGAGAGAGAGAGAGAGAGAGAAGGAGATGCTATTTGGCCAGCTTATATGGGTAGGGAGGTGGGGAAGGTCAGAAGCTCTAGCATCCCCTGGAGCAGCCTTCAGTCAGTGACGGCTGGGACTGGTAGAGAAATACCCCAGCTTTTCCCCTCTCAGATGGGACAATACTGGAGTGTGTCACATATAACTTCCTGCATGTCCTGGGAGGGCTGAATGCTGATTATACCAGATGTTACCTGGCCATTAATGCACCCTCCCCTGGCTTGCTCCCTGGCTTGCCTAGCCTGCCACTCCCCCCACTGGCGTATCCTGAAAATACCCCACAAGTCAACAGCTTGCAATCACATCCCTGACTCCATACGTTCTTGGAGAAGTGAAGCCTAAGGCATCTGGTGTCCAGGGTAGACATGGAAGGCAGGCACAGGGCCGTTGAGCAACTAGTTCAAGATCACCTATTTAATAGAGTCACAGTATTTATGTGAAGAGAAGAAAAACAGAGATTGTCAGAGGGCTTGGAATGAACAGAGGGCTTGGAATGAAGCATAAAAAAATATATGAAAAGATTAACAAAACTTACAAACAGATGGAGAACAATCATCATAAAAAGCAAATTCACATTATGGAAAAATATTCTCTGGTTTCATGTATGTTTAACATTTTTGTCTGTAATGTCAGTAGCTTAAGGATAGCTAACCTGGATTTAAAATTCTAGTGGTGTGCATTAACTATCTACTGCTGTGTAACAAATTAACCCAATCCCGGTGGCATAAAACATGAATAACATTTATGACCTCACACAGTTCCCCTGGGTCAGGAGAAAAGTCAGAAGTGAGAGCTTCCCTTACGTACATTTTTACATGTTGTAGATTTTGACTAGGTAACTCTTTAAATATTCAAAATGTAAAAAGCAATTTCATCTTCCTTAAAAGTGAGGGATTGGGGCACCTAAGTGGCTCAGTCAAGTCAGACTCCTGAATTCAGTTCAGGTTATGATCTCACGGTTCACGAGATCAAGCCCCGCATCGGGCTCTGCGCTGACAGTTAGGAGCCTGCTTGGGATTCTCTATCTCCCTCTCTCTCTCCCCATCTCCCTCTTGTTTTCTCTCTCTCTCTTTCAAAAATAAATAAATAAATGTTTAAAAAAAAAAAAAGTGAGGGATTAATCAGAGCCCCTTGTCCCCGAGGCCCTGTCATGACCCAGGTTCCTTGACTGGGAAGCTGATTTTAACAGCCAACCTTTATGGCACAAAGACACTGTTCTTTTTTTTTTTTTTTTTTTTTGATGTTTTATTTATTTTTGAGACAGAGAGAAACAGAGCATGAACAGGGGAGGGTCAGCGAGAGGGAGACACAGAATCTGAAACAGGCTCCAGGCTCTGAGCTGTCAGCACAGAGCCCGACACGGGGCTTGAACTCACGGACCGCGAGATCATGACCTGAGCCGAAGTCGGCCGCTTAACCGACTGAGCCACCCAGGCGCCCCACAAAGACACGTTCTTAATGCTTCACATGAACTAAGGCACTTAATCTCCTCCTCCTCCTTGTGAGATAGGTCCCTGTTATTACTGTCCCTTCAACTGTGAGGCAGTTAAGTTTCAGAGGAATCAAGTAAGTTATGTATCCAGTGATGTAGAATCATAGAAGGAACACATGGATTTGAACCCAGATTTTTTTATTATTAAAAAAAAAATATTTTTGAAAGAGAGAGCGAGAGGGGGAGGGGCAGAGATAGAGGGAGACAGAGGATACCAAGCAGGCTCTGAGCTGACATCAGAGAGCCCAATGCGGGGCTCTAACTCACAAACTGTAAGATCATGACCTGAGCCAAAGCCCGATGCTCAACCAAATGAGCCAGCCACCCAGTTGCCCTTGAACCGAGGCCTTCTAGACCCAAAGCTTTCACCCCAACGATCACCGTCAACGGCCAAGACAAACTAGTGCTCTAGACATAAACCCTTGTTCAATCCCTGGTGGTTACGGAGCAGGACCCCCCTCCCATGCCCCCGGTTTAAGTAACCCTTTCAGGTTGTACTCAGCTAGAGACTAACATTGCTGGATTCTCCTGGAAGTCGCCCACTTTGCTCTGGGAAAGGTGTCCTTGTTTATAGCTCTTTGGTGGGATTTTCACGGATAGAAAGAGATATGAAGTATCTCTTCTGATATTCATTTAGGGAGAATGTGGTCCCTAAAAGGTGTTCATCTTAGTCCCTTGTCATTTCCAATTGATCCATGATGCAGGGGGTGAGCTGTGGGCTGTTCAATCAATGCCAATTACCACTGAGTGCCCATGTGGAGGTTCAATTGTCCAGAATGTTGTACCGGCCTCAATTTGTAGCCTCGATGCCGGAGAAAATCTGAAATTCTCTTTCAGCGCTGTCACCCTTAATTATAATATTTCAGAGGCATTAGAGATAATGGAACCTGTGTCTTTCACACGAAATTGTTGAGTAGAAGACAACTCTGCTGGCTTTCTTAGGCCCCAGGCAAACAGGAGCCCGGCAGCACATTCTCAAGTGTCCACAGGACAGAGGCATGCTTAAAGGGCACTGCAAACACGCTGGGGTGAAAAGCTCAGACCCCGTTTGATGGGGGAGGAAAGACAGACCCCATCCACTGCTCAGAGACTCACACACCACAATGGTAGGTAAAGAAGGGGTGCCCACATTTTTAGTGAACACTGTTTTGGGCATAGGTGCCCCTAAATTTTTGTATGGGAGTATGAAGTTTGTTTTGTTTTGCTTTGTTTTACTTTGTTTTTCTAGAAAATCACCGCGGACTTTGCAAAATATGCTTTAGGGGAAAGTGTTAACTTTCTCTGGAAGATCATCTCTTGTGCTTCAAATGGCCTGTCCCTCCTTTCCCGCCCCAAGCCTCACTGGGTCAACTCTTGCTGTTTCTTTAAGACACATCTGGTCATTATGTCACCCAGATACCTTCCCCCCTGGAGCCCTCCCCCCGTCTGGCTGAACCTCTTCATTGCACTGCTGAGCTTGGTGTCTTCCTCTGCCATAAGATTTCTTATTCCAATCTCCTCCTTAGGATTCAGAAAAGGAGGGGATTTCTCTGAGGGAGACTTAGGAAGAAATTGGCAGATTCCTCTAGGAGGTGAAGGAGGGGGTGAGGAGGAAAGAGATCAGATTGGTGGAGGAGAAGAAACCATGATGTTCAGTCTCTGAGCCAAATCGAAGATCCCAAGAGAAGAAACTGCAGGGGGAATGTGGTCAGAAAGGATTGATGAACACAAAAAGATCTTAAAATGTAATATAAACCCGTGTTTTCTCTATCCTTTGTTTCCTGTTGGGTGCATGTGTTGGATTCGTTTAAGGTTCATGTTGGGTCCTTCTCAATTCCTCAGCACAATTTAGGATAGACCTGGAGGCTGTGCTTTGTGAGTTTTTGAAAAACCAGTGGAGGGCTGGGTTTGATTCCCTGTCAGTGGTGAGGAACAGACATAGCAGAGGGTCAACAAAGGGCCCTGGAGGGAGGGAATCTATGGGTTGTCAGCCTGGAACATTCCTGGCAATCTCTGGAAGGCTTTGAAGGCTGTGAAACACAAAGAGAGAAATATTATCCACAGGTCAATGTCGATGCAAATCTCAGCTGATGATCCAGATTCTACAAGCAAGTGTGAAAAGCCTGAACTTGGGCTTTGAAATTCGTCAGACCAACACTTTATTTTGTTCGGAATCTTCTTCTTACTAAATGTTGATTTTGAATAGATTGCACAACCATCTGAGGCTCATCTGCATGTGGCACATTAAAAGCTCACTCTCGGGGCCCTTGTGATGAAGGATTGAGAGATACATGTGGCTGGCGATAACTATCAGTGATTTTTTTTTTTTTATTTGTCCAAGGTGTGGAAGAAAGAACAAAATTATTGAGAACCAAGACTCTCTCTCCACAGCCCAGTTTCCGGACTGTTCTTCTGAATGTTACTTTTGGAAGGTGTCTCAAATTGCATGTATCACTTCCAGAGTGATCCCAACCCAGTGTGGGGGGCTGTGTGTGATGTTTCCATCTGAGATGAGGTTCTGTTATCCTGAGAAGTGCTTAATTTCTCTGTGGGGAGAAACTCCATGCACAGATGATGCAACAAGGCAAAAGGGATTTGAATAAACTCCAAAATGAGTGGAAATTCTATGAACTGTCCTAGACAATGAAAGAGGAAAAAAGGGAGCATACTGAAGAAAGGAGACCCCCCCCCAAGATGGAATTGCAATTTTCTGTAAATTTCCATGCCCAAAGCTTATGGTTTTCAAATTCTCTATGATTTCAGAGATGTGGTGACTGGCATGACTCATCCTCTTGTTTTATTAAAGAGCAGAGTTTTTTGTATTTCTCTTGAGCCTGGATCAGTTTTGAGTTTCCTGAAGAAATGGAAAGCATAGGAATTCAAATTCCATCCATTTAACTCTGTGGGGATAAAAACTACCTTTAAGGGCTGACTTGCACCCTACCCCCACACCTTGCCTCTGAAATTCATATGCTAAAGTCCTGAGCCCAGTACCTCAGCAGGTGTACTTGGAGATAAGGTCTTTACAAAAGTAATTCAATTAAAATGGGGCCTTTAGGGAAACTGGGTCTGAGATGTGGTCACCTACTAACCCAGGGGAGTAGTGGGGGGGGGGTCCTCTTCTCTTGGGCCTCAGAAGGAACCGATCTGATGACAGCTTGATCTCAGACTCCAGGTCTCCAGAACTGGGAAAAATAAATTTCTGTTTATGCCCCCAATCTGTGGTGCTTTGGTTAGCTTCCTTATCAAACTCATACAGCGAGCAAGCATCGCAAATGTACCATTTTCCAGCACTCTCAACTCCACGAAAAAGTAGGTGGAGATAAGAATGGGTAGGTATCTTGTCCTCTCTCAGAGTCTTGATTTCTTCCAACGTTCATTATATGATGCTCTTTGTCAAAGGGCAAATTTAATAAATTTGTCAATGGAGGTTTATGGAGCAAACCTTACACTTGAATGGTGAACCTTCTGAATTGCCTCCTTGTCTGCTGAAGTGGTGTCTGTGTAGGTGCACACATATGAATATGGAATTTGTGTAGATTCACAAGGTCTTGTCAACGTGACAGCAAAAGTCCTTGGCGTAAAGCCAGCGAACTCTGATCCTTCTTAAGCGTGTGATGTCCTTACTGATGGTGTTTGTGCACTGGCAAAATAAAACCTACCTCTCAACTGTGGTGAGGGTTAATGGAAATATTGTATCTGAGACATCCAATTCAGTGCCTGCCCTGGGTATGACACCAGTGGCTCTGATTTGCCGTAGGATGCTTTGCAACAGCACTGGGGTGACGGCCAGAGTGCCGGGATTCTTATTCTTGGCATGTGTCTGTCCTGATTTGGTGTCCGCTGTCTCTTTCAAGCTCATGTTCACCACGCGTTTACCATTCCAAGCAGTAGCACAGCTACTGAATATCTCAAATGACTTCTTCGCAGCACTCCCTTCAAAGAGCTTAGAAAGACTAAAGGGTTCTAGAGTCAAAGTCGTGGTATAATAAGGAAATGAAGGGATTTGCTTTATAATCTGACTCAAATGCAGTACTGTGAGTGAATTCACTTCATTCACCAGCTTTGAAATCCAGTGATTCCATAGGCACAAAACATTCTGCGGAAGATTGTGCTGTGATTTTTAACTAAAGGTTTCACATCAGACAAAGATATTAGTTGTTAACACTGTTTAATGTTGATCAGTGAACCAGGGATTCGATTCATAAATTTTCAGCCCTAAATATAAAGTTGCCTCTTGAATAGATAAGAAGAGAGACGAGCATTTAAATGCAATCCTTTCCCCATGTGCTGACTCATTAATTCTAACGGAAGACGCCTCTTTTGATTAGACAAGTCATTCTTAGACAATCCAGACAGTGTCTCCTGAAGCTTTTAGGATGCATCTGTAGGGAACAAACATGTATTACGTTTTGCACATTTCTCTGGGGTTGACAGGACAGAGTTTAAAGAAATAGCAAACTTTGATAGATGCAATCTTCATTTTGATTGTTGGTAGGCTGTTAATTTCATCTGTTTGATCATTTTCCCCGTTCAGACATCCATTCTTTCATTCATCCTTGATAAGCTATGTTCAAGTATTATACTGAGTGTTTGGTTAAAAAAAAAAAAGAGCATAAATACTGCATAATCTCTGCCCTCAAAGACTTCAGGTCGAATAGGAGGGTTAGATGTGTTGAGAAATGAGAACCAGTCATGGTAGAGTCCCACAGCAGCAGCAAGTGCGAAATCAAACAATGAAAACAAAGTAAGACTGAAGAGTAAGGGTGTGGATGGAAGCATGAATCACTCCTGCCCGCGGACGGACGCTAGGGGAGGATTCACATGCACGGGGCTCTGACAGGTGGTAACGCATCATCCAAGTTTTAAAGAAAAGACGTGGCATATATACAGGTCCATTTATTTTAAAGACAATAGAAATAGGAAATACATTCGATAACAATCTAATTGGGGACAGTCTGTCTTTGAGACCATGGGGATGACAGAGAGGAGCTGCTTGCCTTTCCTATATACAAGCGGCTTACAATTCTGGGAATCATCCATATGTATGCTGAGTGCCCCCTCTGTCATGACCAGCCCGTACCATGATATTAACTGGGCATTTTCTACAGGTCAAGTGTTATAAATGAAGCCTTTTGCTAAGCCCCTATTTTTTAATTGGTGCTCTGAAACTTTATTGTATTGCTCTTTGCCAGACTTCTTTTAAATTATTTTAGCACAATTTTAGATTTCCAGAAAATTCTCAAGATAGTACAGAAAGTCCCCATATACTCTACACAGTTTCTATTACTAACATCTTACAGTATATTTGCTGCAATTTATGAGATGATATGGGTACATTATTATTATGTAAAGTTTATCATTTATTCAGATTTTCTTAATTTTTGCCTAATGTCCATTTTCTGTTCCAGGATCCCATCCAGGATATCAAATTACATTTAGCTACGTGTCTCCTTGGACTCCTCTTGACTGTAACAGGTTTTTAGGCTTTCCTTATTTTTGATGACCTTGACAGTTTTGAGGACTACCGGTCCAGTATTTTGTAGAATGCCACTTAACTGGGATTCGTCTGATGCTTTTCTCGTAATTAGTTATGGGTTTGGGGGAGGAAGACCACAGAGATAAAATGCCATTTTCATCACAAGAGCACATATTATCAACGTGACATATCAACTCAACCTTACTCCCATGGCTGAGGTCTTTATCAGGTTTCTCCACTGCAAAGTTACCCACTTCTCTCCCTTTCATACTGTACTCTTTGAAAGGAAGTCACTATACACAGCTCACATTTTAGGACTGAGGGGCTATGCTCTACCTCCTTGCGAGTAAAGTGAATAAACAAATTATTTGTACTTCTGAACGGGAGACGTGTCTGTTTTCCTCCACTTATTTATTTATTGAGTCATTTATTCACATCAGTATAGACTCAGAGATACTGATTTTATACTTTGGGTTGTAATCCAATAATTTCTTTTGGTGCTGAGTTTGGTACAATTTTGGCCACTGGGGGGGTGGGTCTTTTGCTGAGTTCCTGTGCCCCCTTCACAGAAATTGCCACATATACCAGTGTTAGTATTATTTTACTTTTTTAACACTTACTTTCTGGCATGATAAATGCCCCCTCTGCATATTTTTATGCTTTTTCCATAGATGTGGAAAGTGAGGCTCCCACTGACTCCGTGATATGACAAAATATCCCAGTTATTGAGTAAGTGACCCACGTTTCAACGTGAAGCCTGTCTGGCTCCAGAATCTCCACGTTTCACCATTATAATCCCCTGCCCGTGAAAGACCGTTGGATAAGTTCTTCGACCTAACCATTTTGAAAAAGAATGGATTCCTAAGAGTCTATAATGTCATCACCCCCATAATTTTGAACGTCACACTATCTTAGGTATTTTATGTTCTTCGATGGTAGTTTACTCATTCAATACATACGTTTGGGCACCTACCACTGCCCACATGCTCTCTTGGAAGCTGCGATAGATCAGAAGGCAAGTGCAAGTGAACACGGTCAAGGACTCCCCTGACAGTTCAAAGCCTAGGGCTGTGTGACATTAATTGGGCAATCACACCAAGATTTGAGGATTACAAATGTGTGATAACCCTTCTGGACATCAGAGGTCCAAAATCAGCTTCACTGGGCTAAAATCACAGTATGCATCTGCCAGGGCTATCATAACAAAACACTACAGACTGGGCTACTGAAACAACAGAATTTATTTTCTCCAAGGCTGAAGGCTGGAAGTTCACGATCGAGATGCCAAGAAATTCAGTTTAAAAAAAAAATTATTTTTTAACATTTATTCATTTTTGAAAGACACAGAGAGAGACAGAGTGCGAATGGGGAAGGGGCAGAGAGAGAGGGAGACACAGAATCCGAAGCAGGCTCCAGGCTCCAAGCTGTCAGCATGGAGCCCAATGTGGGGCTTGAACTCACAGACTGCAAGATCACGACCCGAGCCGAAGTCGGCCACCCAACCGAGTGAGCCACCCAGGCGCCCCAAGAAATTCAGTTTTTGATGAGGTGTCTCTTCCTGGCTTATAGAAGGCCACATTTGTGCTATGTCCTCAGATGCCTTTCTTCTGTGTATACATAGGGAGAGAGAGAGAGTTCTGGTGTCCTTTTGTCTTCTTATAAGGACACCAATTCCTATCAGATCAAGGCCCGTCCAATGACTTCATTTAACCTTAATTACCTCTCTAACGGCCTCATCTCCCAATACAGTCACAGTGAGGTGACTTGGCTTCAACGTGTGAAATTTGGGGGTACACAGTTCAGTTCATAACAGACACTTAGGTTTGGAGAACAGAACTAAACCCAGGGCCTGAATAACCAGAGACCCCAGCTACTTTAGAAATTTGCAAGGTACCAGACAAGAGTTGACTAAAAATGCCTGTCACTGGTTAGAAGAGCAGTAGGCTGGCTGTGAGTGTCTGGGGGGAAGTGACCCCCAAGCAGGGCTCAGAGCTCGAGGATTCCATTGTAGTTCATCAAAATTCCAACCGAAACCACAGCCCAAACAAATTAGGATGCTCCTATATCCTGCAGGGCAACAGATGAGGCCCAAGGCACAGTGGGCATGAAACACACACCAGGAGGGGGAAAAATGAGTACCAACAATATTTTAATTACCCTTTCTTACACTTAATGCTATAAACGTCTCCTGTTGTGATTGTGTTGGGAAGGGGTTATAACGTTTTGGTCCTCTGAAAAAAAGCCATCTGACTATGGCCCACATTCCTTAGAACAGAGCCTATGTCTTGCAGATGGCATAATCATCCTTGAAATCACTCCATCTTTTACTTTAAAGCAATTTAAGAAATCAGATCTAGCAACAGGCAAAGAGCCTCTTCAAAAGTCTTTAATAATAGTGCACCCCTGAGCAGGTGGGGTGAGTGGTAGAATGGAAAGAGATTAGCTCTGGAAACAGAAATCTTAAATAAAGTCCAGGAACCTCCTCTGACCATGACCTTCTGGGATTTGCTTAAACTCTTTGAGCCTCAGTCTCTGCATCTGTAAAATGGCAATCTCCAGTTTACAAGCTGACAAGTTTGTGCTGGCAATTCTATGAGATTCTGTCCTCCAAGCTCTTGGCAAAGCTCTCGTCATGTGTAAAGCAGAAGCCCTAAAATGTCCTTCCAAAAGAAACACTGTCTTTGAACTTAGCCAAGCTGAAGAGGAGGAAGGCTTCTGAGCCCCGGGATATGACTCTCCACTGGGAGAGGTGCGGGCTTGGGGTCAGACATAGACTTCAATCCTTAGTCATTCCTTACTGGTGATGATTTGGCATTTTTCCTAATCTCACTAACCTTTAATCTGTTAACATGAGTTTTCTTTACATGATGCTACAAACATCTTCTTCTCTGGCTACTAGGAGAATTACAAATACACATTGAGCAGGACGCAGTGGCTTCAAGAAACAGTAGTTTTGTTTCCTTACTTCCTCTTACGTGTGGCTTAGCCACGGAACATGAGGTCCCATGACTCTGGATGATAGAAACATTCATGTTCTTTCACTAACGTTTGGTATTCTTTGCACCAGAGCCAGGAACTCAGATTAGCCTGAGCCTACAGGTATATACAATTATGGAATCTAAGAAAGTCCAGGGTATTTCATATTTACTCCCTTTTAGCAGGACAGGGTTAGGAACCCCAGTGGGGTGGTCACAACCCTGTAGATATGTGCAGAATCTGAGTCACCGGGAAACTAAGTTACGGTGTGTTTCCAGGTGTATCAGATTCAGCGTAGAACTGAGGCAACGAACTGCATTGTTTCTACGTAAATTTAGCTTTGCGTTCCCTGAGACAACGATTACATGTGTTATTTTTCACACACCCATGGACAGGCAGCCAGGGTAAGTCCCAGCTCAAGAACAGGCCTTTGGCCAACAAGACACAGATTGCAAGGGATCCAGGGTAACCTGCACGGAGTGCGCCTGCCAGCTCTGACATATTGTCTTCCTGCGAAGGCACTTAGCTCCGATCTACCACTGATCTGGCTGTAATTAAAACCCAGCACAGTTTATAAGAGGCGTCATTTAATTTGGCTGACCACTGAGATACAAGAAAAAGATTTATTAAGATGTTTGAGAGGACTTAAATTCTGAAGACACATTTGTAGTATATTTTCGGACCACAGTAATTGTCTTGAACATAATTTTATTGCTACTATGTTATATATAAATATACACACACACACACATTAGAGAGAGAGAGAGAGAGAGAGAGAGAGAGAGAGAAATGATAGATTTTCATGGATTCAATTTATTGATTGAGTTTATTAGCCATATATATATATATATATATATATAGAGAGAGAGAGAGAGAGAGAGAGAGAGTTTATGAGCCACAAATATAGCCTCTTTGTGTCACTGGAAAATTTGGGATACCCCATAAAGATAATGGGGTATTGGGCTAATGCAAGAGCTATGGTTTTATGGGAGTCAACTCTGGGTCTCTTCATAAAGCTCCAGCGGTTCCCTCAGGTGGGCCTTGGAGGGTCTTCTGGGGACAGCCTGAAACATCTGGGAGCATGAATGAACCTGTGGGGGCTTTCAAACGAAATACAGAATGAGACAGAAAGACAGAGAGCAAAGTCCATTTTGTAATAGATTTTCAAATAGCCGCGCAATATTGGTATCAATTCAAATTTCAAATAAAATCACTTCCTCGTTGCAAAATTGATGTTCATTAGAGAGGAGCGCCGAGACATGGCTATGCGGCTTACAGGTCTGGGCGAGAAAGACGAAACAGAAACCCTACCATGGGGACCAAGACTCCTGGGATGAAATGCAAAGGACACGGGCAGAATTCCAGGTCCGGAGATGGGAGACGCATGTGACGGGGACAAAGAGACACAGCACATTCCCGAGCGCTGGGTACGGCCACTTACATCAGGGCCAGGTTGCAGGCAAAACAGCTGAGCAGACAAGCCTCCTAGGAATCCCGTTGCCCTGGCCAGCCCACCAGATCCTGGGTCTTGGAGGGTGTGCGCTTCAAATCTCACCCCATATCGATTCCCTTTTATCGGGACAGGGTGAGGGACCCTGTGGGATGCTCCCAACACGGTAGACTGTCCATGCAACCTGAAACTCAGAGCGTGTTCCCACATGTGTCATATTTCTCACCAATGTTTCAATAAGTCATGCCCCGCTACTCCCCCTGTCCCTTTGCACATAATGTTATTACAACCTGGGATGCTTTTCCTCCCCTTCTCAGGATAGGCCAGGCTTGTTTCATTTTCCTTTCCTTGTTTTTTTTTTTTTTTTTTAATTTTTTTTTTTCAACGTTTATTTTTATTTTTTATTTTTTGGGACAGAGAGAGACAGAGCATGAACGGGGGAGGGGCAGAGAGAGAGGGAGACACAGAATCGGAAACAGGCTCCAGGCTCCGAGCCATCAGCCCAGAGCCTGACGCGGGGCTCGAACTCACGGACCGCAAGATCGTGACCCGGCTGAAGTCGGACGCTTAACCGACTGCGCCACCCAGGCGCCCCGAGTTTTCCTTTCCAATGAATTCCTCTTCCCTAGTCTTTCTTGAACTGCCCCCTTCACAGTGACAGATAGAATGAGTGTGCGCCTGCTCTAGACCTCCCTGGCACCTTGCACCGCTGTGAGTGCTGAACCTGTCTCATTGGGTCATAGGTTCTTGTTTACTTGACTTTTCTGACCAGTCTGAGCTGACCGAAGGCATCCAGCACAGTCACAAAGACATAACAAATCATCGAGAGAGATTTGCTTTTTTATCGGCTTATAGGGAAATCTGAAATTGTTTGCAAGTTTAAAAATTTAGTCTCCTAGCAGCATCTGTCAGCAGGAAGCAGGCCCTGTGTCACGGGCTTGTGATTGAATGCCCCAGGTTTAATCTCTGATGGGTTCATAGAAGAGAGAGCAGAATGCTAAGAAAGGGAAACCACCCACTAGGCCCCGCAGAAGGGGAGCTCTGGTACGAGTAGCCAGGCTGCCTCAGTCAGTTGAGCATCTGATTTCAGCTCAGGTCACGATCTCAGGGTCCATGAGTTTGAGTCCCGTGTCAGGCTTTGAGCTGACAACTCAGAGCCCGGAGCCTGCTTCAGATTCTGTGTCTCCCTCTCTCTCTGCCCCTCCCCCATTGCACTCTGTCTGTCTGCCTCTCTCTCAAAAGTAAAAACATAAAAACATTTTTTAAAAAAAAGTGGACCTCTGGTGGAAGAAACAAATAAATGCAGGAAAGATTCTCCCCAGACGCAAAGCCCTAAACCAGGGACTTGCAGTCCCACAGCCTTGGAAAAGAGAGCAAAATAAGCTGCAGGATGAAGTTCAAGTTTAATCCTGAGGAACTGTGGGGCTCACATGGACCCTAACGAGCCACGGGATGGTACACAGTATCTTTGGGAAGGTTTGTCTGTGGGCAGAAGATAAAGCGGCCATCGCCGTGGCCAGAGCAGGGTTGAGGGGTGCAGAGGGGCCCTGGGGAGAGGAGAAGACATAATCCAGAAAGGCACAGTCAAGAACAGGGTCCACAGATGAAATGCAGCACCTGCTGGGCATGGGTTTCTACACCACAAGTATTAGAATATGTTACCTTAGGTAAACCCTTATGATGACTTCATGCCCAAGAAACAGGCATCTCAGTTTTGCACCTGAGGATGCTGAGGCCTGGGATTGCTGAAGTGACTTATCCCCAAACCACACATCACCCACACTGGCCATTTCTCTCCGTTCCCTTCCACTCCCTTGGCTCTGCTCTTCTGTTTGGCGGCATTCTGATCCCTGATAACTACATTTCCAAGACTGCATTGCCTTCGCATTTCCCACTGGTTTCAATGAATGGAAGGCACTGATGGGACAGTGAAGGCTAGATGATCAGAAAATCCAGGCTACTGTCTCCTCTCTGTCTCTGTCTCTCTCTCTCAGCTTAGGTGGCACCTTGGAAGAGTCGCTGGGCCTGTGTGATTCCAGCTCCTGCCGCCCAGCCTTCCTTCTGGGTCCCACCTCCTCCAGTGGCCCCTCCTCCCAGGTTCCTGCTTCACCCATTTGCTCCACTCCAGCCTCTGGTAAAGCCAGCAGCTCCTCCCTTATCCCTCCAACCCAAGGGTGAAGACTGCATTACCCAGGTATCACCATACCTGCAACAGGCTTTCCACGTCAAATCTCCTCTAAGGAGCTAACTGGTATAGTTCTTATTCCCTGGCGATGCCTTGACAGACACATCTCTTAAGTGGACTAAGCTGGGTAAGAAAACCGAGGTGCCCTGATTCTCTGGTATGTGGCCAGTCAAATATGAAGCGGTCACAAGGTTACAACCAAGATTGCACACCATTCCGGGAAAGGGCCGTGTTTTAGGCTCGTGAGCTATGGAGTCAGGCCTGCTTAACTCTCTGTATCTGTAGTGTAATCACAGCCATTGACCATGCATGAAAAATACAGGCATAGCTCTGTTCCAATAAAACTTTATGTATAAAACAGGTAGTGAGGCAGATTTGGCCCCCAGACTTTCGTTTTTGCTGGCCCTCGAGACAAACTGAACAGGGTGTGAGGGCAAACCGCATGGGTTCCACTGGCTAGGAGAGCAGCTGCTGAAGGTTCATGTTCCTTTCGCCGGGGAGATTCTCGGAAGAACTCAGCAGGAACAGAGTTAACAGACTCTTGACTGTAAAGCTCCGGGAACCCATCTGGATGGCGGAATGCTAATCACAATGAGAGAAGCTGGGGCTGAATCAGATGTTTTGCCCCATTTCCTCAAACTTGTCAGTGAGGATGGAATCTAGCATTTGCAGTAATTAGATCCTTTTTATTGAGAAGAGAGGAAAAGAGGGAGGGAGGGGAGAGAGAGAGAGGAAGAGAGAGAGGGAAGGAGAAGGAGAGTGAGGGAGGGAGGGAGAGATGGAGGGAGTCGGCTAGGAATTAGGACCTTCTCTCACTGGAAAATACCAGGAGCTTTCAGGTTTCTTTGGTGAAGAATTAACGGAGTGTCCAGCTAAACGAGTAGAGAGCCACCTTTTGATTCTTGCCTGAAGGGAAACTGGTTTTTCTATGCAAGCATATCTGCAGGCTTTAAAAACAAAACGAAACCAAAACTCTCCCAAAAACCAGCCTGCTATCCATTTGGGAGTGAGGAGACCCAGTTTTTGCAACCACTTTAAGTGCATGATCTGGGGAGTCCCCTCCCCTCTCTGGACTTTACTCAGAGCCTTTCAAGAGCCTGCCGCCCATTCGTGTCACAATGACCTCCTTTATAGGGCGCCCCTGACCTGTGGGTGTTCGAGTCCGATTCCCAGGGCCCGAGGGAAGCTGGCAAGGATCCTAGTCATGAAAGCTTGTGCCAGAGACCGGGGTGCTAGAAGCCGGATAAGCCAGAAGATGAATGGACCCAGAAAGGCACAAGGCCTCTTGATGCAACACCGAAGCGTGTATCCTGTTCAAGAAGGGGAAAGCCAAAGTCAGACCTAACGGACAGGCATTCCTGAAACTTCTGGAGGTGAAGTGTGACATGAGCTGAGGTACGGAGTGTCATAGACAGCGGACAGTCAGGGCCGGTGTTGGTGTGGAAGATGGCCACACCCTCACTCCCCGCTTCCTGAGGACCGGACCACGCGCCTGTGTGACGGGTACCCAGAGACAGACGTGGACACACACAGAACTCTGTGCGTTATACAGGAAATAATCACAATGGGGACTTAGAAGCCCGTGCTGAGGCCCAGTCTTGGCACTTAAAAACCACTGGGATGTCTAACACAAATATCTCTACAGGTAGAGCCTGGACATTAAGTCAGGGTGGATGATTATTTGCGTACTCAAAAATATATGTATGTAGATGCCAGCCTGTGTGTGTGTGTGTGTGTGTGTGTGTGTGTGTGTGTGGAGGGAGGGGACGCTTGAGTGCAAATGCCTTCTAACACCGCTTTCAACCTGTGAGCTCTCAATGTTTGACGCATTGATTTCTGTCTTGATTGGAAGCTAAAGTGGGCTATTTAAATAAATAGCAGGGAACAAAGCATACATTTGTCTTTTAAGGATTCATTAATCATTTCTCATGGCTTTCTAGAAGATGTCAGATAGGTATTGAATAAAAGATTTATTGTAACAGGGATCAGTTAATCTGGCTTTTTCCTTACCCAGCCACAGATGGAGACACGCTTGGGAGTCAGATCATTACACACCCACACACACACACACACACACACCCACATACACACATGCACACGCACATACATAGCTACATTCACACATAAGCATATTTAAATCTAAATGTAAGTACATAGATAAGTGTACATCCATTCGTCAAGTATTTACTGAGTGCCTGCCATGTATGAGGCATTGAGGCATATATATATATATATATATATATATATATATATATACACACACACACACACACACACACACACATTTACAGAAACTGAGATTATAAATGGCAAATTTTAAACATGAAGGAGTATAATGGACACATTCATACTGGTGGTTTGAGCGATATATATAAAACACATCCCAAAACATTCTCTGACAATATAAAGCCAAACATAAGAAACATTTTTAAATTAAGTGTGAACATTTCCAAACCACACAGGATGTGCGGTCATCTACATTTTATACAATTAAAGCCACCGCGATTCGTTCTTCTGTTTCCCCATCGCCTGCTGTAGCCAGCACTGGGCCCATGTGGGCGGATGCCCTCAGGAGGGTTCACAATCTGCGGGGGGGATTTTCAGGCCTTAGTACTGACCTCATGTATGCATTATAATTTACAATGTAGAAGAGAATTGATGGAAGAAACCTCAGCATGTACAATAAGATTATTCCTAAAAGTTGAGCTCAGCTTCAGCAAAGTGATTAGATCTGTGCAAAGCATCTCTTGTCAGAGTGGGACAGGTGCCCAGTCGCTCCCGGATGCCCTGGGGCCCTTGCTTGGCTCTACTCACTGCTTGCTTCTGGAATTTGAGGCCCGCAAGCTTCCCCCTTGAGCTTCTCAGAGTTGGGAACATTCCAGAAGGTAAGTCTAACGGCCACCTGAGGATCTGCACCGGGGCTGCATTACAATGGCTACAATTCCACTTTTATCCGTTTGGGTCAAGGATCTGTTTTGAAGACACGGCTCTGCCTTTGCTAAAATGTATCTTCAAGCCCCCCACTTCCACTGAAGGTGGAGGAGAGGGTGAGATGCGGATTCAGGTAGACTCCAGCTTCCCGGCTAAGGTCTCCCTGACCCCGTGGGATCCTCTCCCATTCCCATTCATGGAGCTGTCCCCGGACACAGAGGCGCAGTCATTTGTCCCAAATGAGGGAGATGGACCGGAACAGAGCCCCAGTGGCCTGTCCCTCTACCTTGAGCCTCACACACAGCCACCCACGAGGGACCCAGAACCAGGACAGAAAGAGGCAAAACACCGCCTTTGTTTTCCCCACCAGGACTTCAGGGCGCAGTGGGAGTGGACCTCGTGAAAGGAGATTTCCAGAAGGAGCAAGGAAGCCTAGCTAAGAGATGTCTTCTTAAAAATACCGGGAGGCCACATGGGAGGAGGAATTCATGCACGTCCTCGTCGCAAGAAACAATAAACTTTTAGAAACTTTTCAGCCAGCTGCAGCCCTCAGCCTGGACTTAACTGCACCCTGCCCATGGCAACCAGATGATCCTCGTTCTTGATGTCAAGAGGAGCCAAGGCAGTGTAACAAGCATCCGCCCCTTGCTGGTACATCAGCCCAGTCAGCCCATTAACCCAGTTTCAATCCCTGTTCCGCACGGAGGACCCGAGCCACAACTGTATCCTGACCTCTGGCCTGTATGATTCTGTTCCCTCTTCGTCTTCTTCAGACAGGAGTCAGGCTTCTCCCTGAATCTGTCTCTAATTGCCCAAACCCATGCCCGTTTGCTTACATTTTCGGTGACTTCGTTCTTGGGCCACAGCTTTTTCACACAAGCACAAAACTTGTGCGAGTGTATGCATCGTGGTGCTGGACGGTGTGATGTGGCGTTCGGAGTCAGGGGAAACTCCCGAGGCGGCTGCAGGTGGAAGTAACGGGGGGGTTTGTGGAGCTGGAAGCGTGAGTGTGGGTTCTGGAACAGACACTAATCCGGCCGTCGGCACTACACGGGCGTTGAGGATTTCGTTTCAGCGTCTGCAAACGAAAGGGCCGTAGACAGAGAAATAGCACTTGCGTTAGGAGTTAGGATATATTTCATGTACATCTGTAAAATGGCCTTTTCCAGGGTCAATTGCAATAAGTCGCGGGCACAGTGGCATTTCTCCGAGTGCGATCTGTGCGTATCGGATCCTTACGCCACCAGAATCACTCGATCGCTCACTGCAGCAAATGTTCTGGTACCGTCGCCTGGCCACAGAATCAGAGTCTGCATTTTTCACAGCCACAGGACCTCTGATAAAAATTCGAAAATGGAAATTCTGTCTTTCTCTTTATTACTTGAAGTCCATTAAGGGAAGATGACAAAGATTCTGACCCCGCACAGCACTGATATTTGATTCTCAAGAGTCCATACGTTGTTTTGCTGCAATTGAAGGAGTCAAGTCCTTTCGGGGCCTTCTTTTTTTTTTTTTTTTCCCCAGGTATACAGAATATCATTTTTTTTTAAATTTTTTGAACTTTATTTTATTTTATTATTTTTTTTAACATATGACATTTATTGTTCGGGGCCTTCTAATTGACACTGCAGGCATGGTCCAGAAATTTCTCTAGGGCTGCTGAGCAGCGTCCATTCCTTTGACCCTCCCTCCCCTTTACAGAGCTCCTCATGCACATTAGGAACTACTAGTAACATCTCCTTACTCTCCTTCAATAGCCCCATGAAGTGGTCAGGCCCTGGGTTTCGCCCGGAGTCGCCAGTTCAAAGTAAAAGGAGATTTCCATGAGATGGGAGGCGTGCTGGTTCCCAGTGGAGGGGACTGAAAACCAGAGTCATTGTCAGTACCCTTGAGAGCCTCTACAGGATGTGTTGGGTTCTCTTTGGCAAAGGGGAAGTTTTCAATGACATTCATATGCTTTCTGTAATCTGGCCACGTGGAGACCTGTATGCTTCTGGTCTTCCACCAGTCCTCGCTAGACCGTTGGACTTGGCTTCCAGCTCTCGGCCATGTGTCATTTACCATCATCCTCAAACACTGCCAGCCTCTGCACTGCCTCCTGCACACATTCCCAATACCTAGCCCTGTCGTTCAAAGGCTTCCGTGTTGAGGTCCTTACTCATCTTTCAAATCTGAGTTTACAATATTATTTCATATTAGGATGTCTGGATGGCTCCCTTGGCTAAGTGTCCTAATCTTGATTTCGGCTCAGGTCGTGATCTCACAGTCTGTGAGTTCGAGCCCTGCCTCTGGCTCTGCGCTGACAGCGCAGAGCCTGCTTGGGATTCTCTCTCTCTCCCTCTCACTCTGCCCGTCCCTAGCACATATGCATTTGCACACTGTCTCTCCCTCTCTCTCTCTCCCTCTCAAAATAAATAAGTAAACTTTAAAAAAAAACAATATTCTTTCATATTAAGTCTCTGTCAAAGCACAGTGGGTCAATCAGTTGCTCAAAGACACCGCACTCTTTTCTACCATCGGGCCTTTGCCTAGGCTTTTCACAAGCCTGTAACGTTCTCACTGTTCATATATAGACAGGTGTCTTTCATTTTATTGCTTTTTACTTTGTCGTGCTTCACAGACACTGAATTTTTTTTTAACTAATTGAGGGCTGGTGGCAACCCTGCAGCGAGCACGTGTATAGACAGGCACATGCCTTCTCCAGCAGCATTTGCTCGTTTCCTGCCCCTGTTACATTTTGGTAATTCTCATAATATTTCAAAGTGTCTCACTATTATCACGTTTGTTGTGGTGATCTGTGGTCAGTGATGACCACTCTGAAGCTCGGATGTTGGTTAGCAGTTTTAGCTATGAAGTATCTTTTCACGAAGTTGCGCACATTGTTTATTTTAGACATAAGGCTATTGCACACTTAATAGACTACAGCACAGTGTAAACATAACTTTTATAGGCACGGGGAAACCTGAAAGTTCATTTGACTCCCTTTATTGTGAAATTTGCTTTGCTGAAGTGGTCTGGAACCAGACCCGAGATATCTCTGAGGTACGTTTGCAGCTGGGTTATAATCTTCTTCCGGGCATAATTTAATCTTATGCACTTGATAAGACTTCTTTCAGTTTGTGAAGCCTCAGTGGTCTCCTGTTACCTCTGTCCTTTCATCAGGGTTATTGTCTGTGCTTCTTCTTTGGTCCATGTTTCATTTTCCACTATAATATTCACCTTCATGGTTACTTATGACCTTGGCCTCGATTCCTGAGCCAGTGGCACAGTATGTCTTCCCCATTCTGTTTAACCCACCCTTTAAACTGTAGAATTAAGATTTCCTGGGGTTTGTGTTGTTACAAAGTGAATTATCATTGTGGAGGAAAAGATTATTATTTGAACACAGGTTGTTTCCAACCAAAGAGTGAAGGTTATGCCAGGGAGAGGGAGACAGATGACAGCTGCTGGCGGAGGTTTGGGTACCAAGAAGTACTCAGGGGTGGTGGTGTACACAGGTGGCTGTGCAGAGAACTTTCTCCAGCGAGGACCTCTGATGGGAGAACACAGCTTTTGGAACAGAGCCCGACGTGATCTCGGGCGTGTAGATACTCGGTGAGAAATGAATACCCCACTTCTCTCTATTGACCTTGAACGAATGTGAAACAAGCTACTTGGACTGCCATAGACTGAATCCACAGACATCCTAGTTTGGATGCAAAGAAATTCACTCAAATGGCTCCAATTGAAAATAGGCATCCTTGTCAAATGGGGTGGAACACGTGAGCTGAGATTGAATGGTTGTGAATCAGATGTTCCCACTGAAAATCCGATCATTCAAGTCAGGGGACACCAGCAGTGCTGCCTGTGGCAGATGGCACTCATGCTTCCTACCTGCATGCCCAGCATCTGACTAAACATTTAGCCCAAGAAGAAAGAAGCCCTATAATTTTTCCATCACTGTCTGTATAACCTGGGGATAGCCGTTCCCTTTCGTCTGGTTTGTTTTTTGTTTTGTTTTGTGTTGCTCTTATTATTTTCATCTATTAAGTAGATAAATCATTACCCACCATGGGACTGCAGGCTCATGGGACTATAAGTTCACATAAGAGCAAGGCTCTGGCCACAGTTTACAAATATTAAGATGCTACCAGGTTCACAGGTATATTATACATTTGTGGAGATGTTTTTACAGACAGTAGTATTTCCATTGCCATGGCCATCATCACAGACTGCTTCGGGGGTCGTGAGGTTCATTTAGGCAGGCAGGTAACCTTCAGCTCAGGATTAAGTCATTTGTGCAAAGAGAACTGTACCTTTTATCGGCCAGTGATGTTATTAGTTGCATTTAGCAAAATATATCTTTGTCTTGCCTAGAAGAGCATCGGACACATAGAAAGAAATAGAGAAAAAAAATCCAATAATAACAACAATAAACCAATTACTTGCAGATGATCTAATGATAAAGGCAATGTTGTCTGCATTCAGGGAGCACACTTTCTGACCTGTCCTCAGTGGCCACAAGTAGGAGGGAAGAAAAGGCAGTCTCTGATGTAATCACACATGGCAGGGGGAACAGAGATGTCTAGAAGATGCTGATAGTTTGGAAAGAAAACTAAATTGAGTGTGGGAAGAATGTCAAGAGAAGTGTTATGAATCCTTCTCACACTGCTTCAGAGAGGTGGGTGGTGGGTGGTGGAAATAATCTTGCCAGAAATGAAGATAAGGAACTGATATCTTCATTTAAGCCTGTGCTCTGTAATGTACAGACAGTCCCCGACTTACAGTGGTTCAACTTAAACAATTTATCAGCTTTATGGTGGTGTGAAAGCAATCTGCATGCAGTGGAAACCGTACTTGGAATCTGGAATGTGGATCTCTTTCGGGGCTTTCTCTTCCTGAATGATTCCCTCTCAGAATCCTGGGCAGTGGCTGTGGCCACAGCTCCCGGTGAGCTAGCAATCACGAGGGCCGACAACCGACACGCTAACCATGGTCCTGCGCCCGTACAACGATTCTGTCTGTCACTGTCAGCACAGTGTTCAATAAATTACATGAGAGGGCCTAAACTTTAGTATAAAACAGACTTGTATTAGATGATTTTGCCCAACTGTAGACTCACGTGAGTGTTGTGAGTACATTTAAGGCAGGCGTGGCCCAACTGTGATAGTTAGTCGGTCAGGTGTATTACATGCATTTTCACTTAGGATGAGTTTACTGGGACATCACCCCAAGGTAAGTGGAGGCACATCTGTATGTATATTGGTTATTAGTTAAATATCCCAGCAGACAGATGCTGTGACAAGAAGTCCTATAGACATTCTATTATTTCTACCATCTTGGTTGCCCCTGGAGTGTCTTCTTGGGTTGAAGGTCTAGAAGAAAATGCACAGGCCTGGCCATCAGAGGCTTTGACTTAGAGTTATGGCTTTTCCTGTGTGATTTTCTTTGTGTTTCTGGGAAATTATTATTATTTTTTCTTTCCATCGCTCAGTTTTCTCATCCAAAGAGTAAGAGATTGGGACAAGATAGCCTCTACTGTCCCTTGAAGTTCTCTTCTGCCATGATTCGAATAGGATATTGACTCTCTGGGGCCCCCAACAGAGAGGCTGATCCTTGTCCAGCCAATTACTACCCTCAGGGATAAGTCAATGGCAACAGTCCCTTTTGGGTACAACTATTCTCAGCAGGCCCAGAAAAATAGTTTTAGAGGCCAACGGAAAGAGTGAAATTGTAGCTCATTTCCAGGAAGGAGAGGAAGGAAAGGAATGTGGATCAGGATTCAGATCGCCCTTGAGAGATCACTAGCTTGAGTCTTTGATCCTATAAGGAGACAGCCCTAAACAAGGCAGCTCTGTGTGTGGAAAGTCCTGAGTTTGAATTCTTCTTCACCCACCAAATATGTAGTTACCACATCAGAAGCTCTGTAAGTGGACATGAAATATGGGCGGATGAAATACGGCACATGCATACAATGTAATATGATTCAGCCTTAAAGTGGAGGATCCTAAGATCTCTGTTGCATAGTTGGAGCACAAACATGGCCATGGACAATATGTAAATGATGAGTCTGGCTGTGTTCCAAGAAAACTTTTGTTTGTGGACAGTAAAATTTAAATTTCAGATAATTTTCATGTGTTAGGAAATAGTCTTCTTTTGATATGTTTTCCAACCACATTAGAAGGTAAAAACCATCCTTAGCTTTCAGGTCATACAAAAATGGGCAGTGGGTCAGATATGGTCCATGGGCCAAGGTTTACTAGTGGCTGTTGTAGAGAAAGAGTATGGATTTAGAAGCTGTTCAAAACTGGGTCCCAGTTCTGGTTGTACTTTTACACAGCTCTGTGACCCTAGCAATGGGGCTTTCCTGCCCAACGTCGGATTGTTTTTCTTAGCAAATGCAGATGCTGAGCCAGTCACAGAATCAAACACAAAAAGGGGCCTAGAAGTGAACACAGCCTGTTATTTTCTGATAGAAAGTGGACGTTCTTCTTTCCTTTCCCCCTTTCCTGCCTCCACAGTGATGAATAAAACTGGGGTAAGGATATTAACAGATTCAAAGTTTGCCCTAAGGATTAAATAAAATTCCTTTGAAAGCTCTAAAATAAACTGCAAAATGTAAGGGTTTTTTTTTTAAATCAATATTTACTGAATATATGACTTAGTTCATAGTATGTCATGCTAAATGCAGATACTGTGCTAAGATTTTAACCTGTATAAAGTCACTGAATCCTCAGATCATCCCAGTAGTTAAGACTAATAAATCCATTTGATGGATTGGAAACTGAGGTCTAAGACATCAATGGACTCTTGCCCTACGCTAAGAGTTGGTAAGTATTGTACCCAGATTTCAAAACCAGGAAATCTGACTTCAAGATTTGTCTTTAACCACTTTGCATTTTTTTATTATCTCAGATGTGGATGTGAACTCTGGGTCCACTGGGAAATGATGTACAATCTTACTATGACTATTTAATCGTTACCTTCCTCATTTCCAATGTGCAAACCAGGAGCAATTACCTACCAAACCTACTGCATAGGACCGGACCCAGAGTCAAACGTAAGCATCAAAACTTTTGCTTCCAACGTTCACTATGCAAATCCGTTGTTCAGCTAACCCGTTATTACACACTGCTCCAAGCCAGCTCGGTGGGAAGGAGAGGTAGAGTCCATAAATAAATGTAGTGTGGAATGCAATTCCATCAGTCCCTCTTATAGCACCTGCTACTACACTTTTCTCAGTTTAGCAGAACCAACCACTGAATGTATTTAGATCAGGCAACTGATTGATAGGAACAAAAATGGTCACAGATTCGTTATTTGAAGAACTTTGAAAATGCTATGCATTCCTATTTGTGGATAAAGAACACATATACTCAAAGAGGAAGTTAGGTGAATTCACAGCTAGATAGAGCAAATGACTGAATGAGGAACAGGCAGCTAATCACATATTCAAAGCCTTTTATTTCTGAAATCACACCATTTAGCCACTTCACTTGAGGACATCTGTAAGTTAGTTCTTTTAAGCCTAGAAGCTGGTTTTTACATAAGTACTAGGATAAGGCTAAAATGGCTTCCATTCACACAACAAGCCTCCAAAAATAATTGGCTCCTTTAAGTGGACAATTTCATTCCTCCTTTTGTTTATCACAGACATCTCCAGGAGGATAAAATTGGTACTCAGCTGGCTTTGGTTCCAATGATATTTTCTTGCATATTAATGGGGAAGGATTGTTGAGGCTTAGTGACCCTGAATGAAATTGGAGTTAATGAAAAAAAAAATTCAGCATCTTCTTTTTATTTCTGTACACATATTTTGTATTTCATTTACTCTATTTCAAGATATAGCTGCATAAATCCATAGCTTTATTTTGGTCATGCAAGATGACATCATAATTACAAATGAAAGGTAAATTGTACATCAAGGTACACTTTCTAAGAGAACAGAGAGAACTGACTTCACTCTAAATTATTGTGATAATGTTATCATCATCATCATCATTATTAGCATTATTTAAGAACCCAAATGCCTCCAACTTTTTTTAAATGTTTATTTTTGAGAGAGCACAAACTGGGGAGGGACAGAAAGAGGGGGACAGAGGATCCAAAGCGGGCTCTGGGCTGACAGCACAGCCCGATGTGGGGCTCGAACTCGTGAACTGTGAGATCATGACCTCAGAAGAAGTTGGATATTCAAGCCACTAAGCCACCCAGTTGCCCCACCTCCAACTTCCAACTGTCCCAAGTCCAAGAAGGGCTGTTCTATAAGCAATTCAAGCTACAAATCCGATCTGGAATCCAAGAATATGCTGGTTGTTGGCAGATATATATTCATTTTTGAAAGATGAAAAAAACGATGATTTCTCTTCATCTGAGGCCTCCTGTGTCATGAAGCTTTCATTGGCCATTCAGTGGTGGGTTTTCAAGCCTTAATTATAGGCACATTTGTCCCATTGTCTCCATGTGGTACAGGACAAGGAAACACAATTAGTCACATATTGTAATTAACCTTCGTGGTCTGCATGCTTTTGTAGATTTGAAGGACTAGCTGGAGACCATAAAATCCTTTGTATTACAAGGAGTGAGTCCTGGGATTCATCAACATGAATAATCAAGGTAATTTATTCTGACAAGAAAAGTGCATTGCTTTCCACAAGCACATGACCCGCATGGGGAAGAACTTAGATACGAAATATAAACTACAGATAAATGACATTTCCTTATTAATTCACGTCCTTCCTTCTCTGTGCCTTTGTTTTTCTGTCTTCCTCCTTCCCTCCCTGCCTATAATCAAGGTTTGTGGTACACACCAGAACATCCAGATGTCCTCAACTTGGTAGCTCCTGGATTTACTTTTGTAAACTACCAAAGCGATTCACTCTTGTAGTAATGAGCCACAGCGTTAAAACCATGAATGATCTCTTCATTCAAAAGTTATTTTTTATTGTATTTTTAAGTTATTTTTAAGTTTATTTTTATTTATTTTGAGAGAAAGAGCGAGCATGTGTGAGCACAAGTAGGGGAGAGGCAGAGAGACCGAGAATCCCAGACTCCATGCTGTCAGCGCAGAGCCCGACACAGGGCTCAAACTCACGATCTGTGAGATCATGACCTGAGCCGAAACCAACAGGCAGACACGTAACTGAGTCTGAGCCACTTAGGTGCCCCCACATAATTTTTTTTTTTAAGTTTTCTCTTATAACAAATTCTGTGTCAGCTGCTGAGAATCTGATTAAAACTGCATGCCTAAGAGTTAGATATAACTGTATTGTGCATTTATCCATGGAGACGGGTTAGCGGATCAGAGGTGAAGCTCTGATCTCACCAGGTCATAAACGTGTGAGTCTGGACAGACTGGATAAAACCGTGAAACCCTTAGGGGAGACTTTGTTTCTTTGGTTGTAAACATGGGCTCATCAATTCATCTCATGGGGTTTCAACTAAACCCTAACCTGATGAAGTAAAACACACAATGCTTAGTAGGAATTCAAACACTGAGTTTCCATGGCTCATCCTTCCCATGACTCCATCCCTGGTCTGGGAACTGAGCTGGGCTTTTACTTGCTGTCCCAGAAAGCGGGGCGCTGATCACAAAACTCCATGAGTCAGACACAAAGCAGCATATCCAAACTCATGGTTTTGAGTCAGAGGTTTTTATAAATATTTGCTGTTGAACAAAGTAATGTATGGTTGAATCATTAATATAATGAGACATCTGTGTTCCTTAAAAGCACCGCACTCTGGACAATTGTACAATTTATAGGAAAAACGTGGTAATCGGAGCACAGGACTCCAAAACTTTGTCAGTGAGTCATACAAATGACACATAACAAAAAAATAATAATAAAAGTGTATTAAAAATAATATAAATAAATAAATAATAAAAGTACAGAGATCTAATAAAAATGGCAAGTTTTACACATGGTAAATGGCTGAAAACTACATAAATACTGCAACAAATGTATCCCTTTTGCCTTGAAAAAAGACCTGGAGCTTACTGATGGGTTTGGGCTTCAGAAAAACTCTGGAAGGTGAGTTGTCATGAAAGGTGCAAGGATGGTTACCTGACACCAGATGGAAAATATTCACACCGCTTTTGCGTGGGTCCCGCTCATAACCCAGGTGGTGAAATGCGGTCGCTCACAGGTGTCTGAAGTGTGTATATTTTCTGTATTCCCGTGGGGCTGAGTTCAGCTGAAGTGCCCTTTGTCAATGGCATTTGATCAGTGAGGAAGTTAGTCTTTTGCTCAAATGGTTTCCTTATACAGCAACTGCATTAGAACAAATTCTGGTTTTCGTTAAGTGTCACATGTAGCTGAACTGACCATCGGTCTCATATAAAACATTAGTAATGAAGCTATCAGTTTTTGGCTACAAAAAGAACCATATTGAGGCACCTGGATGGCTCAGTCGGTTAAGCTTCTGACTCTTGAGTTCGACTCTGGTCATGATCACATGGTTTGTGAGATCGGGCCCTGCATCAGACTCTATGCTGGCAGCTCAGAACCTGCTTGGGATTTTGTCTCCCTCTCTCTCTGCTGCTCTCCTGCTTTTTGTCTGTCTCTCTCTCTCTCCGTCTCTCTAAATAAATAAATAAATAAATAAATAAACAAACAAACAAGCTTTTAAAAAGGGGTCAAAAATCTTAACAGATACCTCCCCTTTTTCACTGTGACACTAATTTTTATATAAATATCTGCAAGTCATGTTACAGAATAAGGCTCACTGCAGAGGAGAAAAATCAAGGTTTTGTTTTTGTTACTCTGACCCTTGCTTTGTAGGTTGGGCCCAGCCCGGGTGTGGGGTTGGCTGCTGCTCTGGGAAGGCTGGGTCGGCTGTCATGAGGCTGCTAAAGACACAGCCTGTGTGACCCACCCTCTGCCCAACTCCCTTCTTTGGAGTGTGGTACATGGTGACCTTCTCTGTCCTCCTGGGGAACAGCCTAGGGCAGGACTCTGGGGAGCAGGGTTCTGGAGAGCAGAGCCCAGGGGTCCTGGGCGTTTAGAAACTGAGTGGAACCTCTCATGTGTTTTCTGCAGCTGAGAGGCTGAGCACTTTTGGGCACAAGGGTACACGGAGGTAACAGGAACAATGGGAAAAGCTGGGCTGTCCGTCAAGCAGGAAGTGTCTGTCCTTCTTTCCAGCCTAGTGACAGGTCCCTTCCCTTTTTGGGCAGCTTCCTGCTGGCCTCCACATTCCCAGGATTAAGCCTGTCCCCTCCCATCTTCTGCCCCTGCGACCGCCCCTCCCCTGCAGAGAGGCCAGAGGCCAGGATCAGGGCAGCAGTGAGGATTTAGTCAACGGGGAAAGGGAATTACTGACAGGACCAGCTCTGTAAACAGGTACAAGGTCTGGGAGGCTATGTGGCAGGGGAGATAAATATGGACAGGGAACACCTTTCCTTAAGTCCTTCCTCCTCCATCCCAGAGAGGACGTGGGTGGAGGAGGAGGGGGAAGAGGGAATCTTTGGCCTCTGGCTTCCTCAGCCATTGAGGAGTCAGGCCACGGCCCGGGAGCCCTCCAAGGGGGCGAAGGTGCACCTCAGGAGACTGTGAGCTAATCTCCAAGGCAGCTTAGATGCCAAGGCATCTCCAAGGCTAATCTCCAAGACAGCTTACCACATCCTCATCCACCCGCACTGTACAAGCTTTCCCTGTGTTCACACCTTCACCCTCACGAGGGATTTTCTGCTCTCTTAATTCTAACACTGTGGTTGCGATTTTCATTTCCAGACTGTGAATCGACTGAGCATCTCTGGATTAGCTCTTTCAATTTCTTAAGTGTTTGTACAAATTCTTTGCCATTTTTGCTACTTATGTGTCATTTCTTATTATTCACTTGTGTTCTTTACATATTGTAGATCACTGGTATCTGTGCTAACCATACCTTTCTTTCCCTACTCAGTGGCTTGTCTTTTGTGACGGTTAATCCTTTCCGTCCCCTTGAAGGGATGCCAGCAGGTACTCTTTGGACTTGAACTGCAACTCTTCCCTTGGTCTTAGACTGTCAGCCTCCCCCATCAGATTCTGGGATCACTCAGCCTCCACCCTTCCACGAAGCCAATTCCTTAAAATCCAATAAATCCATTTCTCATCCTCTCCCCCTCTCTCTCCTTATTTGTTTATTCTAGGAATCAGTGTTCTAGAGTATGTGAACATTGTTTAATCACACATACACACGCACACACACACCATGTTGTTCTGTTTCTCTGGAGAACCCTCATTAATACGCCTATCTAGAAGTTCTTCATTTCAGTGTGGTCAAATTTATCAATATATATTTCTATTTTTAGTGCTTTTGTGTCCCTTTTAATAACTATTTTTCTGCCTGGATGTATTGAAGGCATTTTGCTGTATAACACAGAAACTTTATAGTTTTCATTTTTAACATTTTATTTATAAGACACTTGGAAAATAATTTGGTTATGAAGTGAAGTGGATGTAAATGTTCAGCTTTTCCTCATATTGATAACCAACTTTCTAGGCAATATTTAATGAAAGCAACATTACTTATGTATTTCTCTCAAGTGATATCTTTGCCGTAAATCAAATGTCCAAATAGGACTGAGTTTCTACCTGAGTTCTGCAATTCCAATCATCTGTTGGTCTTTCATTGTACAGATTCTATAGTAGATTGATCATGGCCTTTGTATTAAGTATTGATATCTGGGAGCACAAATCTCCCCACCATGTTCTTCTTTAAACATTATTTTCGTATTCTTAACCCTTTTTCCCTATATAAGATTTAGGAAAAATTTATTATTTTCCACACAAATATATTGGTATTTTGATGGAAAATGTATTTAAATTACAGATGTGTTTATTGAGAAAGGTGACCTTTGGTCCTCCACTTTTTAAATGTGGTATGTTTCCATTTATTTGGATATTCTTTAATTGATTTCAGAAGTACTTTGTGCCCTATGTGCTGCAATTGCACTACTAGGTATTTACTCAAATGATAGAAAAATACAGATTTGAAGGGGTACATGCACCCTGATGTTTATGTTTATAGCAGCATTATCAACAATGGCCAAACTATGGAAAGAGCCCAAATGTCCATCAACTAGTAAATGGATAAAAATGTGGCATATATATGTATATGTATGTGATGGAATATTACTCAGCCAGCAAAAAGAACGGAAGATTGCCATTTGCAACAATGTGGATGAACTAGAATATATTATACTAAGCAAAATAAGTCAATCAAAGAAAGACAAATACCATATTACTATACTCATATGTGGAATATAAGAAAGAAAAAAGATGAACATATGGTACAGGGAGAAAAAAAGAGACAGGGAGAGAGGGAAACAAACCATAAGAGATTCTTAAGGATAGAGAACAAATGAGGGTTGATGGAGGGAGGTGGGTGGGGTGGTCTAAATGGGTGATGGGTAATAAGGAGGGTACTTGTGAGGAGCACTGGGTATTTTATGTAAGTAGTGAATCACTGAATTCTACTCCTGAAACCAATATTGCACTGTTTGAATTAACTAAGTAGAATTTAAATAAAAATTTGAGGGGAAAAAAGGTACTTTGTAACTTTCTGAATAGAGGCCATGAAATTTTGTTACATCTATTTCTCTGTATATATTACTCTTAATTTGATAGTGATTTTTTCAAAAATTTTCAATTTGTCACTGAAAATACTGGTATACAGAAATATTTTGATTTTGGTATGTTTGTTCAATAATCTTGCAAAATTCACTTATGGATTCTAATAATTTATTTGGAAATCCATTTGGATTGTATATGTACATAGTTCTTTTGTCTGTAATTAATATGTCTCATTTTTTTAGTTTACAAACTTTATGTATGTATGTATGTATGTATATATGCATGTGTTTATGTTATAGATTTTATTTTTAAGTAATCTCTACACCCAACATGGGGCTTGAACACATGACCCTAGATCAAGAGTTGCATGCTCTACTGACTGAGCCAGCCAGGTGCCCCAAACTTACACATTTTATGTTTTTTTTTCTTGCTTTGCTGCACTTGCTAGGACTTACAGTATATATTTAGATGGAAGTTATGATAACAGGCATGCCTGTCTTAGTACAGTTTCACAAAGAAACATTTCCACTTTAAAAAATTTTTAAATTCAATATGTTGAATAATTTTATATTAGTTGTAAGTGAGTAACACAGTGCTTCAACAAATATATACATTATAAAACATTCACCAAGGTAAGTATATAGCAATATTTATACTTTCACCATCAAGGAAGATGTTGGTTTAGTTTTCAAATTCAGAAAAATTAACTTTTCTTTTTTAATTTATTAAGATTACTCATCAAATTTGTATCTGAATTTATTCTGAATCTACTAATATAACATAATGATTGTGTCCTCCATTTGGCTGTGTGATAAAAATGATTATTGATTATTAAAGTAGCTCTGCATTCCCAGAATAAACTCAATTGTAATTGATGTAATTTAGATAGATAGTTGATGGATGATAGATAGATACATAGATAAGGAGAAGGAGAGAGAGAGGGAGAGATTTTTGCTTCTAATTACAAGGAAGATGGGCTTGTAATTTTCCTCTTAAAGTACTTCTGGGTTTTGCTGTTAGCACTAGATTGGGTTGAGATACAAGTTGAGAATTTTTCATCTCTTATTCTCTGTACAAGTTTGTGTAAAACTTCCTCCATTGTTTAAACGTACAGACGCGGTTGTAGTTACTGCTGTTTTTTCCTTTCTACCTACAGTAACTATGGAGAAAGATATGCCCAGGCTTTTCAGATCCTAACTCTGATTTTATGACCGTCAAAGCAGTGAGACAGTATGGCTATCCTGTGATAAATGAAGTTTCGTCCAAGTCCTTCTGACAGTGGGTCCAGTGTAGTTAACGATCCAGCCAATAATCTGAAATTGCCAAAATCCCCCACCGGCTTCCTGACCTGTTGAATCAAGGCAATTATGCAAAGAAAAAAAAAAAGATAAGTGGAAGTACTAGGGATTTGCTCTCCTTACCAAGAAAGAACATGGATATCAACACTACCTTCCTGAGGAAAATAGGGCTACCACTAAAGCCTTGAAAATATAGACTTGTTTATGTCTATTATGGCCATATTTAAGTCTATTTAGCCTGTACATAAGGCAGATGAATCTTGGAGTATGGCTATGGATTGTCATAAACTTATTCAGTAGTGACATCAATTACTGTGGCTAATCCAGATGTTGTGTATTTATTGGAATCAACACAGTCCCAGGCACCTAGTTAGCTACTACTTATCCTGAAAATGCATTTTCCTCTCTGCCTATTTGAAAAACTATCAAAAGGGGTCATGTTCACTGGGTAGAAAGAGTAGAACACCTTTAGCATCTTATCCAGGATCATGCCGTTCTTTTGCTCCACTTCATAACTGTCTTTAGGAATCTTAATAACCTCAACTTTCCATGAAACATTCCACTGGCGTGCTATCTCCAATCATCATGCCAATTAGGTCTGTTGAGTAGGAACCACTAAGAAATTTGGATGCCTTGGTAAGATGAACATGATCTACAAAGAGGGTAATAAACCACATAAAAATTCAGTGGCCCACATCTCACTGAAGCTCTTGGGAATCCAGATTGGGAGATATTGGCATATTCTTCCTGAAGTCAAAGAAAATTTATTGCACAATGTACTGTCTACCACTGTAACAAAAACTAGCACAATACTAAGTGGATCTCTGGACTTGGGAGGTAATATGTGGTTCATCATATCTGCTACTCTAACTCATTTTCTAAGTAACCCATAAGACTTCTAGCTTTTAATAGATTATGGCAAAAGAAAGAATCTGCATCAGGCCAGGCTTCAGTTTGAGCAACTCTTCTACTTAATCATTAGGATTCAATAGATCCAATGAAATTCAATGTATCTCTATAAAATTCCTCTTTTGATATTTGATATGCTCCAATCAGAAGATCATAGAACACACTGTGTTGTAGCACAAAGCCATACTCTCTGTCTGAACATAACTACTGTCTTTTGGGGGGGAAAAAAAAAGAATTTCTGACATGCTATTGTATCCTGAAGAGACTGAATTTCTGGCCAATGGCCATTAATGGCCATGTGGTCTGAGCTGCCCTTTCTTAGCTGGGTGCCATCTTGCCCATCGAGTCAGCATGCCCAGCAGAAATTCTTTATCAACTGGTATGTAAGGGATCACATTCAAACTGGCCTAGATGTCAGAAGTACGTTGCATGGTTGCATGAGCAGCTGGCTCACAATCCAACCAATGCCTATCCTATTTACATTGCTCTTTTTCCTTCAATTCATGTTTATGACATAATGGAAACTCCTTATGACCGGTTGACTAAGAAACAAATGAATAAACACCCACACATTGGTTAGGTCTACTTCAGATGGCTGAGATACATATGCTGGCATCCAACAAAACATCAGTGTTACAGTTTTAGAAAGTGTTTCAGGAGTGTTTCTGAAAAACTGGCATGAGGGAGCACGCTAGCCATGGGCAGAACTTTGAGCAAGATAATTTTCCACTTTGTTGGACTTAAAGTTGGTCAGATGTACAGATGCTTGTTCGTTCATGAGTAGATATTAATAATTCAGTTAGATAGTTATGTCTTGGCAAGTAACAAATTAGAATTTGTATTTGATAGGACTTCTCACCAAATTCAGAAGCTGTCAATAAGGAAATATACAAGGCGGTATGTTCTGAAATAGCAGTCAGCCTCCTTCCTAGTCATTGTTGCGTTTGCTTAATAGGAACATAACACAAATGGCCCTGAAGGCAGACTTGCTAGATATGGATTTAACAACATGGACTTCTAGGTTTGGTCTAGCAAAACAGAGTGCCTAACCCACCCATAGCATAGACCAATGGTAAGTCCCCAATATGGCAGCATCCCCTGGTACCAACTGGATAACTCTGTACTCTCTCACTGTGATGAAAGCAGCAAGTCTTGTCACTGGAAGAAGCACCAATTATTGATATGTACTTATCTTCTCTGCCTTGCTCCTTCTAGGACCACACTCTGTTGACTTACTAATAGCTGTGAGTGTTATTATTAAAATACAACAGGGGCGCCTGGGTGGCTCGGCTTAAGTGGTCGACTCTTGATTTGGGGTCAGGTCATGATGGTTTGTGAGTTTGAGCCCCACACTGTGCTGACAGTGTGGAGACTGCTTGGGATTTGGCCTCCTCCTCTCTCTTTGCCTCTCTCTCTCTTTCTCAACATAAATAAATAAACTTTAAAAAATAAAATGGTATAATAATGTTAGTCATCACAAAAAAGGTATTAATTAATGATTATCTATTATGCTTATTATATTAATTCATTGCAAATTATTCAAGTTCAAAAATAAATAGAAAAAATGAAAATATAATTTTAAGTGAATTATGTGTATCTAAAAGTTATTGGCTCTTTTCTATGATCATGAGACTTCCTAACATCAAAAACCAACTTGATGGAACTTTGTTCAGAATTGTCTGATACATTCAAAAAATAGTAAGGCAATGATGACCAAACATCATAATGTTTAAAGAACGAAAGAAAGAATCTGGAATCTTCTTTTAGATTCTGATTGGCAGTGTCTGGAAGTATTAGTTGGACAAACTCAGAGTCTATGGCTCAGAAACTCTGTAAACCACAGAAAACACGTTTCCACCTGACCTGGTCCTTCCCTCCCACATGCACACACACAAAGGAGAGTGGTCCCTCCCAAAACCTGCAGAATGGAGAAGCTGTTCATCTAAAGGTCAGCCCTTCCTCTGTTCCACCAATCAGGCATCTTCCCACATAGTTGTGGGCCTGTTTTGAGTGCTTATCAGATTTCAAGAGGTTTCTTTTTTCTTCCATTTCCGTAGTGGTTATCTTACGCCAGATTTACCTTTCATATTCATTTATAATAATTCACTTCATTAACCTATAAATATATATAACTAAGATGCTCAAAAAGTAATTACATCTTCTACATTTTAAAAATCAATACCACATTTGTAATTCTTCTTCTACTTAATTAATGCACTAAGGTTTTAACCTACACTGAAAACAACTTGTCACATGCTGAGGATCTGTTAGAACCCACAATTAGGAATAAGAGAATAGGAGTCCAGGTGTCGGGGAAGGGAATCACTATCTTTTGGGCGTCTAGTAATTTCCCTTATTTATGTGAGGTACTTCACATAGTAAATGCTCACTGAACCCTTGTCACCTCCCAAAATATGAACCGTTTTTCACATTTTGCAGATGAAGAAATGGAACCTAAGAAAAGTTGATTAATTTCAGCCAGATCACACAGTTTGTACACTACGTGCTCCAAGAACCTGTGCTATGTACTGCAGTTTGTTGATTTTATCCCCAGTATCTTGAAGAGTGCCTACAACAAGGTGCAGGAATTTTAAGAAAATGTCTCAAATGAATGCATTTCTGGAAAATAAACGCACTGTGCACAAAACCACCTGTGTCCAACATGTCTGTATTTCCACTGTACCAGAAAAACTTTTTTTTTTTTTTTTTTTTTTGATGAAAATAATAGTAAGTTTGAAAGTCTGGCTCTTAGAAGAATTTTCCACTTGCTCCAAATTAAAAAAAAAATTATGACAAAGAATCTCACTCTGATTCCAGGTATGGGTATCAGAATTTCTTAGGTCAGTAGCAGGTCAGGGTGTCCAATCAACTGGACCTTACTCATGCTCCCCCCAGCGACAGGGAATCTATTTGTTGTTCTTAGAGTTTCAGTGGTGGCCACAATTAGACAGGAAGTTAAAAAGAAAAAGGAAATAGAAAAGCCAAGTTTGTACTTGGACTGCTACCTTTGAGCCTACACAGAGCCACCACATTCTTTTCTGAATTCAGATCTTTAAATGAATTTCCATGTCATAAGTGCAAATCCTTGACTTAGCCTTTTTAACTCGGCCATTGGTATGCTTTAAAGTAGAGGTTGGCAAATTACCCTCACTTGTTTGTGTAAGTTCATCTTTACTGGAATACTCTCTCTTCCGTGAATGTTTTATCTGTGATTGTTTTGAGCCACAATTGCATCCTAGAGTCTTGGTACAATACACCAGGACAGACTGGTGGTGTTGGGTGGACATATTTCTAGTCAATGCCATATTTTGCTAAGAACATTCAGGGAGATGTTCTTCCTAACTGAAGAAAAACAGGCAGAAACACAGACTCCTCTGAGCCAAAGGACATGGACCTGGGATAAATTCAGTTGCAAACAACCCTCCCAACCCCGTATCAGAGAGACCAAGGGTTCAAGATTCAAACAGCAATTCTTATTGTCCAGCCTGAAGACAGCCCACAACTTCCAGAAGGACATTTGAAAGAATGAATCAATTTTTAGAAATCTATTGATAACATGCCACTCACAGACTTAATTTTTACAAGAATGTAAATAAGACCAATACCTATTTAATAAGACCCAAAAGGCACGTACACCACAGAGGGCTCCTTGGGACACAAAAGCAGCTCAGAATGCACATATGAGGAGGCAGATGGGGACAAAGCATTCTCTCACCCTCCTGGTATATTAGAATCTGTTGCTAAACCCACCTAGTTTGAATTGGAAAGTATGCCTCCCAGATACAGGTTCAGCTCCATCATTTACTAACCTAGGAAGTCACTCTACTTCCCCGAGTCTCGAGTCTCGGTTTCCAAATATATCCAACAGGAAACATAATAACACCTTCCTTATCGGGCCTGCCAGCAGATTGAATGAGAATGTTCCAAAGTGCTTAGAAAAGTAGGTTGCACATGGTAATCTCTCAATGTATGTTAACTCTTATTTTTTTATTCTTGGTAGTCCATTTTCTATAAGCACACAAAGTAAAATAGACATTAAATATGTATTTGGTAAATTTTAGACCACGAGCTTAGCAAGACTCAGAAATAATTCTAGCTATTATCAGAGTGATTTTATTAATAGACCCACTTAGATATTTTGCAATATATATTTTTGGGTGGTTAATGTTAGAAAAGAATTTTTTCTTCTTTTTTTTTTTTTAATTTTTTTTTTCAACGTTTATTTATTTTTGGGACAGAGAGAGACAGAGCATGAACGGGGGAGGGGCAGAGAGAGAGGGAGACACAGAATCGGAAACAGGCTCCAGGCTCCGAGCCATCAGCCCAGAGCCCGACGCGGGGCTCGAACTCACACACCGCGAGATCGTGACCTGGCTGAAGTCGGATGCTTAACCGACTGTGCCACCCAGGCGCCCCGAGAATTTTTTCTTCTTGATTTACCCAGTCTCCATTGTAAGCGATCTTCCTAAACTCTCCTCACATTTTGAACCATCGAAAGCATCTACGCAGAGATGAAGGGAGTTAACACGCCCCAGCCCCTCTGTCCTGCTTGGATGTCGTAAAATCTGTCAAATATCGTAACTGCCGTCATTTTATTTGCTCTCCTCATCCCCATGCACCTGAACAAGTCGGGGACACACAGGATTGAGTGTGACTTTGTAGATTCAAATGTTCACTTGGATGGGCGATCCCACATCTAGATGGATTGTGGGGGAAGTAGGTGAGGAGACAGCCAGCTCATTCAGTTCTCATGGCATGCTGCATCCTCCAGCCTAGACCTTTATCAGCAATAAATATGGCATGTGGATTGTTTAGTTGCTGAGCATTTTCTTTTTTTATTTCATTGCATTGCAATTTTATGATTTATTTTATTTTATTTATTTTGAGAGTGACAGAGAGAGCAAGTGGGGGAGGGGCAGAGAGAGAGAGAGAGAGAGAGAGAGCAAGAATCTCAAGCAGGCTCCGCACCATCAGCGAGGGCCTGATTTGGGGCTGGAACTCAGGAACTAGGAGATCATGACCTGAGCTGAAACCAAGAGTCCAATGCTTAACCAACTGAGCCACCCAGGTACCCCAGGTTGCTGAGCATTTCCTAAGTGTTACTTCTCATTTGTTTCAGAATGCGGACAGAGAAAAAGTTTGTGTTTACTGTACATGTTCAAGCACCCAAACACCCAGAAGATCCCTAAATATCTAAACAGTGGTTTGATAAACACAAAGGGCACAGCAGGACAAGCAGCACCTGTTTCAAGATGACATTAAAAAGGTGTATTTCTGTTTGTGTTGCTCTTTTTTTTTTTATTTAATTAATGTTTATTTATCTCTGAGAGAAAGAGGCAGAGCACAAGTAGGGGAGGGGCAGAGAGAGAGAGGGAGACACAGAATCGGAAGCAGGCTCCAGGCCCTGAGCGGTCAGCACAGAGCCCGACGTGGGGCTCGAACCCATGAACTGTGAGATCATGGCCTGAGCTGAAGTTGGACGCTTAACCGACTGAGCCACCCAAGCATCCATGTCTGTGTTGCTCTTTATGGCAGACTGATTTCCAAACATTTTAAATCACTTTGTCAACATAGAGTTTAATATTTTTGAGCTCCAGGCTTAAAAGAAAAGGTACCCTTTGTTAGAAAAAAAAAATCGTGATTGAGAAGCAGTGAGTGTCAATTTAAAATGAATTAACTGAAACTTTTCCTTCATTAGCTCCATGAGAACACAAGCAGATTATAACCTTAAAAATAAAGACAGGCTTCTTGTCTAGGTATTTTCTTTTTTTTTTTTTTTTTTCAACGTTTATTTATTTTTGGGACAGAGAGAGACAGAGCATGAACGGGGGAGGGGCAGAGAGAGAGGGAGACACAGAATCGGAAACAGGCTCCAGGCTCTGAGCCATCAGCCCAGAGCCCGACGCGGGGCTCGAACTCACGGATCGCGAGATCGTGACCTGGCTGAAGTCGGACGCTTTACCGACTGCGCCACCCAGGCGCCCCTTTTTTTTTTTAAATTTTTTATTTACTTATTTTTTATTTTTATTTTTTTTAGGTATTTTCTTAATTTCAAGTTACAGTCAGAATTCCATCCTAATAAGATGAAAGCAGCTTTCTTTTCTCCCTGATTTACCTTTGGACTTGAGAGACCTTGACAATGACCGTTTGAATGCCAGAAGGGACATGAACATCATTCTGTATTTAACCAGCATTCACGATGTCCAGCATAAAAATCCAATAAGCCTTTCTCTTTAAAAAGAAGTTATTTACAGTGAGTTTTTCCCCTCAAGGGGACACATGTACTAGTTCTATGTCAATAACTTTCTGGAGGAGATGTGGTGATTACATCATGAAAACAAGTGGCAAAAGATGGAATTAATCGAATTGGGAGTTTAGGTTTTCTTACCCATGCTGGGGGTAAAACTGAACTTTGCTCTGAAAATTGCCAACTGCAGAATAAACATCCTTCCACAGTTTCATTTTTGTGAAGCAAAAATGGTATATATGGAACGGTTTATATGAATAAAAGGTGTATAAAATAGAGAAGAATTATTGTTTCCCTTATTAAATAGATGCAGTCCACAGAAGTAAAGAAAAGGGGAAACCAGATCTCATTAAGTCAAATTCCAAAGTATAGTTAGATATATATGTAGATGTGAGCAAAGATATAATAGTCTGGAGTTGGTTTATTCCCCTACTTATTTAAGGTTGACTAGCACACAGGAGGGTCCTTGCAGGTAAAGATCTGATGATCCTGTAGCTCACAGACACCAAAGTCATCTAGTCCTTCCTGGTCAGACTCTTCAGTGGTCAATGCAACATGCCCTCCAGGTCATCTTTAGGCGCCTTCCGTGCTCTACAGGGACAGGGTACTTACAATGGATAAAGAAGGTTTCATCCAGAATGGCCCCGGTGAAAAAGGGTTCATAGCATAAGGCACAGAGAGGAGGACACCAAGTACATTTGAGTGTTTCACACCCACTTTCGTGGGTCCCAATGCCTCCTCCAGCAAAAACGTCCTCCCTTCCTCAACTCCACTCTGCCATTATGATCACATGGCCACACGGCCATGGAAGGGGCCAGCTTTCCACTGGACCATTATCATTAATGTGGAAGTATTTACTCTGAAGTAAATCCTTCATTTTCCTCATCTGTTCTCTCAGACCAACAGCCTGGCCTTTGTATCTTTCCCAAATTTCATCGTCCTTTGATCATAAATAATACAAAGGAGGAAAGTTGACCAAGACAACGAAGGACTGCTTATTATCACCAGGTAACTGTTCAAGATATAAGGGAATATCTAACGTAGGAGGTCTGTGATACTGCTTAATCCGGGACCAACCGTGGCCATGTGCACACGGCGTGCCTGTAACAGTGGAGCACAGGACACAGAGGCCACTCCCAAGTGCTGCCACTCCTCAAATACTCCAACATTATTTTCTAAAATCTAAATCCAGTTGCACACCTCACATCACACAGCAAACTGGATTAGACTATCAAATTATGTTAGCGTGCTTTAGGGGTAGTCTCATTTGGAACTAGACTATTCTTAACTCCACTTTTGAGAATCCATGTTTGCATGGTCGCAATTGTTCTTCGGTTAAGCAACATTACAGGCCTGTATCATTAGATATTTCCTTATCTCTTAAATGAATTTACCACAAAGCTACAGGAATCGAAATAGTGTGGTGCCAGCATAAGGGTAGGTCATCGGTAGATCATATAGATCACTGGAATAACATTGAGTTTCCATAAATAAACACATACATCTAAGGTCATTTATGGGGACAATATTTGCAAACCTAGTATTTGATAAGGGCCTGGTTGCCCTCGACTTTCAAGTTTTCTTCCCAGTGCATTTCAATGTACAAGAACTCAAGGGCTGATGAGAGGGGAAGCCTAAATGTATTTGCTCTGAATTCAGGCTCTCTCTTCTACCCTTCCAGGTTAAAGAGGGATGGGCATCCCAAGAACAAATTGCCCTTTTCATCTTTACCACCATGACCAGTTTTAGACAAGTTCTCTTGGCTGCCTCTCTCCTTTTGGCCGTTTATGGCACAAAGGAAGAAAAAAGTATATATATTAATTAATATAATTAATAATGTACTAAATTAATAATTATAATAGTTGTAATAAATTAATAATATAATAAATAAATATAATATATATTTAAATATATGATATGTTTATATAATATGATAACCAGGAACCCCCAGGAGAACCCAAGTTTTTAAGGAAACATAAGCCATAGTACATAGTACAGTAAGGGCACTTGGATATGTCATCATTCCCCTTCAATATTTATAATGCTTTTATTCTTCCACTAAAGGCTTGTACTCCCAAACGCTATGGCTTTCTTACTTTGTCAGCAGTTACAAACCTTCTTCTAATCTTGTCTACATTGGCAATGTATCTTGGTGTTTCTGTATGCCCTGAACCAGAACTCAGAAAACACCATCTCATCCATGGCTGAACACTGTCATAGAACATTGAAAATTGGGATTGTCCCAGAAAGCCTGGATCATGTGGCCACTGCAGTTTGTCATAGATTCATTTTCTCATGTATCACATATCACACAATGTAGTCACCTGGTTTTGCTCTGTGATTGCCTCACGCCTGACCTCCATTAACACTTTCCATACTACTGGGTCACTACCCTCTGACAGGTGAGAGGACAGTGACTCCCCTCCCCTTAACTGTCAGCTCTACATGGAATCACCCCAAATCCTTTAGCTTCATACACTTAGCGTACAGGACTTTGGACAAAGTAGGTTAACCCAATGAGAGGAAGCATGAAAATTAAGTGAACAAATCTCATTCCATCCCTGAGATATAGAAACTCCTCAAGGGCATCCCCCTTCTCTTTTCTCTTGGGATCTGCACAGCAGTCATCCTGGGCATGGATGTGTCTTCCTGAAGCCTCTTATTACATGCTTAACTGTGAATGAGTCACATAACTTTTCTGAGACTCAGAAGCATCCTATGAATAATAGTGGTTAATAATAAGCTGTTCTGCAATTTAAAGCAAAAGATGGATATAATGCATTAACAGGTGGGAATCTCAGCAGAGAAATGGAAACTATAAAAAAGAAATGAAACGAAAATTCCCCCCCCCCCGGCAAAAGAGAGAGAGAAAGAGAGAAATAATGAGCTGTTCTGTTCTCACAGGTTTATTTTGAGGATTATATGAGAAAATGGGCTTGGCAGAGTGTTTTCAGCCATAGAGTTACATAAATGTTAATAATAGCATCACAATGGCCATACACAGTGCTATGTAGTATAAGAGGTGCTGAGAACCCAATAATGCACAAGCCTTCCCAGTAGTGAGCGGTAGAAAGAACATGGGTGGTTGACTTTGAATGAGGCCACTATGTGCCAAGTCGTCCCAGACTCACATTATCCCTGGAGGGTAAGATCTGTGAAAACCAATGGGCCAGTTGGTCCTCTTACCTACTGCACAGCCAATGCTTTCCGCCTCATTGAGGACCCTCCAGTGACCACCTCACTGAAGGTAGTTGGAAATATCAACACAGTCATTATTGTTGTAATGAGCTTTCATGTTTAATAGCTCCAAGCTTGAAGGATAGCTGGCTTTTCAGAGATCCATCCATACAACAGTATGGTTCACCACCCCTGAAGGAACCCAAATCCCACCGACTCTGTCACTGCCACGGCCTCAGATTGAATAGGGCCCAGTGTGTGGGGGTGTTTTTAATCAGAGTAGACAGGCTAACCAAACCACTGCCTAACAAATGGCTACCTCCTCTTAACGCCGGGAGTCCTTCAGCAAGGGCATCTGGAAGTCACTGGGCTTAGTAGTAATAAAAAATAGTAATAATCATACATAACAACAACAGTAAGAAAACACAAAGCATTTACGTGTCTCACGTACGCTGCTAGGTTTTTCCACATGGATTATTTTTAATCCTCAAAGCAAAACTATGATTTCATTACGCTTTAGGGAAATATATGTCATCATTTAAGGTTTACAGAGCGCATTCTAATAGTTTAAATCACTCTGTGTGTGTGTGCGTTTGTGTGTGTGTCTATGTGTGTCTGTGAAAACCCGTAAGTGTAATGAATGGAGTGATCTATATGTCCTTTACTGAGCAAATAAGGAAATAACCCCAGAGCAGAGAGGTCGGAGTTTGTGAAATTAGTAGAGGGAGAGGTAGAGTTGGAAATTTACTTTCCTCTAGCTATTTGAGGTCTTTCTTTTTTCCTTTCTTTAAAAAAACTGTTCCAGGGGCACCTGGGTGGTCTAGTTGGTTAAGTGTCTGACTTCTGCTCAGGTCATGATCTCATGGTCCGTGAATTCAAGCCCCACATCGGGCTCTGTGCTGACAGCTCAGAATCTGGAGCCTGCTTTGGATTCTGTGTCTCCCTCTCTCTCTCTGCCCCTCCCCTGCTCATGCTCTCTCTCTCTCTCTCAAAAAAGAAACATTTAAAAAACTGCTCCATATTCTGTATTTTCAAAATTTCTTATCATTTTCCTTAAAGCACAGTTTTTCCCTTTTAAATGATACATTTGGATGATAAATGCTAGATGCTACCTTCTTCAGTAGATGCTCCAAGAATTTTTTCTTCTAGATGGCTGCCCTTCCATTCCAGGCCTGATCTGCAGAATTTTGTGCTCTCACATATTCTAGATTCCAAGGATGCATTCAACACTCTTTTTTTTAAAGTTTATTGATTTTGAGAGAGGGAGACAGTGCAAGCGGGTGAAGGGCAGAGAGAGAGAGGGAGAGGGAGAATCTCCAGAAGGATTCACACTGTCAGCACAGAGCCCAATGTGGGGCTCAAACCCATGAACTGTGAGATCATAACCTGAGCTCAAGTTGGACACTTAACTGACTGAGCCACCCAGGGGATGCAGTCAGCCTTCTGCACTGGACTCTCTCCACTGACTGCTGAGACCACCTGAGAGATCCAGAAACCCCCTTTTCCTTCTCAAAAAATACATTTTTTTAAACCAAGGCATGCTTTTGTTTTGTTTGTTTCCTCAAGGACTTTACTGCTCTACATCACAGTCTAACAGAAATTAGAAACACAATAAACACAGAAAGGTGACCAGAGACCCAGACATTTGTGGATTTTTTTTTTACTCCTCCTGGGCTAGAGAGTCCTCTGCTCTGTAGATCTGAGAAAAGCGTTCACTAACGTCCCTCTTCCCATCCACCAGTGAAAGACATGCTGTTCCTTCCATACTTTAAGACATAGCTTTGCTATAATTAAGGCTGAAATGACAATTTCATGTCAGTTCAATTCAATGTAAGTTTATTCATCAAACATTCCATTTGAGGGGTGAGTCATGAAGATGCACTAGTAACTCACATTGTGTCACTTCTTCCAGGACAGACGGAGGCAGCTGTCTGTCAATAAAACTGCAATGACAGATCGCCTTAATGATCAAAACAGTGGGGGTTTTCAGGGAGCTACGGAAACAAAGTTGACCTTTGTGGCAGGTGGGCGGTCTTCATCACAGGGATCTACAGAAGGGATGCCCACCTCTCAGATATCTCTTCACCCAAGCAGGAACTCTTCATAAGCCATTCACCAAACACATACTGAAAACGGGTTTATTCTCAGGTCCTTACAAACAGATTTGTGTTAAGAGACTGGCAGGGGCATCCGGTATTACAGCAATGACACAGGTGTCCCATTACACGTCCTGGAAACATGTGTACATGAGCTCTGGTGACCTACAGGAGATAAGAAGACTTCGCAGGGATAGAGAGATGGGCTCTTGTAATTGGTGGGCTCTCTCTACTTATTCTCGTCTGAGAAATGCCTTACTAAATTCTCTCATAACCTGTAATTGAGGTAATTAATCTTTTTCTCTGCCCAGCATATGATCCCATTTGCATGTTTTAACAGCATTTTAATAATTGAAGCTTTTTCATAATTATCAGGAGTTAATCACCACATTTTAGGAAAAACATCCCATACCAGACATTATTCGGAGTTGAGAAGAGGTTGAATATATGGGAAAATAATGGCAGGAAAGAGTCCTGCTCAGCAGATCAGTAGCTAAGGAATCGCCATGTTGATGAGCACCAGTCATACGCTAATTTCCCCCCAAGGCCTGCTCTAATAATTAACACATATTGAGGTCAAAGAAGCTTAGTGCTAAAATATTTTAGTATTTGCTCGGCATTAACCTTCTTCTCCCACTTATTGCCAACAAAGGATTTTGTGTTATCATAACGCAGAATAGCCTACAGGCCACGTATCAGCATAAACGCTCCCCAACAAATTCTTCAATTTCCTAGCCATCTGTTTTAGAATAAATTTACAGACCCTCTCTCTACATTTCTTTATGAATCTCCAGTAGAAACTTCTGTACTCCTGGTTTACACGTATTGGTTATCTATGATTTTCTGCAATGAAATGCCTGTGTGAATTCTAGAAAGTCAAGGGGGTCATTGGACTGTCTAAAATAAAGATGGCAGGTGCCAGAAGAGATGAGGTCCCAAAGAAGAGAAACATCAAAAGTCTCACCACCAGTCTGCATTTTGAAGAAGGGAATGTGCAATAAACCTTTGAAAGGGTCACAATGTGCTTCTTTGAGGTGAACCTTCTAGTCTGGTTTCTCCTGTGAAGTCTATTGGCTACTTGAGAGTTTTAGAATATTTTAATGCAATCTGTATTTGACTGTCTTTCCAATGTCACCTCAGGACCTGAGGATGAGCACAAATGTTTGAGAAAGTCCCTTGAATCCAGTAACAATGACTATCAATTGCATGACATGTGATTCTTTACATTATCTTACAAACTATCCATCACTGATCACTCTTGATACTCACAACACAACATGTCCCAAAGCACCTACTGTTTCCATATCTGACTGGATGCCTGTGGCTTTAAACAAGTTGGTTTCACACTGGTTGTGAGTGATTGATTAATGCAAAATCCTGGACCTTCTAAACTCAGATCCTGGGTGCCTCAAACTTGATTGTGCCTTTAGCATGAAGAGATTATCACACCTAAAAGACAATGAAGAATGGTAAATACTCTAACACACTTCATTACCTCTCTAAACAAGTCTGAACTAGCAGCCCTTATTTTGGGTGCCCCCTAACACCACATACTTATTCTGTCATAGCAATTAGAACATTGTCATTATCAGCTTAATTGTATATCTTCCTTAAAAGAATGTAGCATCGCTGTGGGCAGGGACGATGCCTATCTTGTCACTTTGGAGCTTATATTCTATTCTGGGCAAACACTCAAGCAGAATAAAAAAGTATAAAAGGATAAATGCTAAAGAGAAAATAAAGTGGGTAAGGGAAAGACGGAGGGTTGAGGGAGGTAGAAATTTTCAGTTGGATTGTCAAGGGCAGCCTCACTGAGAATGTGACACTTTGGTCAGAGCTTGAAGGTGAGGAAGCAACCCTGAGGTACCTGAAGGATTAAGAAATGCAGGTGGAAAGCCCTTGAAGTGGGGGATGGGGCTGTGTGAGCCAAGTGAACTCAGGGCACATTGAGGTGAAAGGGAGGGGGCCTTGGGATGTCCAGAGGCACATCTGCTGGCCCCATGGCGTAGCCCTTGGTTGGGGACCAAGCTCCTATTCCTGGGGGAATGGAATCCACTACAGTGTTTTGAACAGAAGAAAAATATAACCTGATGTGATGTTTAAATTTATGGGTCAACTTGACTGGGCCACATGATGCCCAGATATTTGGGTCAAACATTATTCTGCAGGTATCTGTGAGGGTGTTTCTGGGTGAGACTGGTATTTGGTTTGGTAGACTGAGTAAAGTAGATTATCCTCCTCAATATAGGTGGGTACTGGGGCGCCTGGGTGGCGCAGTCGGTTAAGCGTCCGACTTCAGCCAGGTCACGATCTCGCGGTCCGTGAGTTCGAGCCCCGCATCAGGCTCTGGGCTGATGGCTCAGAGCCTGGAGCCTGTTTCTGATTCTGTGTCTCCCTCTCTCTGCCCCTCCCCCATTCATGCTCTGTCTCTCTCTGTCCCAAGAATAAATAAACGTTGAAAAAAAAAATTAAAAAAAAATATAGGTGGGTGCCTTACAACCTGTTTAGAAGGCACTGAGTAGAACAATAAGATGGAGGAAGGGAGAATTTGCTTTCTTCTTGACTTCTTGAGCTGAGACATTGGTCTTCTCTTGCCCCCAGACAGGGACTTATAGCATCGGGGCCCCTGGTTCTTAGGCCTTTGGACTCAGAGTGGAACTACACCCCTAACGTGTTTCTTGGGCCTCCAGGTCACAAATGGCAGATCAAGGGACTTCTCAGTCTTCATAATCCCATGGGTCAATTGCTTGTAATAAATCTTGAGAGAACCCTGACTACACACTTACTGACTTAAAAGGATCTTGTTGGCTATTTCATTGCGATCAGATGGGAGCTAATTCCTCTTAAAACATGATCCTCCAGAGGAATGCCTTGAATATGATTTGGAAGGTCAGTTGACATTTTTTGAATGAATGACTCTAATTAACTACTTTAAGCTTATAAAATATTTACTGTTCCTTCTTCTTCACAAGAAAACACCTTTATTTGGAAAAAGGTCGTAAGACGTCAGGAATAAGCAGTAGGAATCTAATGGGAGGGTGGGCTTTCCAAGTAACTTTTAAATATTGCCACATAATAACCAAATCGTCATATATATTTAATTTTATAATGAAGATATTTTGAATAAAACTTTACATAGATTATTCTTAAGATTTTCTGTGTTTACTCTTACCTATATTTTTTTACCTATGTTATAAAGAAATCACTCTAAATATTTGGATCTGAAAATAGGAATAAAAAGTCTACCTCCCAGAACTCTTGGGAGGATTAGTTAAGATGAAGTAAGAAAAAAAAGCCAGCACAAATTTTAGCCTTAGAAAGTATTCAAGGGGTGCCTGGGTGTCTCAGTCGGTTAAGTGACTGACTTTACCACACGTCATGATCTCGTGGTTTGTGGGTTCAAGCCCCACGTCAGGATCTGTGCTGACAGTTCAGACCCTGGAGCCTGCTTTGGATTCTGTGTCCCGATCTCTCTCTGCCCTGCCCCCACTCACACTCTCTGTCTCTCTTTCCTTCAAAAATGAATAAACATTAAAAAAAAAGAAAGTATTCAATAACACTTCAGTGGGTTTGTTTGTTTGTTTGTCTTAAGCAGGATTGAAACTGTATACTGGTAAAGCTGATTCTAATTCTGTGCTCAAACTGGAAGCCCCAATTTCCTATGTGTTATTAAAATATTAGATTTAAAATATCTTCAATCTTCTGTCACCTCCATCATTGGAAATTGAATAAAAGAAACTCAAGGTAAATCCAGAGCTTTAAAAAGTCTCAAAATTTCCATAAAGTAGATGAATTATAAAATGTCATTTCTGTGGGACAAGGGGGAGGGAGCCAATATAAAAGGGAGAAATAACACATTATTGGTTTTCTTTTTCAAAAACACCATGGCGGCTTTCGTCCTGAACAACATATTTTTTTATTTACATTTTTGCAGCAAGTTGGATTTTTCTCTTTCCCTGAGCTGAAGTATAAACAAAGACAGAAACAAATGAACGGTGTCAATATTTTATCTATGAAAATTTCAGGTATTATATCAGGTTTTCTTATTCCTCTTTTAATTATTTAGCTAGGTGGCATTTTATGACTTTTTTCCTACCTTTTACTGTACACAGTCAATAATATCTTTCCAGATGTAGCTGAAATGCCACCTATGTGATTCACAAGACCATAGAATTACAAAGTTAGAGAGTGTCTGCAAGGCTTAGTACCCATGCAATCGTTTCCCCGGGTTTTGTTGTTGTTTGGAGACAGCTTTATAACTGCAATGATGATTATGTTTGTTTTGTCAGCCTTTCCATTTCTTTCCGCTACTGCTGCCCTTCCACAGGTACCCCGGGGGCACCCTTCGAGCACCTTGGAGCAGAAACAAAGCTGCAGAGAAGCAGAGAGATAGATACTGATTCTTGAGTGCCGATCAAATCATATTGATCCCAATGGTTACAGAAGGTTGGAGAGGAGGACTAGGAAGAGAGAGAGCAAGGACTGGAAGAAGAAAGGAAACCTCTCCCTTCAAGGGGGAAGAAGAGATGTTAGAAGGAGGACAAGAGCCGGGACTCAGCACCCAGCTTCTTTCAAGTGTGGACCGCGATGCCTCCCATCCAAACCTAGACAATAGCAGAAGCCAGAGTCCTGGGCACTTGTCAGCCCCTGGAGAGAATCTGAGGATGTGGGCATCTTTCATGGCCATGGGGGCATTAAGGAATATCTCAGCGCCCTGATTAGGATTGAATCCACTGTAGGCATGTGATGTCCTTTTACAATGGTTCAGCCACCAGTATTTTTAGTCTGTTTGGTTTTAGGTTGTTGTAACTTACTTTTTACTATGAAATAAATATTCACACAATTTAGAAACGTTCACACATATATGTATATACTTATACACACACACACACACACACACACACACACACACACACACACAGCTCATAAACTTTGTCCATAGGTCTGAAAATCAAATAGTGTAAGTGATCCAACTTAGTTAACCTTATTCAAATTGCTTTGGCTACTCCAGATATTTGGAATCATCATATACATGTCCAATAACACGGTCTTTTCCACAAGAAAGACTGCTGGCATTTTGATTGTGATTGAATCGAATCTAAATCTTAAGGAGAGAAAATAGGCATTTTAAACTTTTGGTTCTTCCAATTCATAAGCATTGTATGCATCTTCATTTAATATTTCACTTTTTTTCTCTCAGTAGCATTTGATAGTTGTTCAATATACAGGTACTACACATACATTTTTTTTTAATTTGTTCCTATTACTTTTTTTTTAGATGCAATTGGAACTGGCAATATTTTAAAATTTAACTTTATGCTTGCTATTTATGTATAGAAGTATAATTCCTTTCTGTACACTGAACTTACCTGCCACGACCTTGTGACATTTACATTTTACTTCTATGAGCCTCTTTATAGTTTCCATATGATTTTCTACAAATGCCATAATGTGTTGTGACCGTAAAATCTATTTTACCGCCTTCTTTTAAATATTCACCTTTTATTTACTTTGCTTGCCTGAAATACCTATAACTTCTAATTCAGTTTTAAATAGAAGTGGTCAAAGTAGAAATCTTTGTCTTTTTTCCAGTCCCAGAGGAAAACTATTTAATGTCACTATTTTAAGAGAGAGAGAGAGAGAGAGAGAGAGAGAGAGAGAGAGAGAGAGAGAATGAGATTGGAGAGATAAATACTAGAAATAAAAAAATTACTACAGACCAACTAGATATCAATAAAATATCTCAGAATATAATTAGCAACTTTATGTAAGTAAATGTGAGTAAATAGGGAAAACAGGCACATTTCTAGAAAAACATACTGACACTGAAAAAAAGAATGTTTCTAAATAATTATTTTTTTTTCAACGTTTTTTATTTATTTTTGGGACAGAGAGAGACAGAGCATGAACGGGGGAGGGGCAGAGAGAGAGGGAGACACAGAATCGGAAACAGGCTCCAGGCTCCGAGCCATCAGCCCAGAGCCTGACGCGGGGCTCGAACTCACGGACGGCGAGATCGTGACCTGGCTGAAGTCGGACGCTTCACCGACTGCGCCACCCAGGCGCCCCAAAAAAGAATGTTTCTAAATAGTCCTATACCTTTAAAGAAATGAATCTATAATGTAAAATCTTGACACAGAGAAAACTCCAGGTACAGATGGCTTTGCCCAAAATTTTAAAATACATGTGGAAATGCAAAGGCCAATAATAACCTATCTCTATAAGATTGAAGAATGACACAATATCATGTTTTATCCTTCCCAATATGAAGACTCTTGAGAAAGTTACGGTAATTAGAACAGTGTGGTATCAGCACAGATGCCTAGAAAAAAGTAACACATGAGAGAATTGAAAATTTTCCCTACTCACCGAGTACAGGTGGCATGTGACAAAGGTGGCATTATAGAGCAGTGGAAAGGGACGGGTTTTCAATACATATTGTGGAGACAACTAGGTGCAGACACTGAAAAATATTACAATGGACCCAACCTCATAACAAATTTTAACCTGATTCTAAATCTAAACATAAAATGTAAATCTAAACGTAAAAGACAAAGTAGCATGCAACTTAGACAATATTATCATGAAAGATTTCTTAAGTAGGGAACAAAATTCTTAAACATAAGGAAAAATATTAATAAAGTAGGCTCTACTAAAACGAAGAACTTTTATTCATCTGAGTATTTTATTAAGGGCGTGAAAAGTAAGCCCACACAGTGGGAGAAGATATTTACGAATACCTATAATAAAGAAGTCTCATAACTGGAATGCACATAAAGAACGCCAACAAATCCATAAGAAATAAGACCTGTACCCCAATTAAAAATGGGAAGTGGGTAAAGACACAAACCTACATTGTCAAGAGAGGATTTACAGATGTCCAATAAATACCACATGCTCAAAGAAATGTAAAGTAAAACCATAAAGATTTCCACAAAACACTCACAAAATAACTAAAATAATAGTAATAAAAAAGAATAGGAATACTAAGTGATGTGTGATTCCATTTATGTAAAGGTGAAAAAAGATGGCAACAGTACGTTTGTGGTTAAAATTCAAGATAATGGCTATCCTGAGTAGGACAGAAAGGTTAGTGGTTGGGAGAAGCATGAGACAATTTCTTAGGTGTCGGTAATGATTTATTTCTCAGCTGCATTCTAATCACCAAGCATGTTCACTTTGTGATAATGCTTTGAACTCTATATTTGAACTCTTTTTCCATATATATATATACGTATATAAACATATACTTCAATAAAACCTGATAAAACAAAGTAGGAATAAACAAAATGAGACATTCATAGCGTTGAAATTTAAGTCAATAAAAGAATTCCATGAAAACATCATGATAATGTATTTGATAATCTATATGAAGCAAACATTTTTTTAAATGTTAGAAATCTGAGGGGCGCCTGGGTGGCTCAGCTGGATAAGCGTCTGACTTTGGCTCAGGTCATGATCTCACAGTTCATGGGCTCGAGCCCCACATAGGGCTCTGTGCTGACAGCTCAGAGCCTGGAGCCTGCTTCAGGTTCTGTGTTCCCTCTCTCTCTGCCCCTCTCCCGCTCGCACTCTGTCTCTCTTTCTCAAAAATAAATAAGCATTAAATTTTTTTTTTTTAAAAAGTTAGAAATTTGACTCAAGGAAAAACTGAAACTCTGAATTGACAATGGACTTATTAAGGAAAGGGAATTTTTGGATATAACAAAATAACACAGTTAAGAGAATATCTTCAATCCTGATTTACTTACTTACTTGATAGATATTTACTAAGCATGTTTTACAGTCACTAATTTAACATTAATTTTTAAACTGACATTCACTGTGACTGCATTTAGCAGACAGTCTAGCAAATGATAGGCTCTAATAAGAGGATCTTGGCTTCCCCAGGCCCCTCCGACTTTCTAATTTCTCAAATCTGGAACAGTATGGCTTATCTAAGCCACGCATCTGACTGCACATTTGGCCTGGGTGTGTTGCTAATTACCCTCCCTGTCAAACAACAAAACCCTGTTGAAGAAGTGCATATGTAATGTTGTCAAAAGAATATGAACTCAGGAAGGAGATCAGTCTGGGCTCGAATTCCAGCTCCGTCACATTTGAACACTGAGGACTTTGGCAAGTTACGTGATAACAGCAACTGACTCGAGACCACTTCCTAAGTGCCAATAAGTCCTCTAAGATATGGCGTAAATCTACTTGTTTTATGCTTGTAGCAATTCTAGGACTTGTGAGCCATTTTTAGTGACATTTGGGGGGTTTGGTAACTAAAGAAGCACAGGAGAGTTAAGATCTTGCCTAAAATAATACAAGATTGTAATGTTTGCCTCCTATTTTCAGAGAATATAATTGTAATCACTAAATTATACTCCTTGCTGTCTAGTTTAGACAATTTAAAGCTTAGTCTTCTAAGTTTGGAATGAGAGATAATTTTACTCATCTAATAATAATACAGTTCTGTGAACAACACTTAATTTTTTTTAATGTTTTTATTTATTTTGAGGGAGACAGAGACAGCATACAAGCAGGGGAGGGGCAGAGAGAGAGGGAGACACAGAATCTGAAGCAGGCTCCAGGCTCCGAGTTGTCAGCACAGAGCCTGATGCAGGACTTGAACTCAAGAACCACGAGATCATGACCTGAGCTGAAATCATGTGCTTAACCGACTGAGCCACGCAGGTGCCCCTGTGTGGACAACATTTAAAATAACAAATACAGGGGCGCCTGGGTGGCGCAGTCGGTTAAGCGTCCGACTTCAGCCAGGTCACGATCTCGCGGTCCGTGGGTTCGAGCCCCGCGTCGGGCTCTGGGCTGATGGCTCAGAGCCTGGAGCCTGTTTCCGATTCTGTGTCTCCCTCTCTCTCTGCCCCTCGCCCGTTCATGCTCTGTCTCTCTCTGTCCCAAAAATAAATAAAAGTTGAAAAAAAAATTTTTTTTTAGATAACAAATACAAACATGTTTCATCTGTGCCAGATACACAGATGGGTGCACCCAACAAATTTTTGTTGAACTGAAACAATGAAATGAATGAACTGAATTTATGAATGAAAAATAAACTGAAATTAATAAAAAAATAAGTCACTTACTTTCCAGTTAAAGGGGAAAATATTAGGGGAATTCAAAGTGACTGAATAGACTACTTCTAGTGTGGTTTTATACCCTTCAAGCAGAGGTACAATGTTTTGGTCATTGATAGCCAACATACATTGGCCAATTTCCCTGTGATTGCCATGGTTCCAAGCAACTGTACATGCATTAAATTACCTAATTATCCTACTAGCCTAAAACTGTAGTTGTTGTTATTATTAGTATCCTCATGTTACAGATTGGGAAACTGAGGCAGACAACATTTAAGTAACTTACTTAGGCCACGTGGCTGCTAAGTAGAGGATAGGTCTCTTCATTCATGTTCTTCTGTTTAATCATCTGCTATCTCCTCATCGAGCTGTGAATTTCTGCAGGGATGGAGCTTTATTTGCTTTTTAGCAAATAGTTTGTGGGTCATTATAAGTAGACAAAATATTGAAATCTTGGGCCTCTGCTTTAAGAAATAATCTCTAGAACTGAAGGAAGAATGAACTGCCTGATACAGAGAATGGACTGTCTATTAAAGTGATGTCTTTGGGGCACCTGGCTGGCTCAGTCAGAAGAGCATGCGACTTTTGATCTCGGGGTCATGAATTTGAGCCCTATGTTGGGTGTAGAGATTACTCAAATAAAATAAAAGAGATATTTTTTTTTCTGTGCTCGATTATCTGATTTTTAATTAATAGCTGAATGAGTGGACAATTGAACAAGCGAGGTACAAGCTTGGGTATGTCATATGTAGAGACATGAGCAGCATTTCAAAGGCAGAGTCAGAAGGACTCTGACGTTACAACTGTAGGCAATGAACAGAATGCCAGAACACTCTGAGATATCACCTCTGGGTTCTCAATTTTTATGTCAGTTTGGACCCTTGACAAATCAGGTACCTGAAACATGCCCTCCTTCCCAGTGCCCACAGCCCATGGTGACTGGACTTCAGAACTAGGTACACTCACTGCAAAAGCTTCCTCTAGTCTTTGTGTCTTCCGCAAATGGGGATCTAAGAAGATGATATAAGCAAAGTGACCATATCGCCCCAGGTTTTCACTGAGTGAGCCTTGTTTAGAAGACCTAGTTTTCCATTTTCCTCCTTATGCTTTAATTTCTAGAATGCTAAATTAACATAAATACCTCTTTAAATCCAATAATGTCAATTGGGTTTTTTATATCTATTTCTCCACCTTGCCTAGTAGGCATAAATAGACTGTAACATCAAACTTTAAGTTTCCAACTACATACATGTGTGTTGTGATCTCTCATCTGAGTAGCAAAGCCACTAACTGGAGAAAGGAAAGCCAAGAATATCTCTATCTGGAAACCCAAGGCTGGCTTTTCTACCCTAAAAGATCTTTCCACTGTGTAATGATATTGAGAGATACCAGAGAGCAAGCTCAGTGGATGTTGTCAATATTACATTATGTCTGGAGGTCAGCAGATAAGTCCCTTCTCTAGCAATTACTAGTTGTATAACTCTAGGTAAGTACATTGGATATGGTCAATTGACACTCAGCATCCACTCTCGTTTTTCTTGGCCATTCTCTGTATAACAGAAGCTGGAAAGCAGAAATCAACATACCCTGGCTCAATAGTAACAAGCCTTCTGCGTGCAAATTTGGTTCTGCCAATCGTATGCACTTAAGTGATTTAGAAGAGAAGACTGAAGAGGCGACCTTCCTACTGCTGGCCGCTGGCCAGCCACATTATGGCAATGTGGCTACCCAGAGCAGTTGTGTAATGGCCGTGGCAGCTGTATCAGCACTCTCTGATCCCCCAGTCCCTGTGCTGGAGTGTGTTCAACCTGTTGTTCCACGTCCCTGACTCTTGCTCCTCTAGTCCTTCCAGGATTCCATAAGCACTTAATTCCTTGCATTAATTCACGTTCAGCTTAAAATACGTAGAGTGTTTTGTTTCCTGCAGTGAGCCCAAACTGCTAGAGCCAGTCTCTCCCTGAGACCTCCGTTAATTTATCTCTTTAGTGAGACTAATGAAATGATTAAATGCAGGGACCTGGAACAAATTATTCCTTCAGTTTCATATTATTTTTGTTTAAAAGCTAGGTCGGAAGAATCAAAACCTATAGACAAATTATCCCTCAGTATGCAATCCAAATACTGTCAAATTAGAAGTGAGATGTATCATAAAAAATATTCAATTAAATACTATCTATTTTTTAATGTCTATTAAATTCCAAGCAGCGTTCCAAGCAGTGATCATGTAATAATGAGCCAGACAATTTCATTGCCGTCCAGGAGTTCACCCTTTATCAGGAGATACAGACACACAATCAGGCAATTTCAGAACAATGTCATAAGGGGTGTGGTGATGGTAGGCACAGGGCATGACCAAAGCAAAGATGAGTGGCACAGGTCCCCTTTGGGAAATGTGGTTTCATGGTGAGCTCAGAAGTGGTAGTGTCTGAGAGAGCCTTGAGTGACCAGACAAACCCAGGGATATGGTGGATGGTCTTGGTGGCTGACTACCCTACAGTTTTCTCCTTTCTTCCACACTTGTAGTTCTCAGCTCTCACCATAAAAGGATTGAAAGGCGATATGCTTGCGTTCCTAGCCTCCCTTGCAGCTACCTCACGGGCATGTGGTGCTATCCTGGCAGAGACCTGAGGAGGGTTGTGGGAAGTGTTTACCTCCTAAAAAAGAATTTCATGGAAACTATCCAAGTTATCTCTTCCCATGCTTAGATGCTGCTGTCTGAGAACATGATGCTTGGATCTGTGGCAACCATCTTTTGACAATGAGGGGAAATAAAAAGACAGCTCCAAGAAGTGACGGCATTGTCCCTGAGCTGCTGAATTTACAGGGTCCTGAAATTTCAGAAATCCCTGATGTGTGAAATAAAAATGCACTATTCAATCCAGGTTAAGTCAACTGTTCTATTTCTTGAACTAACAAACAAAAATGCACTACATAATGCCCTATGAAGGGTATGTGGGAATACATATGTGCTTTAAGATGGGGACTGATATATGTGATAGACAGGAGACAAAGGAGATTTTCACATGAGAAGGATTAGAAATTCTCTGGGAATTGACCACAAAGAGAAAGGAATGAATGAGAAAGCTGGAAATACAAAATTTTCTGGATCGCACCCATTTATGACAGCTCTTCTAGGAAGCATGAAAGGAGAGAGAACAGATGAGAAGCCACTCTTGGATGTGCATTTGCTTAGAAAGCGCATTGGTATTTTATAACATCTACTTGGGATGGTTTTGGGCAGAGCTGATGGAAGCCCAGTTGGTAAAGTCTTTTCAATATTAGAGGCAGGGAGTGTAATTATTAAATTCTATCTTCTGACTGTAATGTAAATAGTTATTCAGAAGGGAATACGATGGGAGACCTATACTATCCGCCAGGGCTATGGTGCCAGCTTGTATGGGTGTGGCCACTGAGTACTTGAACCGTGTGTAGTCTGAATTGATGTGCTCTATGTGTAAAACATACACCAGATTTCAAAGACTTAGTAAAAAACGTAAATTGTCTCGTTAATGTCTTTATATTGACTACAAAGTAAAATAATATTTTGAACATATTGGTTCAAATAAATATACTATTTAAATTAATGTTATGTGTTACTTTTTACTTCTTGAAAAAAAGGTAGTAGTAGAAAATGTAAAATCATGTATGTGGCTTGAGTTACACTCCTATTGGGCAGTGCTGCTTTAGGCAATGATGTCAGTTAAGAGACTATTACAATAATCTAGAGGAGATATGGTAGTAAAATAAACAGATCACCGAAGTGGAAAAAGAAATCGAAGGGTTGTTACAGAGTTAAGTGAATTAATTAAATGTAGAGGGTTAATCAAAACAGAATCTGAGATTAACGTTCATTTTTTCAATTGAACACTCAGTTCCCATAGTATGCTGTGTATTAAGTTTGCTAATTGTTAGAACAATGAACTCCTAAATCTAGTGAATCAATAGAGTACACACAGCATCTTTTCTCCTTGCTACATGAAGGACTTGGGTCTGTTTTCCACGTGGTGATTCTGAGCGCAGGTTCTTTCATCCTGTGGTCCCATTATCCCCAAAGGCCTCTGGATCCTCTGTGAATGGTCTCCCTTTGACCAACAGTTGGTAGAAAAGAGAAGGTGTAGTTTTTGTTGTTTTTTAATGAGCCAGGTATGGAAGCAGAGTATATCAGTGCACATTACTAGCCAGAAACTTTCTCTGTCACCACACTTGCAGGGAGGGTGGCAATGGTAGTGGAGCTGGGGGCTCAGGAAGAGAGAAAAGTGGACTTGGGGTACAATTTGCTATTTCTTCATGCACTGACATGGGATCGCATGTGTTGTCACTACTGCAGGAACACAGGTTGAGCTTGAGGGCTTGGTGGGTGTGTGTGATGTGTTTAGGGACACAGAATTAAGTTTCAGGAGAGAGTTCTGGTTGGGCACACAGATACAGACATTGTCAGCACATACCCAGTCATGAAAACATGGCAGTGCATTGGCCGGCTGACTGCCTCAAAAGCCATCTGAGAAATGAATGCTGAGACTTTGGACAGTGGAAGGATTCTGTGCTCCATTGGCATTGCTTTGGAGAAGAGTGACTCTGCCACTCAGAAGAGGCCACATGTCTCAGTAAGGATACAAGCATCCTCAATTTGTGGGACCACTGCTATGACTTTTTTCTAGAGGCTGTTCTGTTCTCATACGAGAAAGGAAAGACAGGTCCTTGGTTTAGCCCAATAGCAGGGGTAGACATGTGAGAAAAGCTTTACCACTTTCTTGTGGGGGGCCTCAGAAGATGCACTGTGTTGTGAAAGTGACTCCTCATTTGATTCTCTGTGAATCGCGCAGATCTTTCTAGCATCAGTTGCCCCACCTTTTCCTTTAAACCTTAAGACCTCTCAAAAACATAAGCTATACTACATGATTTCATTTCCTCACTCCCTTTCGTTCACATCTAAGCTTCTGAAATATGGCATTTGTCCCTTCTCCCTTCTGAAAATGCTCTCACTAGAGTCACAGATGACCCAGAGCTTACTGGCATGGTTGGAAGGTCAGTGAGGTGAGGGAGGGCCTCGCCTCAGGGGCAAAGTTTAAGGGGGCACACCAAATGAGTCAGTAGTCAAGATAGATAGTAGTCAAGATAGATAGGTTTTAATGCAATATTTTTTAAAAAATCAAAATTCACGGAAAAATGCATGAGGAACAAAATATCAATATTTTAAATGAACACAGGATCGGTCCTGGATATTGATAATGCCTTTCACTGTAGATCTTTCCCAGTTCAATAGTGCTCTCTTCCTTCTCACAGCGTTGTATGCTTCTCTCACCTAATTTGCTTCCCCTGTTCTTCTCCTTTCACTGGCTGCTTCCTCCTACCTTTCCCAGAGATGCACACATGGACCATCATGTTCGTGGAAAAGCTTTAACCATTTGTTACCCTGCTTTCAACTATTTAGTTATGTTCAGTTATGTTAATGCTAAAATCACTATTTCTAGTTCCTTCCCCATTCCTAAAATTCAGAAGCACATATTTAACGGCCTTCTGCACATCTCAGTCCAAACATTTTCTTCCCAAGAAGGACTTAGAATTCAAAATATCAGAGATGGATTTATGTTCTCCATATCCCCAAACATGTAGCTCTTCTCATACTCTAGTTGGTGGTAAAAACTTTCCCCTTTCAGTTCCCACATTTCGTCAGTCAACAAATTTGAGTATGTTGTTTCTCCATATTTCTTAAATCCACCTCCTTCTATTTTCATAAATGTTGACTTTATAAGAATATCATCATCTGTTCTCCTTGTCCCCATGCATCACCTCTTTTCCTTTCTATGCATGTAGATCTATCTATCTATCCACCTATCTGCATGTAGACACAGATATATGCGTCAGTATGTGTTTAGCGTCTCTGTCGACCCAATGTGAATGCACCCATATGTGCTATGTGCTTTGGACTGAATGTGTACCCCCAACATGCATGTGTTGAAACCTAATGCCTTGGAGGTAGGACCTTTGGGAGGAAATTAGGACACGAGGGTGGAGCTCTCCCTTAAAGAAGAGACCAGAGAGTTCCCTCATACATTCCACCATGTAAGGACACAGTGAGAAGGTGCTATCTATGAACCAGAAAGTGGGCTTTCACCTGATACTGAATCTGCTGGCACCGTGATCTTGGCTTTCTAGCTTCCAGAACTTGAGAAAAGCAATTCTGTTCTTTACCAGCTACTTGGTCTCAGGGGCACCTGGTTGGCTCAGTGGGCACAGCATGTGACTCTTGATCTTAGGGTTGGGCCCCACATTGGCCATCGGGCTTACTTAAAACAACAACAACAGCACATAAATAAAGTAGGCTATCAGCTACTTGGTCTCTGGGGTTTTGTGATGGCAGCCTGAACAGATTAAGACAATATGTGCACATTCACATAGGCGAATAACCTAATGTTAATGGAGAATTGCCAAAGGCCTTAAGTGTAATTTGGAGCTGTGACGATCCGTATAGAAAGTTATCAAGGATACAGATGGAGGATCACCTGTCAAGTCAGGGGCCCCAGGGTACTAAGAAAGTGGGGAGGGAAAACTCGGTGTCTTGGTCTGAGCCAAGAGTCCAACAGTTGGAAAGGGTGGTTCGGCTTCTAACAATTACATCCTAAGTCACAGCAATACCCTACTGAGCACATGAAAAACTCTCAGTTACCCCAAGATAAAATATCTTTCTAGAACTCTGGCTCTTTAGAAATCTCTGATGCCACCCTGACTACTTGCTCTACTTTTCCAGGAAACCGAGTGCTGCTCAGGCCTGCCCTGCATGCACCCCCATCTTGCCATAAAGCAAAGGGGTGCAAGACGCTGAAAGGAAGTGCTGTGCAGACTCCCTTCCCTCCTTCTCTCCAGTTTTTGTCTTCAGACCGAACAAAGTGACCAAGAGAAAGCATCTTACCTTCTAAAGGAAAGTATGCTTATGCCTCGATCTATCATAGGTCTCCCAGTAACATTGGTGTAATGTGTCTTGCCCAGGAAATAAATCATTAGTTGTGGATTCAAACTCAGGGAATCCTAGCCATTCCAGGAGGAAGAGCCATATCGAGACTCTGTTCCTTGGGATTTCCAAACAAGGGACTTGGGAAAGACAGGTTTAGAAATCAGGGGTGGGAGGTGGGGGGCAAAAGTAATCTTTGCTGCAGGGGTTATCAGCTTATACGAAGTCACCAGGAGTTCGGAGAATGGTATAGCAGAGTTTTGTTTTCTTCGCTGACCTTCAGTTCATTCTGGATGTTATAGGAAAACTGCTCTGTAGGGTTATGCCCTGAACTGAGGTGTAACTTGGGCCCAATGCCTGCCACGAACACATGGAAAGAGTTCGTCTTACAGCAAAGAGGAAAGTTGGGCAAAATGGGGCAAGACGTTATGAGAATGAAGAGGCAGAAGGCTGATGGACCAGTCTGTCTTTCTTGCATGAAAATAGAAGCAGTTTCTCACCAAAATACCTGCCTTGTGTGTGCATTAATCATAAAAACCCAGAGGGGATCCAATGGCTCCATTTATAATACCTATGCCAAGCAGGTATTTTTTCTTTCTATTTTTTCCCCTCTTCTATTGACAAGAGAGTTTGGGGAGAAGGTGCTTTTTAGTCATTACTTTTCTTGAGCAGTCAGTATTGCCTTAAGAAAAAAAATGCCGTGAATGTAACAAATCAGGTTTCCTACTGGGTCTGTGGCAGCACAGGCAGGAGGGACAGAAAGCAGAATTGCACAGAGCTTGAAATAGTTGCTGATAGATTTCCTGCCTCGCAGAATTAGAACGAAGCCAGAGAGGTTGAGCATGATGTGGGGGGTCCAACTGGACACACCTTTCAGGACAAATCTTTAGGCCTGATTCTTTTATTTTTGAGAGAGAGAGAGAGAGGGGGAGAGAGAGAGAGAGAGAGAGAGAGAGAGAGAGAGAGAGAGAGAATATGAGCCAGGGAGGGGCAGAGAGAGGAGACATGAAATCTGAAGCAGACTCCAGGCTCCGAGCCATCCGCACAGAGCCTGACACGGGGCTCGAACTCATGAACCTTGAGATCACGACGTGAGCCGCAGTCAGACGTTCAACTGACTGAGTCACCCAGGCACCCCAAGCCTAGTTCTGTATAAAGCCTCCTATGGCCTGGTCTGTGCCTGCTTCCCCACTCATGTTGCCGCTGCTGTTTGGGGACTTCTGCACGGAGCACCTACCTCCTCCTGGCTCCTTGAAGCTACCATATGATTTTCTGACTTGCCTTGGTGTGTTCCCAGAAGTGAACCCCTACATTTCTTTGCCTAAATGAGTCCTGTCCAGGTTTTCAAATTCTGCTTTCATCACCACATCTGGAAACCCAACTTGATTCCTCAGATGGGTTTGGGTGGTCCTCCTCCATATTCGTGGTGCCTCCCTATCCTAGGCATTAGTTTGCTGGTGCAATTGCTGAAGACCTTCTCTGAGGATCAACCTGGTCAGGTTGTAGGGGTGCAACTAAGGATCCCACCCAGGAATTGTTCCACTATTCCCTCTAGTCTATCATACCAATGTTCGGTCTAATATGCTACTACCTCACTTAACAACCCCAGTGGCTCCTTGCTGCTCCGGGCTCCTTAAGTGCTGAGTGTAAATGACGGCATAAGTCCAATCCCCATCCCCTGTGAAAGACACCAATGAACTGTGCTTCCTCACCGGCTGTCCTACTTCTCATCCTACTTCCTCATCACTTTTCCTTTTTACAAGGGACCAGGGTGATTGTTTTTAAGACTGCAGATATTATTAGGGGTGACAAGAAATATCTAGTAAATGTTAGGCAATATCTTTACTATTAGGAGGACTTTCCATGTATAATGCATTAGGTGTGTGTGAATTGCCTCCAGTATCTACTTAGACATTTGCGAACTTCACAGATTAGGTTGCATAATTTTCTAATAATAAATTTTGCAACAGCGGAAAATAGATGGTATGGGGAACATATCCATGGTGTACAAACCAAGAGGTGAAGGTCCAGAAGTCAGTGCCCTGGCAGGGTCGGGATGGAGTTCATCTAAGCCACATGTGCTTTCCCAAAAGCCACTGTGGCCTCCCCAGGTGAGGCATTTCCAACGTAACTTTCTAATTGATTCAGCACTTGCCATCGGGGTGCTTGTGCAGTTGAAATATCATTAATAAATGCCCTTGACTTGCTTTCCAGGATAAGCCCACAATTAGGAACTTGAACACGGAGAAGTTGTTCACTGGGAATAATTTTCAGAAGTGCACTTGGTAGGCTCAGGGAAGTTGACGGCAGTCTTGGATGGAAATTGCCAGCCTCCTTAAGCCCCTAATTTCTATGCCAGAACAGGTACTTATAAAAAAGGCAGCGTTCGTTTTGTAAATGTTACAAAAGGAGGCAAGTGAATAGCTGTTATTAGGGGCTACTCACAGTCATCCCTTTATCCACCCCTATACAGTGCTTTTCGTGCATTATTAGGAAAAGAAAAAGGAGAGAATACATCCTCTGGGCCAGGACCTATGCTAAGTACTTGCAATTCTACAACCATCCTAAGGGACAGGTATTACTGCAAAGTTAGAATGGAGCTCAGAGAGGTTAGGAACTTGCTCAAAGTCACTCAGCTTTGAGGGGTCAGGGTCTGGTTATATGTGGATCCATCCAATACCCCACTTCACTATATCCCTTCCTTGGAATATAATAAATATATCACACTCAATGCAGCCTTCCCTCTGATTTCAGTTCTCTTTCTCTTGTAGCTGCCCCAACAATAAGCTCTCCTCTGGGGCTATTCAAAACCTTTGAACCACCACCGATTCAAGTCCTAAGCTTTTTCATCAAAATAACAAGCCTTGACTCCACCAAAATACTATCCCCAATAATTCTGTGCTATTGATTTTTTTCAAGATTTCATTTATCCCTAAGATAGTATAATGATATTTTTTTTCAAATTGGGCCTAATTATATTTTTCAACTTTTATGAGAAGTCTTCTTTAGAAAGGAAAAGAAGATAGAAGGCAAAAAAAAAAAAAAAAAAAAAAAAAAAGACATTTCCTGACTCCGAGTGACGGAGTCATTGAGAAATGAGACAGGGAAGAACAAGGCCAGTGGCTGGGATCTTCACCCTTTCCCTTCACCCCACCTGCTCACTTTGATGTCACCTAGGAGAGCCTTTCTCTTCGTCCGGCCATCATGCCCAGTGTGGTGTCACAGCAATGGCATGCATGGAGAGGATACCTGCAGGAATCTGGCCAGAGCACTTTGCTGGATGCCTGGCCTGACTCCAATGTGTGCATGTGACTCAGGCTCCTGCAGGCTCCTGGGAGGCGTTGGGAGGTCCCAGAAGGCTGATGACTGCAGAGCCCAAGGTCAAAGTGAAGAGGCTCTGGTGTCAAAGGGCTTTAGGACCAGCAAACAACTGGTGTCACGGATTCTCATCCCGGGTGTTACAACGTCGCCGCATAAGGCTCAGGAACACCCCATGAGCCACCAGTCTGGACAGGAGAACAGGCCAGCTACTGCACATCAAAGCACAGTGGTCCGGAGAAGGCATCACAGAGGAGAAGCCTTCTTCCTCCCGGACCCACAAGAACATACTACCACCAGGGGAAGGAGAGGGACGTGGGAGCTGAGTTCCCCAAGACCATCACTAAGATAATGCTTTAATAATTAACTGAGAGATTTTATAAGAATGGACAAAATCAGAGTTCTTCTATACTACTCAGAAGGCTGAGGCTTTTGAAAAACATCAGATCAAAGGGAAAAAAACCCTTTTACTTGCATATTTGAGTTAATTGTGAGTAAACGTGTGCCCTTGGTAAATAAATCTGAAACTATTCAGCTTCAAAATGTTCTTAAATTATTTATATGATAACTGCTGCCCTCGGCTTCTCCCCCAGCCCTGATCTACCCTGACAGATTACAAAAGATTTGAGAACAGGAGACTTTCTCCAAGGGGAAATATAGGCCAGTTTGCATTAAACATGTTTTAGGGACAACACGGACCTAGGGCTGTACGCACCTCTCTATGAAGGCTCGGTAATTAGAGGCTGATTAGTCTGATTATTACGCACTCCCTTCTGTGGGTGAGGATCCTCTCCCAGTTAAAGAGAGGTTTCCAGGGCTGTTCCAGTTAAAGAGAAGGCTCCCCTCCTCCGCCAGGAGCAGGCTCTGCTGGGGGTAAAGATGGCAATCAGTGCTGATGACCACTTACCTAATTACCAGTGGGGCTGATCTCATCCCTGGTTCCCAAAGCACTTTTACCATAATTAACATCCCCCTCTTTCTTGCATCCCACAGAAGCCACTGATAATCCACACCCAGACTCATAAGCTGCATGACAGTCACCACCCCACCCCCCCCAGCAGCAACAGCAGTAACTGGGAAACATATACTACACTATATAAACTGTTCTCACATCTGCATGATTTTATCCTTTATCATCTCCCTGCAAGATCTGATAACCTTAAAAAATACAACTGTCAGTTATTTTACCAGTGCAAATGGGCTTCCTTGGGACGAACAGAAAATTGCAAACTGTGGACACTTTAGTTATGGCAAACCACGGCCAGTCGGCAGAAGAAAGGAGAATGCTCTTTTATAGAGGAAAGGAGGAGTTGGGAGGGCTGTTGTAAACTCAAAGTCCATTGCAGTAAACGGAGAATGAAGTGTCGTGGCTTCTCATTGGCTGAGTTTGTCAGTCTCTCATTGGCTGGGCTGTTGCTGGGGCAGGAGAGAATCTGTCCTCTTCTGGCTGGGGTAGTAGATAGAGCTGCAAGGGGAAAGCAAGCATCATCTGTCTTCCAGTTGGGGTCTGCCCTGACCAGTGGTAGAGCACCCCCGCCCTGCCACGCTGGCCTCCCGACTCCGGGTGCAATGAGGTTTCCTTGTTTCCATTTCACAGATGTCTGGGGCTGCTGATTTCATCCCTTCTTATCCCATTTCACTGACAAGGAATCTGTTGTCCAGAGAGGACTTGCATTTATGTGACTAATGAAATTTGGACTCTGGTGTGAAATCCTACACACCTGGCTTGATCCCCTGCACCTTTTTAAATGCATTCTTGACGACTTCTCTTCTAGCAATAGAACTGGGGGCTCCAAGAGAGCAGACATGTAATTTTGTTCACCTCTGTAGGCCAAGTACCTGTAAGGCACATACCAGGGACTCACGTTACTCTTGTATGATGAACACACTGCATGAAGGCAATGAACTCTAAAGACGATTCTTGCTTTTTTTCATAGTAACTTGGGAGCTGGAGTTGGTGAAAACACGAAAACAGCTCACTGGTAACCTCCAACCATGATTTCCTACAAGAAATCTCGTTACACTTGAAATTTAAGGATATTTACTGCTTCCTGAAAGCTTGGGGACGTCTAGGGGAGAAGTGCTCTGTTCTCATGGTTCCCCTCCGTATCACTGCTCTAACATGTGTCCACTGGGAAGTGCCATCCTACATCCTCTCCTCGCCGTACTGTTTCTTGGGAGGCAACCCTGGACAAGTCCGTCTTGCCATCCTCCAGGATTGAATGATTATGTGGTTTCCCCACCATGCTACCAAAACAAAGGCAGGCTAGATCACAGGAAACCGTAGCCGAGTAAGAAAGAGCTGGAGTCAGGGTCAGGCAGTCACATCTGTCCACATATGTGAGGCATGTGCACAGCCTCCGGGGGTTTTATGGGCAGGGGTCCAAGCAGGTCATTAGTCTCACTTCCAGACTCAGACTGCACTTGAAGCCCCGTCTCTCGACCCTTTGTTCACCCCAAGGGCCCCACTGACTCCTAATAATAACCCTAACTTGAAGTGACGCTGTTAGTAACGACCACAACATTTTTCAAAGGAGGATACTCTCTCAACGCTGCCACTGCCAACTGATACGGGGCATCCTCAGACAGAGCGGGGAAAGGCCTCCCTCCTCTGGGAAGGTGAAGAGAGCAGGAGCACTCAGATGCCGAAGGGAAGAAGGCGGCATCATGGCTTTGTGAGAGTGAGAAGTGCCTCTTTTAAGCTCAGAACCTTATCTCACGGGATCAGAATGAGCTCACATGAAAAATGAGAGGGTCTTTTGTCCTCTTTCGTTTAATCTGTCTGTGTTGTTCTCATTCTGAGACAAAAAGTATTGATGAAGGGGCTTTAGAGCTGACTTTTCTGCTTTACTTTAGCATGACAGACTGGTGCGTTACGCATACAAAACAACGTGTTGATAGAAATTGGAACAGACGGGAATTTTCTGTCCTGAAGTTGGACTTTCAATGTTCATTTATCAGATACAATGTGACACAGGACACGGAGGCAGTCTTCTATGTGGGACTGTCATATTGTAAATGAACGGGTTAGGTTAGTGATTTATCCATGCACTGGGCATCTGTCTTGCGTATTGAATCCCTACTATGTGCCAGGTACTTTGGACACTAGCACATGAGAAGCCCAGAAAACGATTTATGGAGTGAACAAATAAGGATTTCCATAGTGCATGGCACTTCTGTGTTACACTAATCACTAAATAACTTATAGTTTCCTCCACAAGGAATAGATCATATTCCCATATGTTCCTCAAGGGGAGGGACATTTCTTATACATACATACATATATGTGTATAATATGTATCATGTGTATGTGTGTATATATATGTGTATATATATGTACTGTGTGTGTGTATATATATATATATATATGTATATGCGTATACGTATATACATATATATGTATATGCGTATATATATGTACCTAAATATATATGTGTATATATGCATATATATGTACATATATATATATAAATATATATATTTTTTCTATTGCTACCTCAAGGCTATGTTGCAGAAAACACATTTAATTATGAACTTCCTGGTAGTCAAGGCAAAAAAGAGACAATACAAATAATGGTAGTGTTATAACAATGTAGACATCTTGAATCCTAACCATGTACCAGGAATTCTTGAAACCCCTATAAATGAGGTTATTTCCATCGTTACCACTCTTTTTCCACATTAGAGACTAAGCCTTTGGACGTCTGGGTAATGTGTCCCAGATAACAGAACCAGTAAGTGACAGAGCTGGGATTAATTCACGAGGATTCATCCTTAAACAGCATTACCTTCATAATGAGCCAACTTTTATCACTGCCATTTTAAGCAAAATTTACCTTCTGGAGGAAGCTGTGACACAAATATAAGAAAAAAGATACAAACACAGCAAAAAAATCCATGCAGCACAATAGGTAAATAGAAGGGTCAAAGAATCACCCGTGTCCTAAATGAAACTTTTTTTTTTTTTCATGGCACATCCTACTACAGGCATTCAGAGTGAGATCTTTTTCTTGAGTTATTTCAATCATCAATCTGGAGAATTCTTTTGTGTCTGCCTGCTCGATCAGTGGCAGCTCTTTGCAAGAAATTTACAGTGATGTCAGTTTGTTGAAATTGATGATAGGAAAAAGTAGATGGATCTCAAGTTCCCAGACAATATCTGATGACCTAAATTAACTGTCACCTGATTCTGCATTATGGATGAGAAGCCAGTGTGACCGGAGATGTGGCCAACGGGACATGGGGCAAGGTCTGTCTGGGGAGCTAGCAGCTCATGACCTACACGTGTCTAGCAGCTGATTGATCTGGATAGATCTTTCTTGTGATTTCCCAAGCCTGTGGTAAGGTTCACAGAGTTTATCCCAGTGGAAGTATCATTTCCTCTTTTCCCCCAACTCCCAGTCAGTTCCGTTTCTGTATTTCCCAATTTATTGTTCAAATTCTCATTTACATCATTGTTATCCCCTATCGTCCCAGCTGCAATGTATGTCTGCTTCCCACGGCTCATCCCTCACTTTAGCTGTATTTCTCTCTCTGTGTGAATTCTCATGTTGGAGTCGAGCCTCTGGACTCTGTTCTGAGCCTTCTTTTCTTTTAACATGTCACTGTCTTTTTAAGCCAATGGCCTTCAATTTTGACTGTGCATTCAAATCATTTTGTAAACTTTAAAAAGACTCTTGCCCAGGCCCAATTAAATACAATTCTCTAGAGGTGGAGCCTGACATTTGCTATTTTGTGTAAGTCCCCTCAGGGGACTCACATGTGCACCCTAGGTGATTTCCTTTATTTCCATGTCTCCAAATTCCTATTCTGAGCGGATAAGTCTTATATCTATGTTTCTGTTCTTCTTTCCTGAGATGTAGGTACATATATGCAATTGCTTACTTGAAGCTTTCAACTGTATGTCCAATAAGCATCTAAAACTCAATGTGTCAAAAGCTGAGCACTTAGTGTATTCTCTAACCCTTCAAAGCCTCAAAGCAAGTAAGTTCTAAGTCCCTTTTGGCCACCTGCTGTGTCTTTGAGCAAGTGCCTCATATCCTAGTTTCCTCAACAACAAGATGAAGATAGCAATACTCACTGACAATGAGACAAATATGATAATACTTGTAGTCCTCTTAGCATAAAGCACAGTCTGCCTTGACACCAAGAAATGGTTGTTCCTGTTAACAGGTTGTAAGTTCCACAAGGGAACACAAATACCTATCATCTTTAGTCCTGTATCCGCAGTGACTAGCACCTGGTCTGCCACATTATAAGCACTCAATAAATATTTTGTTTAATGACTATACTTCTAGTTTTAAAGGTGTTAAGAGTTTGTTTGAGGAAGAAATCAGTGGTTAGAAGAGCCAGGAAAGACAGTCCAGGGGAGAGGCGGGGAGGAGCTGGGGCTGCTGCTATACCTGGGTGTTTCTAGCCTCCAGCACCATGACCTGTAAATAGGTTGCTCCTGTCAGTTACAATTATCAACATTCTTATCAGGTCCAGCTTTTGCTGGATGTATATACAAGCTCCTGTATGTACATGGGTGGGTTTAGCGATGAATCTTTTCCATGCACATTTATTTTAGTTCTCTCACCGAATTATGAAGTAAATTATACTATCATTTCCATTTTTGGATGTGAAATTAAAGCACAGAAAGATTAAATAATTTGCCCAGAGTCATAATCTGGACTGGAGTCAAGAAATACGATCATATGATCTTAACTACCATAACATAGTAAATAGAGAAGGAGAACTAGTTGTGTAAGACCTTGGGAGGACTGAAGTCCAATCTCATTTAAATCTAAATATGTGGTCACAAATGGACTCAAGATACAGTCATTGGCCCATTATCCCTGCTTATGGGGCCATGATGATAAAGCTAGCAAAGGTGTATTATCTCATTGTATTTTGAAGCAAAAAGCACTGAAATGGCTCTTTCCTTCTAATGAATGCCTAATCGGCAGCCAGACTATCCGGTCAAAATAGGTAAGAAGGATGGGTACCACCTGTTGTTTAAAATACAGGCCCTCTTTGTACTGTTAGCAGTCTCTCGAACACTCTTAATCTTCTGATCAAGTCTTTGTTTGCACAGATGAGATTAGAAATTGGACTTTTTTTTAAAGGAGCTTGGCATGAAATACTAAGCAATCATTTGGATACTATTAATGTCCTGAATTCGCCTTTCTTTGTTTAGGGGACTATATTATGCATGTGGAATCCCAGTTCAAGGATTTATCTAAATTGGCTGTGTAATACTAGATGACAGCAAAGGGATTTGTTCAAAATTAGCTTATGTCTTCCGAGGTAATGGAAATTATGCACAACCCCAGGAATTATCCACTACAGTCTCCACTAGCAAGTGAACTGTAGCCGTCCATCGCCACCATCCATCTGTGTAGCAAGGAAGCTGACCAAAGAGACCGTGATTTCAACCAATGGCCCCATCCCAACCTCCACTCTCCTGAACATCTGAGGGAGGAGGCAGCTATGGCCTTAGGTAATTGCACCTCTTCTTAAGTGACAGTCACAAAGCTCTTAACACCTTTCTGCTTGGGGGCAGACTCCAGCCACCACCCCACAGCCCCTGCTGGCCCCACCTTACAGCGCTGTACCACTTGTCTGGGTATGCCTATTCCTTCCTCTAGGACTCTTCTCCTCAGCAAGGTTTGCCTGGCTTTTCTCATTACAGTTGCCTGGGTCATGTCCGACGCCAGATACAAAACCTCTTAGCCTTTGCAAACCACGTTCCGTTGGAAAAATCTCTACTGCTCTCCATTGATCTAGGTTTTTCTGAATAAGTTTTCATCATCTGAACCAAATGGGCAGCAAGTGCATTTATAAGGATGAAAATTTGTGACACTTTAGGATTAAGATCTTAAAAGGAATCATCAGACCAATTCGTCATCTTGTCAATGTGACTGTTATATCTAAAATGACTTGTGCTCTGATTTTTGAAGCACCCAGTTCAGAAAAAGGGATTATAAAAAATGTATGAATTCTTCCTCCTTTGACTCTTTCTGTTAATGGCAATACCATTTTCCCACTTCCCCCCAGTTTTTCAGACTCAAAGCCTTGGAGTCTTTTTTCCTTCTTTTTTTTTTTTTTTTTTTTAAGCATTTTTTTTTAGAACAGTTTTTGATTTACAAAAACCCTGAGCAGATTGTAGAGTTGTCATATACAACTCACCACAAGCAATTCCCCCTATTATTACATCTTTTATTGGTGTGCTACATTCGTTTTAATTAGTGGACCTGATGTTGATACATTATTATTAACTAAATTATATAGTTTACATTAAGATTCACTCTGTGTTGTAAAGTTCAGTGGGTTTTGAGAACTGTTTTAATGGCATGTGTTCTCCATTACAGTATCATAGGGTAGTTTCCCTGTCCAAAAAATCCTGTTTGCTCTATCTGTTGATCCTTTGCTCCTTCTCCAGAGCCACTGATCTTTTTCCTCTCTCTGTAGAATGTCATATAGTTGAAATCATACAGTATGCATCCTTTCCAGACTGGCTTCTTTTACTTAGCGATATGCATTTTAGATTTCTCCACGTCTTTTTGTGTCTTATACCTCAATTCTTTTTATCATTGAATAATATGCCACTGTATGGACATGCCATGGTTTGCATATTCATTCACCTACAGAAGGACAGCGTGGGTGTTTCCAGTTTTCTGTGGTTAAGAATAAAGCTGCTCTAACACTGGTTTGCATCTATTTGTGTGGGCATATGTTTTCAACACAATTGGGTATCTAGAACAACTGGGTCATATGATAAGATTACATTTAGCTCTGTAAGAATCTGCTGGACAGTTTTCCAAAGTGGCTGTACCATTTGCAATCTGTTAGTTATTAACCAGGGGTTCTGTTGTTCTACCTCCTCACCAGCATATAGTATTGTCATTTTTGTTTGTTTGTTTTTGGATTTTTGCCATGCTAGTAGGTATGTAATGGTAGCTCATTGTTGTTTTAATTTGTAACTTCCTAATGTCAGAAAACGTTGAATGCCTTTTCATATGCTTATTTACCATCTTTTATCTCTGAGATTTCTCTTCAAATCTTTGGACCATTTTTTATTAGGTTGTTTTCTTATTGTTGAGTTTTCAGTGGGTTTTTTAAAAATATATTTTGAATACAAGTCCTCTATCAAATATGTGTTTTGTAAATATTTTCTTTAGTCTGTGACTTGTCATTTCACTCTACAACAGTGTTTTTTGTTTTGTTATTTTTTTTTATTTTTAAATTTTAATTCCAATATTGCTAACATACACTGTTATATTAGTCTCAGGTGTACAATATAGGGATTCAACAACTCTATACATTACTCAGTGCTCATCATGGTAAGTGTGCTCTTAAATCTCCTTCCCCTGTTTCACCAATCACCCACTCACCTGTCCTCTGGTAGTCATCAGTTTGTTCTCTGTATTTAAGAGTGTGTTTCTTGCTTTGTCTCTTTTTTTAATTTGTTCATTTGTATTAACAGTGTCTTTTTCAGATCAGTTTTTAATTTCACTAGTGCCTAACTGATCTTTTTAATTTTCCTTTTGATGTAGTATGCTTTGGTGTTGTATCTAAAAATTCATCTCCAACTTCCAGGTCATCTAGATTTTCATCTACGTTATCTTCTAGGAGTTGTGTATTTGTGCCCTTGAGTGCACAAGACTTGGATCTATGTTCCATTTTAAGTTAATTTTTGTAAAAGATTTAGTCTGCATTTATGTTTTCTTACATATTGATATTCAATTATTCCAACACCATTTATTAAAATTGTGATTTTTTTTTTCTCCACCTTTCCATCTCCACTCTTTCTACCCATCTGATCCTGCGTGCTGTCTACTTTCTCCTTTAGAGCTTTTAGCACATTAGTCACAGATATTTTACATTCCCTATCTTATAATTCCAAAAATACATATCACATCTGAGTTTGGTTATGTTGCTTGTGTTGTCTCTTCAGACTGTGTTTTTTGTCTATTGGCACTGCTTGGAATATTTTATTGAAAGCTGGGCATGATGTATTGGGTATTAGAAGTTTAGACAATTTGTTTTCTAGTGTTAAGGTGTTTTTTAATAGGTTTATTTATTTATTTTGAGAGATAGAGAGAGAGCAGGGGAGGGGCAGAGACAGAGAGGGATACAGAGAATCGCAGGATGACAGCATGGAGCCTGATGTGCGACTCAAACCCACGAACTGTGAGATCATGACCTGAGTCCAAATCAAGAGTCGAATACTCAACTGACTGAGCTACCCAGGTGCCCCTCCAGTGTAAGTTTTATGTTAGGCTGGCTAGCATTTGGTCTGTGTTTCCAGTTTGTTGTAGCTACAGATGCCAGAGGCTCATTTCCTCCAGCTTCCTTGGGGTTTTTGTTTCTTTCTTTTTTTGTCCCCTGAGTTCTCTCTGATCTTTGCCATTAGCCCTGGTCAGGCTTCTGGAGGTAAAATCTTTGATGATTTGTAGACCTCCCTAAGACTGGGGCCCCTAGAGTTTTTAACTCTGGAACTAGTCCACACTCAAGCTCCAGAAATGTTTCAATATTCTCATTTACATCTTCCTACCAGTTAGTGGCTCCAGGGGCTTCCACTTCAGGTAAGTTTATCTTGGCTGTTATTTATTCCCTGTAGCCATCTGTTTGTCCAGATTTCAGGTGGTGATTTATCCTGGAACCTCTGTTATTTGGTGGATATAAAAAGTCATTGAATTTCATTCTGTTCAGCCCTTTTTTTTCCTTCTCACTATAAGAACAGGTGTCATGGTTCCAAGCTCCGTAGAAGTTGAATCTAGAAAGATCCCATGGAGTCTTCTCACTTTCTCCCTTGACCTCATCCTTGACTCCTCACCCTAACTCATTCAGTCATTTGGTATTTATGTGCTTCTATGACATGTGTGGCATCTACTGTCCAGTGACTCAGCAATGAAGAAGTCAGTCAGTGGTGAATAAAGGAATAAGGAAGTAAACACGTTTTTCATACAGCATTACCACTTACAAAAGAAGAGAATAACATGAGAACAGTGATTAGAGGAAATCAGAAACACTTTAGGTAATTATCTGAGAAGAAATACTTTAGGTCATGTAGTCAGCCGAGAACTTCAAAGTTATGAGCTGGGAGATAATCTATAGGAAGAGGCTTTCAGAAACAATGGATCCTAAATGCAAGGGACCTAAGGTTGGAACATGTTTAACGATTTTTAAAAAAAAAAAACAACACAGAAAATAGTACATAACTGCAACATATTGAATATAGTGGGATCTGCCATGACACGTATCTAGAAAGGAGACAGGTGAAATGGAGATTAGGTCAAGCCTTGCACATCACGGCTGTACTTTAAATTTTATTCTAAATCCTTTGGAATGTCACTGGAGTAGATTGACATTTTGTAATATGTGTTTCTCTTCATGTCTACAGAGAATGGACATTTTAAAGTATGGATGTGTGGAGACTAACACAGGGGCTGTGACAGTAGTTCAGGGGAGAGGTCATGGTCAGAGCTGTACCTGTGGAAAAGTGGAGAAGTGGATGGAGATGGTTTGTCATGTCTTTGAAAAGAAGGTTAAGACCAGCTTTTGATCAGGTGGAGGTGAGGGAAGGAATCTAGGATCAAGGCACATTTGCAGGTGGTTGTTCAAATTGTGGAATACTGGTCAGATTCTGCATTCATTCTGAAGGTAGAAACAAAAGAATTTGGTGAAGAACTGAACAGGGGCCATCTGACAAAGAGAGGAGCAAAATGCCTGGAACAAGGATGCTATCAACTCTTGTGTGGCAAGGCATGTGGCTTCTCCCACTTTCTTTTAAGATGCAGAATGCTATTAATAATTTGCTGATTCCTTTAAATTCCATTTGCATTCAGAAACCGGGAATGCATGGAATAGAGTCAGAATAGAGATGGGTCTGATTTGGCATGGCGACTCCTCCCTGTCTAAAGGCCAAAACATCTTGTGCTGAAACTTGGAAATATTTTATGGATGTTTCAAGCAATAAGAGTTGACTGCTTATAGAGCAGAGCTTCTCCTGTAGGAATGTTGGCATGTCAGTGGATAAGAAGTCTATCCATTTAGTGGGCATCCTAAATAAATTCAAAATGATCTGTATGCAAATCTGAGTCTTGTTTGTTTTCTGCCAAGATGTCAAATAATAAAATGAATTATTAGTCACTTTTTTTTCACATCAATACATTTAAAGATATAATCGTATATGAAAACAGGCTCTGGAAAGGTCTATGATTACACAGAAATCAAGATCTCAATCAATCTTCTACAAAGCCACAAAAACTTCTCTATGTTTATTGTTTTTCTTCCTACATTATACTGAAAATAACAGTTTATATGTGTGCTTCTGACTACCAAAGTGGTTTTTAAGCATTTGGAGAACTAGACCGTGGCCTAGAGTACCTACAGGAAGTTTTGAATCTAATTCCCAAATAGATATGCTTACATGCATAAACATCCAATTGAGGAAATTACTGCATGGCTGGCCTCTGTGGGCCTCTTAAAGACCATCCATGAAACTCTGATAAGATTGTCTAAAACATTGCAAATCCAGGCTGCTTCTGTGTTTCAATTCGATCCACGTTAAGCTAAAATACTACCTGTGGAGCAAACAGTTTGCATCCTTTCTCAAGAAACCTTGTGTTGGCTGAGGTATCAGTTTCTTCAAGGGTAAGGCTATTGTGTCTTTAGTTCATTTGTATCTTCGGGACCTAAAAAGGGCTTAGTGCAGAGTCTCTGAGGCTTGCCAAAAGGACAAAGACAACACAATGGAGAATACCTGGCCTGAGAAGCTGATTTTTCCTCTGTTCCATCTTCCTCTTTTGCAGTCCTGAAAGGGTTCTGGTCGTGTTCTACATTTAGGTATTCTTGGTGAAAAGTTATTCCGACATTAGTGTGTTTTTTATATAGGGGATTTTTACTGCATCATATAGGGCTCGAACCATGTTCTTGTAGAATACAATGGGGAAAACAGGCAGGCAAAGAATGAACTAGGACCTTCAGAATGAAGTTAAGGGCTGAATAGGAAGCCAGTTAGATTCTTGGGGAGAAGTCTGATTCTCATTAGGGAATCAAAGAGCTCATTTGAGTGCTACATGATATGCCATTTGCCATATTGTACTGTCTGGGTCCAACTCTCACCATGGTCTCCAGTATTGGTAGAGAGAGGATAATAAGCTTGTGCTGTCATAACAAACAATCCCTCAATCTCAATGGCTTAGTACAAAGCTCTACTCAATACCCTTCATATGAACTCTGATGTAGGGTAGATGATTCTCTGTGCAGCTGTCCTTCGTGTGGTGGTTCAGTAAATCAACTTGCTTTGACCCTTTGACACCTTAATGTCAAAGGCTCCCAGGTTAATTGTTTCGGGGAAGAATTACACAGGAGAATCATGTACGAAAAGGGCTTTTAATCCCTGGTTCAGATATAATAAACATTATTCCTGCTCACATTTTACTAGCTAGAATCAGTCATGCAGCCCTATTCAACTGACAGGGGTCTGGGAAGTGGTTGTCCTTGTGCTCAAGGATGTAGAAGTGGCACAGGTGGGATGAACCCACAGCACTGTCCCTGCCACACTACACTGCCTTTGCCATTTTTCTAGACTTATCAAACCCCTTTCCATTCCTTGAACACACCCCAGGTTTATGGTGCTTTGTTACCCACTCAGCACATTCCCCGAGAATTCTCAGAAAATACTTTTTGGGGGATACTCTGTCCCCTCAAATGTTTGATCACTCTTTAAGACACCTGCTCCAAAGCTACCCTCCCTGAATCCTTCCTTGACTCCCTTGGGAAAGCTGGCCGATCCCTCATTTGTGACCTTCCAGCACATTTTACACAAATGACTAGACCATGTAACATATGGTATTTGTGTTATTTCTTCCTTGTCTCGTGTGTCTTTCTCACTAGTTTGTGTGTTTTGGGGTGGGTTGGTAAAGACAATGTTTTTGTTTTTTTTTTTTTCTTACTTGTTTTTGTCTGCTTTTTTCCTCTCATATTATTAGACTAGCTAACACAGAACAATGCTTAATGAAGGATTGCTCAATAAGCTGAGTTTGTACCTGAACCGTAAAGAGTGAGAACATATTTTCTTTTTTAAAAAATGTCATTCACCTTCCCCTTTAGGACTAGGTCAACAAGGGTCATAATTACCATCATTCCATACATATTGGAAGTGTCTAATCCCTCTATAGAACAAGAAAATATCTATGGTCATTCTCTCATTTGACCAATATCTCACTCGAATAGTTATTAATGGAAGTGAGATAGGAAAACTCAATTAGGGTAAGAGGGAGATGATATCTTTAGCTAGAGAGAAGCATCGAGAATAACAAAATTGAGTTAAACTTTTATTCTTATGTCTCTAAGCTATAAAGAGCTCCACTTAATATATATTTTTTCCTATTCTTTATTTGAGAAATTACACTTAATTTCAATACCTAATTTAGTTTCATTTCAAATTTTCATTAAAATGCTGTAGATTCTCTTCCTCTGTTAATGCAAATAGTAAGTCTGGACCCAAAATTATCCCCACCAGCACCTACTTGCTGCCAGACATTCTTTTCAACTATTTAAATAGGCATTTTATAACAAACCATTTAATAGAAATATATGATTTATGTAGGCAGAACACAGTGTTTCATTAAAATAGATTAGAAAAGTTTAGACCTTGAGTTCAAACCAGGGTAATTACTTTGTCATTACCTTGCCTATAGTTCTTTCATTTCCAATTGTATATTGATTGGTTAATTCTCTGTTCCGTTTTCTTTAAAGAAATTTATAATGGTTCATAAAATAGCCTTTGTCTCTCTTTTACACGTATGTTCTATTTCCTCCACTTGCATACCATACCAGAACCAGTTTGAAAGTGATAGGGGGACACTTTCAAGAATTACGCTGGAATAAGAAGCATAAACAGAACCGCTCCCAGTATGTTGAGACATCTGAGATGCTATAAATAGATTGCCATTCAGCACTTGGTATTTTTGTTTTTCTTTCTTTCTTCCTTCCTTCCTTCCTTCCTTCCTTCCTTCCTTCCTTCCTTCCTTTCTTTCTTTCTTTCTTCCTTGTTCCTCTGAATCAGGCATCTGTATCAACCATCACCCTGATGACCCCTATAAGGTGTAGTGTGCAATCAAAGACATGTTGTTGCTTCTTTATTTCCTATTTTCCTTGTGAGGGGAGTTTTCTACTGGGTTAGGTCCAGCCAAACAACTCTGTAGAAAAGGTATTCTTAAAAAGGCATCAACCAGAGGGCAATTGCAGAGTTAATGTAAGAAGGTGCTGTGGATTCAGATGATTGGCTTGTGAAGTCAGGTTATCCCCTAAAGGACTGTATGGTGGATGGTAGAGACCCCTGAGAAATGGACAGATTTACCAAACGTTAAGGGCCGACACCTTTTGCCTCTGTGTCACCCAACACTTGAACACTCAAGATAATCTGAATTGCTCTTCATCGGTATCATTTACCTCCCCCCGTCTCTAATAGGACTGGGCCTAGTACAATTAGCAGACATGCAGATAAACAGAACACATGACTCAAAAGGCAGCACCACTGCTTTCTCTCTCATTATATGATGTGTTGACTTCCATTTCTTGTCCTTTTCCACGAATGGAAGTAACAATCTCACCCTATCTCATAGGTGTAATGTCAGTTTTTATAGTAACAGCAACAACTAGTAAAATAAAACTAGAAATTGTTCTCATTCCTTGCGGGCTTCCTATAAGTGTGCTCTGTGCTAAGTACTTTTCTCCTTCAGTCCTTACAACAGCCTTGTGAAACAGGTACTATTTATTTACAGACTTATAGGTCAGGAAAACCAGCCTCAAAAAGTTAGGCTAGTTTTCCAAATACACCTAGAAATTAAGTCACAGAAGCAGGAATCAAATAAAAAGTGTCCAGAATCCAAAGCCTATGTTCTAGCTGTTGATAAGAAAGAACTTTAAAAAAGAACGACCCGGATTATTAATGTGGATGTGTTGTTACGTTCATCATTTTCCCCAGGGATCTGGTGACTCATGCTGCTTTCATGGGTAACAAATGTCTGTGACATTGACAGTCCTTAAGTGTCCCCTTACTACTTAGACAGGTACCCAGTTTGCTGTCATATACAAATAAGCGTAAACCTCTCCATTACTGTGAAGGAGACATTCTCTATATTAAATTATAGTCCAATAAAAAGAACTCAGAGAGTTTGTGATGCACCTGGGGTCTCAAGCTCTATAAATGGTGGGGACACATGAGAACCCCATTTGAGTTTCTTCATTTCGATATAGTGTTGGTACATACTGAATACTCATTAAATCCTAAATTTTATTATTAGCCTCTTACCAAAGCAAGAAGGTGAAATCAGACGAGGGGAAAGGTTAAGGGTGACACCCGTTATTTCCAATGTCCATAACTAAAGGCCTCTGGGGACACAGAAGTGCAAGTGTCCTTTAGAGAGTTGAGAAAGTAAGACAGAAACAAATTTGTGATGCAGAGAAGTGTTACAGATGTAGATTTAGGTGGCATCTCTCACCGAGTGGGTTCCTTGGAGGATAAAGACAGGTTTGCATGAGTGAGATATCTATTATGGAAATCTCAGGATTATGGAAACAATGACCATGAAAAGAAAGTACGTTTGCACAGAAGAAGAAGGTGAGCCATAATATAGTCTCAGTGAGGTTCTCAGCTGACCATATGGGTATTTTAAACCAAGGACACCTGTAAAGAGTTTCCTAAGGTGGGGTGTGTATGAGTCACTGCCAGCCAAAAGGCAGGTGCTCCTGCTTCCAATCTCATCCCAGCATCAGCTTCCTCAGCTCATTTGCAGCACCTGGAGTTTCCCAGGAAGATGACAGAGAGTAGCCTGTAGGAGGGTTAATACGAAGTGTTCTTGGGCTCCACACCTGTGGAAGCTAAGTGAGGAAGCAAGCTTGAACAAAAGTATATGGGCAGCTGTGATGTGAACTCATTGGGGATCTCAAGCAAAGGGGAATTCTGATGCTTGGATGACCCTTCAGAGTTGCAACATCTCAGCTGACGTTAAACTGTGGCTCAGTGCTAAGCCCTTTCTAGAGGTGTTCCATGACTTATTGAAAATGATTCTCCTCCTCATAAAATGGTGCCAAAGATACTGGGGTTTTGTTGTTGTTGTTGTTGTTGTTGTTGTTGTTGTTGTTAATTTTTTTTACTTTATTTTTTATTTTTAAAAATTACATCCTCGGGGCGCCTGGGTGGCTCAGTCGGTTAAGCATTCGACTTCAGCTCAGGTCATGATCTTGTGGTCCGTGAGTTCGAGCCCCGCGTCGGGCTCTGGGCTGATGAGCCAGAGCCTGGAGCCTGCTTCCTATCCTGTGTCTCCCTCTCTCTCTGCTCCTCCCCCGTTCATGCTCTCTCTCTGTCTCAAAAATAAATAAACTTAAAAAAAAATTACATCCAAATTAGTATATAGTGAAGCAATGATTTCAGTAGATTCCTTAATGCCCCTTCCCCATTTAGCCCATCCCCCGCTCCCACAACCCCTCCAGCAACCCTCAGTTTGTTCTCCATACTTATGAGTCTCTTTTGTCCCCCTCCCTGTTTTTTTTTTTTTTTTAATTTTTTTTTCAGCGTTTATTTATTTTTGGGACAGAGAGAGACAGAGCATGAACGGGGGAGGGGCAGGGAGAGAGGGAGACACAGAATCAGAAACAGGCTCCAGGCTCTGAGCCTTCAGCCCAGAGCCCGACGCGGGGCTCGAACTCACGGACCGCGAGATTGTGACCTGGCTGAAGTCGGACGCTTAACCGACTGCGCCACCCAGGCGCCCCCCCTCCCTGTTTTTATATTATTTTTGTTTGCCTTCCCTTATGTCCATCTGTTTTCTCTCTTAAAGTCCTCATATGAGTGAAGTCATATGATTTTTGTCTTTCTCTGACTAATTTCACTTAGCATAATACCCTCCAGTTCCATCCACGTAGTTGCAAATGGCAAGATTTCATTCTTTTTGATGGCCGAGTAATACTCCATTGTATATATATACCACATCTTCTTTATCCATTCATCCATCGATGGACATTTGGGCTCTTTCCATACTTTGGGTATTGTTGATAATGCTGCTATAAACATGGGGGTGCATGTGTCCCTTTGAAACAGCACACCTGTATCCTGTGAATAAAAGCCTAGTAATGTAATTGCTGTGTCGTAGGGTAGTTCTATTTTTAGTTTTTTGAGGAACCTCCATACTGTTTTCCAGAGTGGCTGCACCGGATTTCATTCCCACCAACAATGCAAAAGAGATCCTCTTTCTCCACATCCTCGCCAACATCTGTTGTTGCCTGAGTTGTTAATGTTAGCCATTCTGACAGGTGTGAGGTGGTATCTCATTGTGGTTTTGATTTGTATTTCCTGATGATGAGTGATGTTGAGCATTTTTTCATGTGTTGGTTGGCCATCTGGATGTCTTCTTTAGAGAATTTTCTATTCATGTCTTTTGCCCATTTCTTCTCTGGATTATTTGTTTTTTGGGTGTTGAGTTTGATAAGTTCTTTGTAGATTTTGGATACTAACCCTTTATCTGATATGTTATTTGCAAATATCTTCTTCCATTCTGTCAGTTGCCTTTTAGTTTTGCTGATTGTTTCCTTTGCTGTGCAGAAGCTTTTTATTTTGATGAGGTCCCAGTAGTTCATTTTTGCTTTCGTCTCCCTTGCCTTCAGAGATGTGTTGAGTAAGAAGTTGCTGCGGGCAAGATCAAAGAGGTTTTTGCCTGCTTTCTCCTCGAGGATTTTGATGGCTTCCTGTCTTACATTAAGTCTTTCATCCACTTTGAGTTTATTTTTGTGCATGGTGTAAGAAAGTGGTCCAGGTTCATTCTTCTGCATGTCGCTGTCCAGTTTTCCCAGCACCACTTGCTGAAGAGACTGTCTTTATTCCATTGGATATTCTTTCCTGCTTTGTCAAAGATTAGCTGGCCATACGTTTGTGGGTCCATTTCTGGGTTCTCTATTCTGTTCCATTGATCTGAGTGTCTGTTCTTGTGCCAGTACCATACTGTCTTGATGATTATAGCTTTGTAGTATAGCTTGAAGTCTGGGATTGTGATGCCTCCTGCTTTGGTTTTCTTTTTCAAGATTGCTTTGGCTATTAGGGGTCTTTTCTGGTTCCATAAAAATTTTAGAACTATTTATTCTAGCTCTGTGAAGAATGCTGGTGTTACTTTGATAGGGATCGCATTGAATATGTAGATTGCTTTGGGTAGTATCGACATTTTAACAATATTTGTTCTTCCTATCCAGGAGCATGGAATCTTTTTCCATTTCTGATTTTTTTTATATATAAATAAATTCTGTTAAGTTTTTGAGGTTTAGCAGGATGTCTGCTCAATCTCCAATTACATGGAATTTTCAACAATGAGCTAGTAGAATCCTTCATCACAATGTGACGATATTTATTGAAAGATTTGCCTCATATCACTGCCTCTTCCCCCAACCTTCTTTTTGCAGTAGGAGAAGTCATTTGGTCATTATTGGAGGGACTAATGTGCTTACAGATTGAATATTCTCATTTGTTCAGATAACAAAACTTCCTTTCTTCCTAAAGGATAAAATGATTTTTTAATTACTGACACCGATTGATATAATTAAATACTTCTGGATCACTTATATTTAAATATATATCCAATTTTCCTTGAAACTTCTCAAGGTAAGCATTTTATAGATGAGCATTTGTTTCCAAGAGAGATAACTTTTTCAAAGGTCACACGGCAAGAAAATGGAGGATTTGAAGGGGATGGAGAGTAAAAGAAAACAAATGCATTTACTCAGCATGAGGCACTGTAATGATATGTCTTCCTCTACCCCCCATATGGAGGAGAGAGATGATGGCTGAGTCATGTAGAGCCTTGACATGAGCCATATTCCCTCAGATTTCAAACCCATGTCATCTCACTGTATCAAGTCTCTTCATTCTGATAATATTTGAGAAGATTGCTAACTTTCAGTTCCTCAAATGCAGTTTTACTCGTAATCATGACCAAAATCACAGCTAAAACATGTTGTGAATTTACCACATGCCATGAGATATGTGGTCATGAGACTTTAGGAGATGAATCAGAAGAACATTTTACTTTCTGGTTTTTGAATCTGGATGAATTAAAAATGTCTTTTCTCTCAGATATTGATGCTTATACATGGGAAAGTTTACATAATCATCATGCCTCCATAAGTCTGGTTCCTAAGCCATTGAGTTTGGGCATATAAAGTTGGTCCCGTAACTAAAAGCCAAGAGGCAACGTGACAATATATGCCAGTTGTCCATGACCCTCTACCCACACTTCCAGACTCATACCTATCAGATGCTTTTCCCAAAAACACAGCTATTCTGAATGTCCTTTAATGACCCAAGACTCTCACCCATGAAGGCAGGGTTAGGGCTGTAGGTGGCTGGAAAGGACAAAAGGTTTGGTTTTCATGGCTCAGTGTCTTCTATTAGCTAGGGATGTTCATTTCCTATACCCACAGGTTTCACCTTATTTACTATGAGAAAAAGAAAGGTCTATGTAATTTTCTATAACTTATCATCATCTTTCAGTTTTTGCTTTTATGGCCCTGTTTATGGGCATTTTCACCTCATATTTGTTCTTTTGGTAACTACCTGGAATGTCCTATGACCACTTGGTCCCCCCTCCCCTTCCTCTTCCTCACATACCAGGACAGGACTATGTTGTATTCACTGCTTTATCTCCAGGGCCAAACACAATGCCCAGTGAGCTGAAGTGAACCGATTCATTTTTCTGTTCAAAATTCTTAAGTGGCTCCTGATAACTCACCTTCTAGAATTATCTTCTCTCCCACATATGCTTGACATTGCTGCAGATTCATTTTCTTGACACTCAAACTAATCATCCCTATCAGGCAGGGATCACCCAGAGGAGCAGAACCACCACCACCACCACCACACACACACACACACACACACACACACACACACGCACGCATCTGTTAACAGGGAATTGAGCTTATGCAATTATGGAGCTGGATAACAATTCCTGTAGGTGTTTTTCCTACAGACTGATGCCCATAGGCCAGCAGGCAAGGAGGGAATATGAGGAGCCAACTGAAACCCCTTAAGCGGGTAGACTGAAACCTGTGTCTATTTTTGTTGCCTGTGAAGGGAGGTCTAATGGAGACAAAGCTGGAAGCGAATCTCAGCCTGCTCAGTGAGCTTGGTAACACTGAGTTGGCTTCATCTTCGAAAGTGTTCAACTTCATTCTGCTGCAAGAAGGCTGAAACCAGATTCAAACTTACGTCTTCTTAGTTGATTACAAAGGTTGCATTTCCAGAGCCCATAACCCACTACAAATCTTCCTTGACTTAACAAGGGGTATGTTCTGATACATCCTAACTTGAGAATATCCTAAGATCAAAATGCATTCAGTACACTCAACCTACCAAACCTCATGCCTTGCTTAGCCTAGCCTACCTTAAAATGTGCTTGTAACACTTACACACTTACAGAAAAGCCTGCAGTTGGGCAAAATCCCCCAAATAAAGCATATTTTATACTAAGTGTTGACTCTCTCAGGTAATTTTTTAAGCACTGTATTGAAAGTGCAAATGTCTGTGTGGGGGCAGAATGGTTGCCAGTGCGTTGGTTGTTGGCCCTTGTGACGATTGCTGGCTGGCAGGGAGCTACAGACACAGCCACCACCCGGCCGCAAAGGAGAGGGGTATCCTGCATATCGCTAACCCAGGAAAAGACCCACATTCCAAATATGATCTCTGCTGAGCGATTTCGGTTGCAGGGTTGAACAGGTGGACGATGGGGACTGCCTGTACTCTAGAAGTTACTGTATGACATTACTATTCACGGCCATTCTCGTTTTCTGTAACTGTTCCTCCATCCAGCTCCTCTCAACATGTTACTGATCTGATTTGATCCGAGCTTCCTTCAGTGCACAATTTATCCCATTGGTCCCAAGTCTTCAGCTCTGGTGCTTTTATCAAAAATGAAATATCCTCGTACTTGGATCTTGGCTCAGTGCACAACTGTCTTCTGTCCTTGAGTTGACGCATTTAGGAGAAATTGTTTCCCCAATCCTAACCATGGCTATTGTTGAAGCCTAAACTGTGGAGTACCTTAAATGTAATAATTTTATCCTGGTATCATGTTCTCCTGGAATAGGATCCTTTCAGCATCCGTGTCCCTAACATAATTTGTTTTCCAAGTACCTCAGGATTTTATTAGTCCAAACTAAAGACTGCTGATACTGAATATTACATTCTTGGTTAACAGACAAAATAAAAGTTCTATGTAAGAATTTCTTCAGTTTGGTGGACCCCTTATACCTTACTCTACCCTATTGGTTTCCCACTCCAAACGCTAGAGCCCATGATATCCAAAATGCCAGCAGGTATGTGCTTTTCTGAGAACTCACAGGTGAGATTGTAGTGCAAGAGGAAGACATTTCTGTCAAGCACAGGGACTTTAAAGGAAAGCTCTGAGTGTTGTGTCACTGCTGATGGCTTCAACCCTCAGGCAAGAGACTGGGGACTTTAACGGGGGCAAGAGAAGTCTTCCTTAATCTTATTAACCTTATGCTTCTGTGCCCCCAGAAGCTGCCTCCAGGCCTGGCTCCCACTGGGTGCCTTGGCAGCTTTAGCAGGCATGGGACAACACTTCTTTAATATGAGACGAATTACAGAACTGCCTTCCCAGATCTGAGGAGGCTAGATGTCCAGACTGGGTTAGGCCTGTCCTGGTTTCTGAGTAGCTGTTCTAAGTGGATAGGATTCTAGAAAATATTTCAGGCAGACTATGTTGCAAAGTCAGTCCAATGGAAGAGGCTAGCATGGTATGAATGAGGGCTTCCAAAACTTGAGTAATTCCTGCACAGTCTTTATGATATCATCTTAATTACATTGTTCCTTATTTAACTCAAATCTTAGTTAAATGTTTTTATTAAAAGAATGAACTTTACATTACTACTATAAAGGGAAGACCAGCATGACATGGCACAAAATACTTCACTGTAATATAATAAATAAATACACATAATGAAAACAATTACCATTCTCATTTAAGGAGCATTTTTTTTTTCCACAGAGCTGGAATAAAACCAACTGTATTTGGAACTATATTCTATTCATGACTTAAATGAGATATAAGTCTCATACCACACACTCCCAACATGTAAAGAACTTGAAACTTGTTATTCTTGTCCTTCTAAAAAAAATCCCCTGAAAACCTGATATTAAACAACTTTTTTTTTTTTTTTTTTTTTTTTTTTTTTATCAGAGAACCTGGATCGCATGATAAATTGCTACTCTGAAATGTTAGAGACAGGTGAATCCAGAGTCATAGCCGAGGTTTACTGGACTGGAACAGAAACTATGGGAGCCATAAGCTGTTAGAGGGGAATGTTGAAGAATGGCTGGAGGCTACATTTGGACCAGTGTGAGAATGAGAAACTCCTGGGGGGTCTGTTTTTTTTTTTTTTTTTTTTTTTTTGGCGGGGGGAGAAGGGTACCACATGTTCATGACTCAGCAACAAGAACCCTGCCAGGTTCTTATAGTGAAAATACCAAAGATTCCCTGTGACGCCAGGGGGAGGAGGGGAAGGCAAATCTTTGTGGAATGCACCTTACCGTGCTCTCCATCGCAGATGCTTACTCTCCAGAGCAAAAGAACTTCTCAGAACCTTGTCCCACATGCACAAAGAGCATTTCTCCTACTCCATCCCCTTTTAGAATTTGTGTCTCCTGTTAGGATGGGGAAAAATGTTAAAAAATATGTGTGAAGATTGCAGCTCAAAAAAACACAGGGCCACTGAAACAATGACCTACTCAAAAGACTACAGAGCGGTTGCCTCCCCAGCCCGCAGACCTTGCCATCACGTCAACAGAACTTCAGCACATTCACAGGCGTGACAGCTGAAAGGGCCAGAAGACACAGGCTCTCTCTGAGGAGGAGTAATTAGGGAAACCTAACATCAACAGGGAAGACAGAGACAGGAACACTAGAATAATTCAGTGCCTCTGACACCTCAACTACAATAAAAATCTAATACAGTCCGGGGCACCTGGGTGATTCAGCAGGTTAAGCGTCTGACTCTCAATCTCAGCCCATGGCGTTGATCTCACAGGTGCATGAGTTCGAGCTCCACATCTGGCTCTGCACTGACAGTGTGGAGCCTGCTTGGGATTCTCTTTATCCATTTCTCTCTGTCCCTCCTCTGTTCATTCCCTCTCTCTCTCTCTCTCTCTCTCAGAATAAATAAACTTAAAAAAAAAAAAAAAAAAAAAGAAAACAGCCCAACCCGTAGACAGAGTAACATAAAACCTCACACCAAAAGGGCTCTGACTTCAGTTCCTAATATCCAATACGTCATGTTTGGCTTTCAACGAAAAATGCAAATCAGGCCAAAAGGCAGGAACAAAACACATCTAAAGTGACAAAGCAATTATCAGAACGAGACTCAGATATGATACAGATGCTAGAATTATCAGATGGGGATTTAAATAGGTATGATTCATGTGCTGAGTGCTTTAATGAAAAAGATAGACAACATGCAGGAACAGGTGGGCGACATAAACAGAGTGGAGACTCTAAAAAAAATTAAAAGAAACATCAGAGGTAAAAAAATATTGTAACATAAATGAAGAAAGACGTTGATGGATTCATCGTAGACTGAACAACAGGGAGGGAATCAGTGAGCTTTTCATGAAAATAGGTTGATAGAAACTTCCCAAACTGACAACTGAAGAATGGAAAGAAAACCAAATAGAAAAACACACAGAACACTCAAGATTGGTGGGTAAATTTCAAAATATGTAACATCTGTCTAATTAGAATACTAGAAGGAGAAGAAAGATAACAGAACAGAAGAAATACTTTAAGTGATAATGCCCAAAATGTTTCTAAAGTTAATGACAGAAACCAAAGCACAGATCCAGGAAGCTCAGAGAATACCACAAGCATGATAAATAACAAAATTAAAAATAAAAATCTACACTCCTCTCTCCCTGCCCCTCCCCTGCTCATGCTCTGTCTCTCTCTGTCTCAAAAATAAATAAAAAAAAATCTACACCTAGACATACCATCTTCAAACTGTGGATAAGCGAAGATAAAAAGAAAATCTTGAAAAAAGCCAGAGGTTGGGGAGGAATACCTTACCTCTTGAGGAGCACAAAAGAATTACAGAAAGATTCTGGTCACGAACCATGCAAAGAGGAAAAGAATGGAGTGAAATATTTAAACTGTTGACAGACAAAAAACAAAAGAAAACAAAAAAACAACAACAAACTGTAATTATATGCCCAGTGAAATTATCCCTGCAAAGTAAACGGGAAATAAGACTATCTCAGATAAAGAGCAAAAAAGAGAATTAATTGCCAGCCGATCTTCCCTGCAAGAAAGGGAAGTTCTTCAGAAGCAAGGAAGATGATACAGGTTGGAAACTCAGATCCATGGATTAAAAGAAAGAACGTTAGAGAAAGGGAAGGAAGTGTAGATAAATCGTTCTATTTTTCTTATACTTAGCTGATCTAAAAAGCACCTGCTCGCCTGTTTGCTGAAAGTAATAATAATAATAATGTAATTGGTAATTACAGCATTCAGGTAAGGGAAAGAAATGGAGCATTATCATTAGGGATAAGAGGGAGAAAACAGGAATATTCTGTTATATGGCACCTACACTAACATGAAGTGGTATGGTGTAATTTGACAGTAGACTTAAATTAGTTTAAAATGTTTTTTATTATTTTAAGTGGAGGGAGGGGCAGAGGAAGAGAGAGAGAGAGAGAGACAGGGAGAGAGAATCCTCAGCAGACTCCACGCTCAGCACAGAGACAGACATGGGGCTCGATCTCACAATCCTGGGACCATGACCTGAGCTGAAATCAAGAGGTGGATGTTTGGGGCACCCGCGTGGCTCAGTCGGTTGAGCTTCCAACCCCAGCTCAGGTCATGATCTACAGGCTTGTGAGTTCGAGCCCCGCATCGGGCTCTGTGCTAACAGCTCAGAGCCTGGAGCCTGCTTCGGATTCTGTGTCTCCCTCTCTCTCTCTCTCTGCCCCTCCCCTGCTCATGCTCTATCTCTCTCTGTATCAAAAATAAATAAACATTTAGAAACATTAAGAAAAAAAGAGTAGGATGCTCAACCAACTGAGCCACCTAGGTACCCTTAAATTAGTTTAAAATGTATACTGAAAACTTGAAAACTCCAGGACAACACCTAAAATTAAAGTTTATGTATAAACATATATGTATGTATAATTACATGTATAATTAATATGTTAAGAGAGATCAAATGAAATACAAAATTCTCAATTAAAACCAGAGAAATCAGAAAGAAGGGAGGAATAAAGAATAGAAAACAGTTACAAACATGATAGATTTATCCAACTACACCAACTACTGTAAAATTGAAAGGTATACCAATTAAAAACAGGGACTGTCAAAAAGACAAACACCAAAAACAAACACACAAACACAGGGATTGTCAGAGTAGATAAAACAAAGAAGCAAGACTTGGCTATATGTTTCTTTAAATATAAAGATGCAGACCCATTAAAAGCAAAGAGATAAAGATATATCAGGCTAAAACTAATTAAAAGAAATCTATATAACTATATTAATCTTAAAACAGGTTTCAGAACAAAGAAATGATCAAAACTAAAGAGGGGTGTTAATTACATACTGATAATGGAGTCAGTTCTCCACGAAGAACTCACAATCTCATTAAACACGGGTACTGGGGAAATCATTCCCACCCACCAGCACATTAGTATCACCAACTTCTTTAGGTACCAAAGCATTCTGACATATATAAACTTGTTTAGTTATCTATCATAATGACCTGCTACACAGATTACTTAATATAGGCTTAGTGAATTAAGACAGAGCCAGGTTCTTCAAGCCAGGGTGTGAATGCACAAGTCTTCCACTCTGCTTACTATCTTCAATTAGTTCCTTACTGGACTCCTCGCAAGGAATACAAGAATATAACATATTGAAAGAATCAAATATTTTTTAGGTTATTCACTCTTAGGAAAAAAATGTAATATGCCTCGATGAATAAACAGAATCAGACATAAAATCCTAGCTGTCAATCAGAAAAAAAAAATGGAACTTGGACTTATTCATATGTTCAGAAGTTTTCATTTCCTTCCATGAAATGGTGTTAATGGCTCATAATGGGACAGATGAATATGATGAATATTACAACTGTCAGTGCTAACATGAAACCTTTCAAGCTCCTTAAAACAGAATAAATTGTACGTTATCTTCAGGGTATCACTGGGGGGATTGAAGCAATTTATTTAAACTATGCATTTGCAAGGTTAAGAAGAAATTCTAACATATTTATTCATAATTATTTATTCAGCGCCTGCAGTGTGACAGGAACAGTGCTAAGTGTGGTGGACGAGAGAACAGCGTCTTGAAACCAACTACGTTTTACGACCTCGTACGACATACCATCTGCTATCAGATTATGGGATGAAAATACAGGTCTGCCCTTGAGTCTACAATGGTATTAACTGGTGTTGACTTGGTACCAATTGCAGTCAAAGCTCATTTGCAATGTTACTTTTTTTTTTTTCTTTAGGGCTTTATACCAACCCATCACATGAATTTAAGGAACTTAAGTAACTTCATTCAAACAGCAGAGCACAGAAAGGATATTTTTTGGTCTGCTTTTGATTTGTTTTGTTTTTGTCTAATGCTAGAGCAAGCAATCTTAAACATCAAGTTGCTTTATAATAGACTGAAATGGGGGGTACCTGGGTGGCTCAGTCGATTAAGTCTCCGACCTTTGATTTCGGCTCAGGTCATGATCTTGAGTTTTGTGAGTTTGAGCCCCACATGGGGCTCCCTGCTGACAGTGCAGAGTCTGCTTGGGATTCTGTCTCTGTCTCCCTCTGTCTCTTCCCCTCTCCCACTCCCTCTTCTCTCTCTTTCTCTCGGAAAATAAATAAATAAAACTTAAAAAAAAAGAATAGACTGAAATGATGCCACTGACCTCGCCACACACAAACCACCAAGGTCAAAGCCGAACCACAGCTGTGTCTATTTTTGTCCAACTCTGCATCTCCCCATCCACCAGCCTGGCTTATGGACCAGCCTCCTCAACAGCAGTGATGGGCTGTCCGCCCACCTGGCCAGCTGGCCAGTACCTTGAGCCTTCAAGTGCTCTGTTGTGTTGCCACAAATTGGGAAACGGTGGTGAAAACTTTGAGTAACCCAGTGTGATAGATTCAAACCAAACTGACCAAAATGACATAACCGTAACCAAAAATGACATTTATTAGGCATTGATGATCCTCGAAGCACTGTCTATGCTGCTTTAGTGACCTTACTTGGAACCCTCACCTACAACCTACAACCCAGCAAGCAGTTCCCATTGTATCAGGCTGCCAGGTGGAAAGCCTGAGACGCGGGGAGCAGAAGGCTTTTAAGTCCACGTGGCTAAGGAGCATAAATAAGTTTTAGACAGTCCAGGCCATGATGTGTTTCCACTTATCTTGACACGAGCTGGTGTAGTACAATTCCATTCTGACACTGCCCAGAGTTAGTGTCGGGTTCTACAGGTTTAAGGGCACCTTTCCCAACAAGACTGTCCCCACTTGAGAAGTGAGCCCCAGTGGGGTCCCAGGCCCCCCCAAATTCTGACCAATTGGATAGAAGTCTGGGCATGGGGGTGGGGGGCTCCTATAATGCCCCACATGTTCAATAATTCCCTGGGAGAGAAAAAGTAAGATAAGAAAGATACATTGCTGATGCTATGTTGAAAGAAAAAAAGACACAATCATGAGCAAATGGTTAAAAAATAAAACAAAAAACAATGCATGTGTGCCCACTGCCTTATACTTAATAGTCACACTGGACTGAGTAGTAGGAATGACCGTTGGAGACTAAGGTGATGTCAGTGTGCCACAGGAGGCTTGACTTAGGAGGGAGCTGACTTTGTCTGGAGGGCAAAGGAATTATTGACTAAAATCATTGAAACTGAGGCAGAGACTGTCTCCTAGAGGCCTGGGAGCAACACTACTGAACATACAGGTAGAATGCCCAAAGTGGGGTGAGCAGGGTATAGTAAGAATTACAAATTTTTAGGGGCTGAGATTTTTTTTATTTTTATTTTTTTGAGAGGGGGAGGGACATAGGGAGAGAGAGAGAGACAGGGAGAGAATCTCAAGCAGGCTCCGTGCTTAGAGCAGATCCTGCCGTAGGGCTCGATCTCACGACTGGGATCACGGCCTGAGCCGAAATCAAGATATAAGCTGAGCTAAAATTGACAGTTGGATGCTCAGCTGACTGAGCTTCCCAGGAGTCCCAGGGGCTGAGATTTTGGAACTGATCTCAGGAGAGTGAAAAAAACATGTACGAAAACACTTTGCTGTAATAGTAACAGTGGCCTTTCTTATTGAACAAGAGTATTTATGCCAGAAACGACCTGGCTTCATTAGCTAGAAATTCTCTAGAGCACCCTCAAGGTAGGTTTTGTGCTTCTTATGTTACAACAGGTAACCTGAGGCTCAGAGAGGTTAAGTTAATTTGCCAAGGTCACAGAACCCGACCCGTGGAAGGCAGGGTTCTGACCCAGGCCCGTCCTGCATCCATTTCTTCACACCAGCTCACTTATGATGGGATTTTCTCATTGTGCTCCCACCTCCCCCGTCTGCCCTACCTTATCATCGCTGTCCAAATCATCCCTCGGGAAACCAAGCTGCTCAGCCTAATGAAACGGAGGCCACGGTGACATGAGCCAAACCCAGAGGGGCCCTCAGGATGGGACGAGGCCCAATCTCTCCAACAGAGGATGTGAAAACCCTGCCCTCCTCATTAATCATGTGCTGCCAGAGATTCCACAGCCACACATCCTTCTCAGCCAAATGAATTTCAAACACAGGCATCTCCACCGAGAGCAATTAGCAAGTCGCACATTTAATATTGGGGAAACCAGTCAAGGGCAGGGGTGAGCGGTCAGAGTGGGTTTATTCCTCCCCTGCCCTTGGACATGTGGAGGGGAGGCCTGTCCTCCCACAGAGCACTTGGAAAGATAGATTCCATTTCTCCTGAGATTCTGTGCTCTTCCTTGGCAATTGGCCCGCGGCCAGGAACACTAATCTGATTTCTCCTGCAGACTAATCCTATTTCTCCCTCAGGTGCAAATTTCCCCTCTTTGCACCTTTAATTAACAAGCTACTGTGATCAAGCAATCAAACCTTTTAAGCCCACATTATTATTACATTTTAAATATCTGCTGAAAGACCTTATACTGTAAGGTGTTAGCGTGGGTCTCCGTCTGCACGTAGGTTTGTCAACGCGGTGGGTGGACAGGCGCCTTTGATGTGGGGGAGACACATATGGTTTTCCTGAATGTTCATGCTTCTGATTTCTGGCCAGTTGCAGCCTTTCCTTGTGATTCCAACCACCCACTTTCTAAATGGCAGAGAGTGAAAAAAAAAATCCAGGTAGTTTTTTGTTTTTTTGTTTTTTGTTTTTTCTTTTGCTTGTTTGTTTTAATATCAGGAACAATAATCATACATACTGTTTATGGGCACTTCGTGGTTTATAAAGCTCTCTCACCTTTATCAACTCAAGGTTCTGGCTGCTGCCTCTCTCTCTCTCTCTAGTCTCATCTCTGTCTCCCAACCCAGCCCCATTGTCCCTCTTTCAGGTCTTTGAATGAGCCTTGCTCCCTCCCCCACTGGGCTACTTCTCCCCCATATTTCTCCTATCCCACCTCCAACTCCTGTTCACCTCCCCCAGGACGTGTGCCCTGACTGCACTCCAAGTCAGGATCCTTTGCTCTATATGATTTCGTGAGCCTGGGCTTTTCTGCCAAAGCAATGAACTCAACTGAAATCATATCTCCTATTTACTCTATATACTTTGTATGGCTGTTTCCTTGATTCTGTTGACCCCACTAGATTCTAACCTCTGGAGAGGGCGACCTTGGTTGTCCTTTTTGTCATTTTGTCCCCATGGCACTGCATTCTGCACATCGTGAATATGCAGTATTTATTCACTGAATGACTTAATCTTTTTTGTATTGAAAGCCCAGTATGTGCATTTGCAGGTGCAGAAATTGAGGCTCAGAAAGATAATGTGAGTATCTTTAGTGAGCACTCGATACTGTCAACAAACACAAACACTAGTCTTTTAATTTCCATATCATTACTGTACCTAGTGCCCAACACGCGCGCGCGCGCGCACACACACACACACACACACACACACACACACACACTTTTCCCTGATGTGAAAGATGAGGAATGCTTTAATAATCTGGCACTGCATCTGGAGAAGACAGACAGAAATCCAAGTCCATCTTGTACCTGTTACTAATTGGATTGTCTATGGGAATATTCTTGATGAGCCTCTATCTTCGATGTTCTGGAACACAGAATGAGCATGCCAGTTGCTACGCTGTTGTCTCTAGGCAGTGCACCCACCCTTTTATACTGTTTCCTTGGTGTTGAGCTACTGCTTGGCCCATGACACCCGTCTTGGAAGCTGGCTTCATTTTACCATCTGCCACAAGGGGGTGCTTGATACAGGCTGGAAGACTGGGGGAGCCCCCTGACCGCATTCTTCCAGGTCTGTTGTTTCTGGTTTTGCTTCCTGTGTTTGTGTGTATCCCTAAAGCAATGGCTCTTCACCCAGAAGTAAGCAGTCTCTTCCAGTTGTCAGTGTTTCCAAAACTCACAGTACCACCCTCATTACCTGTCTGCCCCTTGAGACGCCCACATTAACTGACCAGTTCTCTCTGCTCAGACATCTGAGTCCTGCTCGGCAGCCTTCCTCCTCTGAACTTCGTTTTTTAAATGTTTATTTATTTTGAGAGAGAGAGCAGGGAAGGGACAGAGAGAGAGGGGGAGAGAGAGACAGAATTCTAAGTAGGCTCTCAGCAGAGAGTCTGATGGGAGGCTCCACCCCACCAACCCTGAGATCATGACCTGAGCCAATACCAAGAATGGGAGGCTTAACGGACTGAGCCACCCAGGTGCCCCCTCCTCCGAACTCTGAGTGTTAATAATTCCAACTTCTTCATTTGTTCCTGTTTTGTCTTTCCAGGTCCTCAAAACATGGTTAACAATTAGTATATTCATTTTCCTCTCTTAAAATAACCAACATGGCTTCTATCTCCTAATCAGACCCTAGCTGATGATGTGGACATCAATGAAATCTATCACATAAAAGTTTTAACAATTTAATGATACTATGTAAAAAAAACGAGGGTTCCTAAATTATAACGTATAGCATAGCTGTTAATTTTAATCTTGTAGAATAAGATCTAGTCATCGCATACGAACCCAGAAAACAGCACTCTGATCTCTTGTGAATGCTACTGGAAGGAATATTTTGTCTCAGTGCATAAAGAAAACTTGTCATAACTACAGCCATTCACAAATGAGGATGACCCTCTATGAGGTCTTGCTTTTTCCATCAGTGAAGAAATCCAAACCAAGGATAGTTATAACTTTTATAGCTTCCATTTGTATCGTGTAAGAACTGACGCATGTGTATATGTGCATGTTTCTGTGTGTGTTCACTAATTCCATCAACAACTCATCTTTAATGCCTACTATGTGTATTCCTTTGTAAGGCAATTGAAATAGTGAAAAGAACACACATTATGCCCAGAAGCAGCATGTGGTGGTGGAGATAGAACAAAACATGGAAATACAATGCAGTGGGTTAAGGGTATGGGAGCTGAACACACATTGTTAGGAGACCACACAGAAGAGGCATCTACCCCTAGGGATGTGCAGAAGGCAGCCTGGCAAGTAGCTTTGCAGTCAGCAGACTAAGAATAAAGGATAAAGTATGGGTGTGGAGTAAGAAGTGTGGTCTGTATTCCTGTGTTTATTTCCTTCTTCCTGGTGAGCATGAATGGATTCCACTGTGCCTCATGGAAAAGCTCGCCCAGGTTGTGGCAATGAGAATAATAGGCACACCAGAGTCTGATTTGAACTTGGGCAGGAAAGAAGCATTCTAATGTTCCTACTTCTGCCTTTTCCTCTTATTAGAGGAAGTCGGGAGGAATTGCATAATTAGAGATGCAAAAGCATAAGAAATTGTCTGCTTTGAAAAAAAAGGTACCTGTGATGATCCCAAATTTATAACTGAGGCCACTGGAGCTTGAAGAGGCTTTGGACTCCCTGGGGTTAGACACCTTGTCCCCACGTAAGGAGAGAAGCCCCTCCAATCGCTGTGTGGCTGGAATTGTGTGCATGTTTCTGAAAACATTTTTGATTGTTTTGTAAGGCCTTCAAATTTTCGTTCTTAGTGTTTCTTGTTTCTGTTATTATGGGTTCATTTTTTTTTTCTTATTTTGCAAAAAAGCCTGGGGAAATTTCAGATTCCAGAGAAGTGCCTTGGATATCGCTACCACCAACACATCCAGATTGTCGAAAGTAATAGGCAACAGTCACATTTCAGGATCCAGACAGATTTTCAGAAGCAGGGCAACCCCTTCTTGTGTAGCAGGTAAGGCTCAGAAGAAACCTTTTAAGCGGTAGAATAAAGACCCTGGAGGAATATTCGAGATGTAGCACAGTCATTTCTGCAACAGTAGAATGCCAAATCACAGTATTTCCAGCATTATTTAAACGTCCAAGTAAATACGTACTCAACACCTTCAACTCATCTGTTGGGCAGTCTTCATCTCCGAATTCTATCTAGTTTTTCATCATTTCCCCATTGGATTCACCCAATGATGATAATGATCTCACTAGGATTTGGTTGTGGGTCAGAGGAAACCAGGCCAAACAACAATCTCACCCTTCCTAGTATTAGTTGCCTTTTTCAAAAAAATCTTAAAATGTATCTGCTGGAAGCAAAGAGATCCTGATGTTCTTGACCACTGCTGTCTCAAGGGTTAAATAACAGATTACTGTCAGTGTCAAGAACATTCAATGTCAGACAGGCAGCGACGTTAGAAAACCCCGAGCTGGCGATGCGTGGTCATAAAGGCAAGTAGCAGGAGTGTGGTTCTCATGGAAGGGCTGGTTCCAGCCACAGGCCAGGGATGGGCTGGCCGGAGGGAAAATTCTGATGTTAGTGAAAACTGAGGTAAAGGTTTGGAAATATGTGGTGACAGGGCAAGAAGCCAGGTACTCCAAATGGGATGTGGAATTGCTCAAATATTGTCAGGAACATCAAACGCTCTGTCTGAGAGAAGTAAATGTTAAAAACCCTCACCCCCCCACGGGACCTCTCTTAGAGCATGGGCAGGATTGTCTCCGTGTGGGAATTATGTAGTCCCATCTCTGGAGAGAACAGATATGCAGAGACAGGAGACCAAGAAATGAACAGACGTACTCTTAATGTGGGTCAAGGTTGAGGTTAAATGGGCAAGTAATAGTTGCTCAGCAAGGAAAGGTCCGGTACACTCAGTCAATTTGTGACATGCACACATACAAAAACACAAATATAAACACATGCACATATACATACAGAACATATGCATACAAATGTGCACGTAATTATTTGCGTGTGCATGTATAATAAAGCATACGCATAAACCTAGCCATGCACACACATGTGTACATGAATATGCACACACACACAGAAATATGCATGTCCATATACACGTGCATATATGCACACATATATACTCATACATACATCTATGTATTTAGTAAAGTCAAAGATGGTTTTACAAATCAAATAATTGACTAATTCCCTGTCGTTTACAAGTGTTCTCAGATACATTATCTCATTGACACAGACAACAGGATTAAAGTGCTACGGTCACCAAATCCTCTTTCCGTGGGTTACAGAATACACGGCACAAAGCTCGCCAAGCTGACCGGTACCAGGGGCGATTTCTATTGCAAGGTTCAACAGCCAGAGTAATGTCCTCAGATGATTAGCAAAACAAAACTGGGCACAGGACAGAGAACATATGATCACACCAGAAAAGCCAAACATGCCGTCAGGTCCAAGGAAAGAATGTATTATCTGGAAACAGAAGTTATAAGAGAGACAAACAAAGAACAGGGAGAAAGGAACAGGTCAAAAAGGCAGGCCGAGAAAAGATGATTCATTCCATGTTCTGTCCGGAACTGGGACCTGTTGGCCACCTACCACCCTATTTTATCAATTTCCAGCTACATAATTTGCGTGTGCACTGATCTGAGCTAAAGATCCGGGGTTTGGGACACGCAGTGTTTCTCTTCATTTATCCTACGTCGGAACAAGGTTTGCTAATATCGGTTTCATATTGTGATGAGTTTTATGAGTCAAAAGTGACATACGTAATTACAAATAACTCCAACCGCCAGCCAATTTCTATTAGAATTTGAGGCTTCAGAAATTTTGCTTTGAACGAAAAGGGGGCCACCTTAGTTTTAAGTATGGCTGAATTACAGCAAGGTGCTCTTACTGAAGCTGTGGAAAGACAGAGATCTATCACTCTTAGAAATAGCCATAGCTCATTAACTATTGAAACTTATATTACTGGTAAAATGCATGCTGTACATCATCTGCCTGAAATAAAAACTCTTCTTGGGAACTAGGTTGGATAAATCATTTATCAGGAAAAATGAGTCATTTTGAAAAGAAAAAGTCACCTCTTATCTAACACCTATACTTTACTAGCTGAATGTCAAAATGGAACCACGCAAGGTAAGAGTGGAGTGGGTTATAGGAGACAGCTCCCCCAACATCTCCATTTGGGGAAAAAAAAAAAACAAGGAAAATTCTAAAAAGTTCAGATGAGTGCCTAAGGTAACCTATAAGGTTAATGGAGTATCACAGACTATAGTGAAATGATTCTAAGTTTAAGCTAACTGCTTCTCACAATTAATGTGAGGAAAGAATTGTTCTTAGAATTTAGGATCATTGACTTAATTTGAGTCTTATGCAAATCCATAGTAGAAAACATCCTCACCAGCCATTTAAACATCCGTCAGGTTGTAGGCCACACCCAAATTTAACATTGTCGGATACACCTCCCGAGGTTGCATAATTTTTATTGATAATGAATCTCCTGCTTTCTTCCAGTACCCCCCCTTCAGAAACTCCACAACTAAGCCAACCACATTTTTGATGTGTTATATCATCAAGGTGTTGTTTGCACACCTGTGCTCACCTTTAACAAGCCATATGTCTGTCAGCCAGCTCATGTCTCAGAGACTGGGGTGTTTTTTCTCTATAAAACACAGTTTCTTTCCTACCTTCTTCAAAGGACTATTACAAAGAGCCAACACAATGATGAGAAAATGCATTGCGGCTTTCAGCTGCAAATAACTTTAGCTTTTAAAAAATTGCTCTAAAGCATATATACTAAAAATTTGCAAATACGTCAAAGCAAAGAGATTGGAGGAAGGGAGAATGCATTTTACTACTGAATTTAAGTTAGAAATTATGGTGGCCTAATGCTGGGAACTCAAATAAACAAACGGACATTGTATACACTCTATACATCATATGTATACATTAAGAAACTTGTAATCAAGTGGATAGATTTAAAAATGAGAAAGAATTTAATCTCCTGATTTCTTGGTTAGATCAGAGCAAGAGAACAAGTTAGAGAATAGAAATTGAGGTGCACTTTAGATACTGAGGTTTATGTGAACATAGGATACCTCAGTTAAAATACCCGGGAGATTGACATGATGAGTTGATGAGTTTGTGCTAACAACCAGTGATGAGTGATCCCAGCCCAAGAATGAGAACAGAAACTACTGGAGCCACAGCAATTTTGGACTGTCTACCTAGCTAAGCAGAATTTCTGAAGTATTTCAAGTCCACAGGAGTGGGTTTCCAGCACCCTTGCATGTAGGATGAGCCTGTGAGCCTGGCCAGGATTGATTGGACAAGTGGGCAGCCATTCCGGGCTATGCCAGAGTCTTTTCCCTTAAGAATGAGGAGCAGATCTTGGGGCACCCGGGTGGCTCAGACGGTTGAGCGTCTGACTTTGGCTCGGGTCATGGTCTTGCGGTTCATGGGTTCGGACCCCGTGTCCAGCTCTGTGCTAACAAACAGCTCAGAGCCTGGAGCCTCCTTCGGATTCTGTGTGTGTCTCTCTCTCCCCCTCCCCTGCTCATGCCCTGCCTCTCTCTGTCTCTAAAAATAAATAAATGTTAAAAAAATTAAAGAATGAGGAGCGGATCCAAAGAGAAAGTCAGATGTTCAGTGTGGCTGGATGTGTAAAAAGGATAAGCTCAGGAGCTGTGAATGCCAATTTCTTCTGTACGAACTGCAATCAGTGAAAGAGAAGAAATCATATATAAAAAGAGAAGTGGGTGGGGCGCCTGGGTGGTGCAGTCGGTTAAGCGTCCGACTTCAGCTCAGGTCACGATCTCGCGGTCTGTGAGTTCGAGCCCCGCATCAGGCTCTGGGCTGATGGCTCAGAGCCTGGAGCCTGTTTCCGATTCTGTGTCTCCCTCTCTCTCTGCCCCTCCCCCGTTCATGCTCTGTCTCTCTGAGTCCCAAAAATAAATAAACGTTGAAAAAAAAATTTAAAAAAAAAAAAAGAGAAATGGGAAAGAAATGGAGGGAGAATGACACACAATTAGGCTTCCAACATGAATTCATTTTCTGGTTCCAGGTCTGCCTGCGTATTGACTGACATTCTGTCTTGAAAGATGAATTCTCTTAAGCCCACATCCCTGCCTTGTCTTGGTACTATTCCCTTCCCTTCCCTTCTCTATTTATTTATTTGCTTTTTGTTTCTTTTAATTTCTTTTGTTTTCACCCAGGAAACCAAAGTAGTATTTCATATTAATTTGCAGCCAGAAAAGGGAGTAATAATAGAAGAAAGAAAGAGATCATCCAGAAAGTGTATATCAAGTGAGGAACAAATATGAGAGCCACAAAATAAACCAATATCAAGGGCCCAGCAGAGGAAAAGGTGCTTCCAAGAAGACTGAATGGAGAGCACAACTGGGGCACCCAGCTGGCTCAGTTGGCTGAGCATCCGACTCCTGATTTTGGCTCAGGTCATGATCTCACGGTTCATTGAGTCTGAAACCAGAATTGAGCTCCCCACTAAGAATACAGAGCCTGCTTGGGATTCTCTCTGTCTCTCTCTCTCTCTCTCTCTCCCCCTCTCTCTCTGCCCCTCCCCTGCTTGCACTGTCTCTCAAAAAATAAATAAATAAACTTAAAAAAGAAAGAAAGTGAGCAGAATTCTAGAGATCTACTGTACAGATGGTGCCTAAATATTATTAACTCGTATATTTTAAAATTTGCTAACAGGATATATCTTATGCTAAATTTTCTTATCACCTACACAAAAAATTTCTTATCACAAATAAGCTGCTGCTGCTGCTGCTAATGATGATAAAGAGGGCAGGAGGAAATTTCTAGAGATGATGGATAATTTTTTAGTATAAGTTGCAGTGACAGTTTCATGGGTGTTTACTTATGGACAACCTCATCAAGTGGTATACACTGAATACATACAGCTTTTATATATGTAAACCAAAAAAACTGACCAGGACTTGGAGGAAAAACCAAGAGGAGACAAGCATCCTCGACCACAGCCACAGCTAACGAAGAAGATAATAATCCAGCCTCTGGTGCCCGGTCACACACCAGCTCCCCCAGCGAAATCGTTTTAGTCAGACTGTCCCACTTAAAACAATAAGTGTGCGTAATAGAAATGAAATAATTATGCAGAAAAAAACCCAAGTACCACAACTATGGTCTGAAATCCATTAATTCAGTAAATATTTATAGAGGTTTTTTTTTTTTTTTTTCTGTGTGCAAATCTCAAAGGCTGAAGCTACTTAGCTGTGAGAGGAAGCCTGGAGATTTTTTCTTTTAACACTTAGTTTTTGTCTTTAAGATTTTTCAATCTAGTAGAACAAAATCTGATTAGGCACATCCAAAGAAGAATGTAACCGTAAGTATACGCAAAATGTCTGTAGGAGCCCAGAGGGAGTTAATTCTAACAGAAGATCAAGGAAGTCTTCACAGAGAGGGTGCCATGTTAAATGTCCTGAAGATACCGGACAATAAAAAAACAGGAAGATTCTTCAAGGCTGTGTGAACAGATGGTATAAAAAGCAGAGAAGAATACAAATTTCTTGGCATTGAGTCTGCTCCATCCAGAGTCTTAGGTGTTGAAGTAGGAGCAATGTGAAAAGAGACAAAACAGAGATTTCAGAGTTTTATTCAGGGATTTGAATATCAGGCTAAGAAGGCTGAAGTTTACTCTTTAGGTAGGATAAAGGACAGCAATTTCCTCTCAGCTTGGGTCCTGCTGCTTATTAGTCCCTAAGTTTGCATTTATCCTTTGGCAGCCGATTCGTGACTCATTCCCGAGTATATTATCCATTAAATAAGACTACGTCCCATCTATGGGGTCCTGTGTCATTCCAGGCAGTTAACAAGACTAGATCCCTCAACAGCATATTCACTACCTTTCCTGAGCACCTGCTCTGTGACAGGCAATGTACTGGGTTTGGGGGACATAGCGCTGAATATGAAAATGTCAGAGTTGCCAAGGAGACAGCTACACAAATAAACTCAGCACATATTTGCAATCTGTGTCCTCAGTAGAAGGAAGTCAGATGCCTGAGTCAGGAGACAGAGAAATTCTGGGAGAATCTGGACAGGATCGCAGAGGTGGTGGAAGTTGAACCCCTTAGAAAATCTAAGTGGATTAAGTACGAGGAGTAATGCATGTGAGGAAGATGTGGGGGTGGCAAATGTTTCATAAGTCAAGGCGAAGGCTAATTTGGGGGCTAGAGAGGGGATGCACTTGGTATCAAAGGATTCCCACAGATGTGCTGGGATGAGATCTCTGAAGCTCACGGGCTGACTGTGCCTCAGAGCCTCTAATTTTCTAAAGATATGTTCCTCTGAATTTGGCATCTGACAGGCCCCCTTTGTGACATGTCTTTATAATTAGGTGCCAGGAAAAATTTTAGGTAGGTGTCTTCCTTCCTGATAATCAGAATTATTTAGCCAACTTTACTTTTTGCCATGGTAACCAAGAAATTTCAAGACTAATTTGGTGTCTGGCTCATCCTCTTGGGCAGTGCATTTTATTATTCCTGTTTTCCAAAGACCTGATTTCTGTTTGAATTGGCATTCATCTGTTTTATATATCATATTAGAACATGCTAGGTATTTTTCAGTCCCCTCTCTGACTCTGAACTTTGTTTTGTATTGACCCAAACCCCTAACAACACATGTCTTCAATACCCCCTCACAATTCCCTCATGCCCATGAGTTAATGTTCATGGTTTCGTTGTCTCTTTGTGCACATCCATCATGCTTGTTAGACTTCTGATCTTAATAAAAACGGAGCAAGGACCCTTACTCGGGGCTCTTGTCTCCTCCTTGACATTAGCCTCTCTCGCATTTTAATGCTGCGTCCACTCTCTTGCTGGACAAGAGAGAACTCCAGACCCAGAGTCTACGACACTGTTGGCACCATTTTATATATAAGAACACTAAAAGCATACGTAAATTGTCTCATAAAGACATACAGCCTCTGTGTGTATGTGTGTCTGTGTGCGTGTGTGTGCGCGCATGTGCATGTGAGAGAGATCAAGAGAGTATTACATGTTGAAAATTTTTTGACTTAAAATATGATTTCCTTTGTCTGTTTTAGTTGGGTCTGGCTCTGAGGAGGAAGAAATCATGGATCTTTCTTCTGGAAAGAACATGGTCTTTGGACTTCACTCACTTGTAAAGAGTTTGGGACCTTGGTCAAGTTACGTAAGCTTTTGTGTCTTCTCTGTTTCCTTCTCTCTAACTGGTAAGCAATGCCCAAAGGTTTATTGTGAGGATTAATGTGGTAATATATGCAAAATGTTGAACATTGTTTTTAATCCATAGGAAGTGCTCAGTAATACTTTAAGCAATAATTTATGGGGAAAAAGTGAACTCGATGGACAGCAGATATTATCAGAAAAAATAACTGGAAGAACGACAAGAAAGACATGGTAACTCTCCTAGAATAATCTTAAAAGGATATACCGAATTTTTTGAGGAAGTGTCATGCATTATGCAGTCAATAGTAACGTTTTGTCATATGTCTTAAGTTAAATCACAAATCAAAATTATGTCCAGGAGAAGGGATTTTGTGGCCAATATTAGAAGAGAGATATGATTCCAGGAAGAGGTTTAATTTTAATTTCATCTTTTTAAACTATGTTCATCAAGGGCTTCCTGACTCTAATCTTTCTAACCCCTAATGTATGGCCCCCACACTGAAACAAGAATCATCTTTCGATATAAGTTATTTCACTACCTGCACAAGTAACATCATTGGTTCTCTATTATTTACTACATAAAATCCAAAACTTGTATCCTTGATCCGAGGCCTTTCAAAATGTGGGATCAAGGTACTTTTCCAATTTTGTTTTATCACACTACTTACCATGACCCATGGCCACTAGATGTCCAGAGTTTAATTGGCATTTTCTGAACTTGAGGCGCATAGCTCAGGGCTTACCCAAATGTGTGTGTGTGTGTGTGTGTGTGTGTGTGTGTGTGTGTGTGTGGTGTAGTAGGTACATAACATAACCCTTTTTTTAAAAAATTTTTTTCATGCTTATTTATTTTTGAGAGAGAGAGAGAGCGTGCTAACAGGGGAGGGGCAGAGAGAGAGGGAGACACAGAATCTGAGGCAGGCTCCAGGCTCTGAGCTGTCAGTACAGAGCCCAACGTGGGGCTCAAACCCATGAACCATGAGATCATTGACCTGAGCTGAAGTCAGATGCTCAACTGACTGAGCCAACCCAGGCACCCCAACATATAACCCGTTATTGAGGGGAAAAAGCTTGTATTTTGAACCACTGTACATTTGCCCATGATGTCCTCAAGGTCAGCAATCAGCCTCAATATCTGACATCACCATCTCTGGGCAGCCTTGCCAGGGCACCTTGTACAAGGAGCAACTTGGCTATAATGAAGAGCTGCAGGTTCTGTGTCTATGGCTTTTGCAGGTCCTTATACTGCATGATACTAATTAAGTACGTGTCCTGTGTCTCCAGCTGACTACCATATCTTTCTAATGCACTTCAAGGCACATTTTCTATTGTAACCTGAGGTAGATTAAAAAGAATCATACCAAGAACTGCTGAATTCAATTAAAATAAAGTGAATTGGAGATTTAAACTAGAAAAAGATTTTGAAAAAACAATTGACCTTCAACAACACAGGTTTGAACTGCATCACTCCACTTATACATGGATGTTTTTCCCAATAAGTACAGTTCAGTCTTGCAAAAGTATTTCCTTGTCCTTATAATTTTCTTATAACACATACAATATACAGAATGTGTGTTAATTGACTGTTTATGGTCTTGATAAGGCTTCTGGTCAACAGGAGGCTATTAGAAGTTAAGTTTTCAGAGAGTCAAAAGTTATATGTGGATTTTCAATGGTGTGGGGCACTGATGCCCCAAACCCTCATGTTGTTCAAGGGTAGATTTTAACCCAATCCTTTCTTCTTTCAACATATGAAAACAATAAAAACCAAAAACTTAAACCAAACTAAACCCAAAACTGAATCCTAGAGAGATTCAGTGCCAAGATTACTGAATGCATTTTAGAATCAAAGATTCTCGACTCAGAGCAGGGTTTGCAACAATTTTCTGAGGCACAGTTGAGACCCACCTCCAGATGCGCTCAGCAAAGGTGCCTGTAGTATGCGCTTCTCTCCCTCCTTCCCATTTGTTGAGTCTGTTCTCCCCTGTTATCCTCGACACTCAGAGTCCACACTGGCTCCTGTTGTCCTTTGAAAAATAATAAGAGAACTTTGCGTGCCTTCTATACTTCAGGTACCGATTCAAGACTTTTCTTTATGGTGGGTTGTGTTTGTCTTGTAACTAAACAAGTGCTTGAGATAGGGACTCTTACATTAGTATTTCCATCCAATGACGGGAATGGAATAGATACTTAAAACAGTCTTAGTCTTACAAGGACTTTTACTCCACTCATTCATAATTCACTCACTCAACGAACGTCCTCCAACTGCCTAAAAGTACACAGGTAGCATTCACCTGTTCAGAGGATCTCCAAGAAGAGTGAGGAGGAAAGAGATACTTAATCATAAGGTTTCCTGGGAAGGCATGGTGGTGGTATTCACAGGGCGTGCTTGTCACCAAGAGGAAGAAAGACTGATGCCAAGCCATTGGTCTTCCCAGTTCCCATACAGCAGACCTTACAAGGTCCCAACTCTGAAATCGCTCAGCCCATCCCCTCAGCCACAGGATGGGCAAGAAGTAAGAAGCAGCATCTTCTAAGGGTGGGTTTGAAAGCCTATCTGCTTTCACAGCTCCCATGATTCAGCAGAAGCCTTATCCTATGCTATTTCTCTATGTCTTCCCAGACAACAGGAATGCATTTGTAAATTACTATTCTTTTAATAACAAATCATAACTGGGTATTCTTCTTCCTCAGAAATATCAGCCACTTTCCTAATGTTTAATGCCAGACATCAGGGATTTAATCTATGCCCTTCTCAGAGCATGTCAAATGCAACTAAATTATAATGTCCTTAGAACACAGTGTATTGGATTTCAAGATAAAGCAGATCCTAGTAAATATTAATCTTTTCAAATTGATAGAATGAAATATTAAACTATTTAAAAAAGAATTTTAATGTGGAAATTAAATCTTTGTTAATATTTCTAGCATTCGAGCATTGAGGACCCAGGTGACAGGATGATTATTCAAAGGTTACAGCTTATCTCATGGAGCTGCTGATACGTTAAATTGTTAGTCTTTTCTGCAGAATTATGTAGAAAGCATTTCTTCAAGTGAAACAAGAAAAATCAATTGATCAACTGAGATCAACGACACTCGTTTATAAGTCCCCCGACTTTGCTTTTTTTTAAAAAATGAAGTTGGATCTGATTATTCTGTGATGCTTACAACCTTGTAGTTTCCCCACCCATGATTTTAGGGGGGGGGGATGTTATCTAATTAAATGAATGCTATTTCTCAGTAATATATTATGGTCACCATAGTTTCCCATGCGAAAACATACTTCAAGTATGTATGTGCCAAGAAAATTCTAGTGGGAACAGTGACACAGATTATCTAAATGTCTTGAAAAAGCTGGGGTACCTGCTATGGCGTCACATAAAATGTAAAAGAATTAAGGGGAGGAAATTCCCCCAGGATTATAAGATTAATGTTCTGGCTCTGCCCCTTCCATTCCATGTTAACCTTGGATAAGTCAGTTTCATATAAAATGAGGACAAAGATACTTTCTGATTTACCTAACACGGTTGTTATAAAAATCAGATAATGTAACACACAAAGAAAGATGGCACGACATCAAGTAAAGAAAAACATACAAAATCTAGAAGAATATCAGATACCAGATATTCCTTGCAGTAAGACTGCTTACAAATCAAAATATCCATGGAGATAAAAAAAAATAGGGTAATTTTAAAAACTTATTTCCTGACTACAAGTGTATATATTTTATCACCAGAAGAGTAATAACACATTTCATTTAGTTTTTCTATTTAAAATTCAAAGTCATCTTTCCAAAGCCAGTCCACTTTTACACACATGCACTTCCACTGGTTTTAATTAAAATTAGATTTTGTATTCGTCTGTCTCTGCACTGAGTGAATAATTATTTTTAATTAGAGAATCAGGAAATGCAATGTATTTTAGATGTGCTCTCTTCCAAATTTGGCTAGTATGTTGATATTTAATTAATGCAGATAATAATTTTAGCAGACCCTAACAACTTATTAAAGCAAATAATTATTTACTGTGTGTTTTCTTTATGCCAGGTTAGCCTTTATTTTAGGTGCTTCATGGGGTTCAGAGTTGCAGGACACGAAGAAACTGCCCCCAGAAATCTCAGTGAAGACTTTGATTCAGGATTTCTTATCTTCTCAATAAAATATATGCATGGTATGTTAAAATGAAATCATACAGCATTAAAAGGAGATGTACAGATTAGAGACTAGCAGAACCAAGAACAGTAAACATATGCATCGTAGTGTGTGTATTTATTTGATAGCTGCATAGAGATAACCTGTAACATTGAAGGAAGATAGAAAGATGTGGACTTTCCTCAGTGCCCCTGACCCAAAATCACAGGATGTACATCCCAATAAACAGAAGTATTTCCTGCATACTGCTCAGGCTTTGCTACACGAGATATCCCATCTTCTGGACTAGTCCATGGCATTCACCTCTCATTAAATCAGAGTGTCTTCCACCGGAAAGGACCATGTAGGTTAGTGATGCCGCACTGATTTTTTGAAGAGTGGTTATGTGGAATCCCCAGAGGAAAAGTACAGCAGGGGAGGACCAGACAAGAAAAACACCATGGCAAATGACCCTGGATGAATGCTTCATGGGTGTTCGGGGAAGGGCCAAGGCTCAGGTTGCCCTTCTCCTTCAGAACCAAGTGGACACTTCCATCAAGATCCATGAAAACCATGGCTGGAAATAAGGACAGTAAATGGACTGGAAATCATCTGGGATTCTCCTCTTTGTTATGACTGACACATCACATCAATAAACTCGTCCTGTAAACTGTGGCTTCAGAATATGTCCTGAATCCTGTCACCATTATCTACCCGGCTACCATGCCAAGAGGTAGCTCCTATCATTTCTATTGTTTCTCTCCTAAAGCTTGTGTTAAAGTTGCTCCTACAATCCATGATCTTCCTTAACCACTATGAACTTTCTAAATTCCAAGCTAATCATGGCATACCCCTACTAAATTTTTCTCCCAAATTCCCATGACAAATACAGTGACATTGGAACATCTTACAGTGGTTGTTTCTAATGCCCCTTATGACCTTCTCTTGGCTCTGAGCAAATGTCTCATCAGTCTCCCTCTTACATAGTCTCCTCCAGCCACACAGATGTTAACTTTGCTCCTTTAAAAGGACAACCTCTTCTGCCTCACCACACTTGTGCCCAGTGGTCATTGGCCAGATTTCCCCACGTCATCTCCCAACACCTCTCAGTTTACATTTACTCCGTCAGAGAGGCTTCCTCCTCACATGCTATGTGAAGTCCCCGGTGCTCACGAACCCCATTATTTCCTATTGAAATGTTTTTGGGTTAATTATTTTATGATGATGATGATTTCAGTATCTGAAATCATTTCGATTTATTTAAGTATTTATTTTGTCTTCTTCAAGATAAAGGAAGGTGCATAGAGACTTATACTTATTATGTTCTCAGTTTTCGCTTCCATTCAATTACTCATTGACAAAAGGAGCTAAAATAAATGTATCACCTCTAATAACAGCGGTTCTAAGAAATACTGACTACTTCTGCATATTTGGTTGGACCATTCGTTGGCAGGAGAGTTACTATCCCTCGGAGGAATACCCACAGCCTTGCAGATGAAGGGAGTGACAGGCCTGACATCCTGAAGAAGGCTAGCTCTAGAATGAGACTCAAAACCAGACCCCCAAGCCCTAGGTTTCTTGCCTGGACAGAGGAAAAGTGGAAACAGGTTTCTTGCCTGGACAGAGGAAACAGCGTTGTTTCCTGAAAGTGCATTAAAAGTGCAGAAGTTAAAAAGAAAGTAGGAAATGTGAGTAGTGCAAAGATCTTGAATTTAATTCTCTTTGGAAGTCTCCAGCTAATTTTGTGGGATTTCTTTTCTTCCCTAGTATATCTTCGGTTATCTTTTTTTTTTTTTTTTAATGTTTTTACTTATTTTTGAGAGAGAGACAGAACACAAGTGGGGGAAGGGTAGAGAGAGAGGGAGACACAGAATCCAAAGCAGGCTCCAGGCTAAGAGCTGTCAGCACAGACCCCGACGTGGGGCTAGAACCCAGGAGCTGTGAGATCATTTCCTGAGCTGAAGTTGGACACTATAACCCCCTGAGCCACCTAGGGGCCCCTCCCCAGCTTTTTTTCTTATGTAAATGCAATCTTTTTCCATCTCCATCTGGAGCCTCCACATTTCCTGTAGATGGGTGTCCTAACACTGCTTTGGCAGAGGTGGCTTCAGTGATGCTGCAAATTGACTTGATTCAGAATTGCAAGAATGCTTCTCCTGAGAATACGTGAGTAGAAGATAAGAATGATGAGGTCATTAGTAACAACAGCTTTCCTTTATTGAAATATTGCTGTGCCCAAACTATACTAATAAGAATTTATGTTTCTACTTATTCTTCAAAACAGCCCTTTGAAATATGCATCATTCCTGTTTGGCAGATCAAAACATCTCGGTTGAGGTAAATCACTTGTTTATATAACCAAACAGTGACAGAGTAAGATTTGAACCATGGACAGTCCGAGAGTGAGGCTTATAGCTGCTGCTGTTGCTGCTGTCAACCATCAGCACAGCACATCAAAGAAAGTGGAAAGGAGGAGGAAAAGGTAGAGAAAAAAGGAGGAGCTGAAAGTGAAGGAAAGAGAGAGTGAGAGAGAGAGAGAGAGAGAGAGAGACAGAATCCCCACTCAAAAGGCTTTTCTACTCATTTTCTTATTGAATCTTTTGTCTCTGTGAATCAGGCGGGACTTGATGGGTGCTGGGCCTGACTGGTTAGTAGCCTTCCTGGGTAGACAGGGTGTGCACAGAAAAGACAGTACTCTAAGGGACGTGCCAGGCCAGTCTGGGCTACAGAGGGTCACTGAATGCCAAGCACACAGTGAGGGGAGGAGCAGAGAAATGCTTAGTGTGGGTGGGGTTAAAACCATCCTTCTCAGGAAACTCTAACGCTGACATCCATACCTGTTATTAATCATACAAGAGGATGTCAAGTGGTTGAACCAGCACCAAATGCAGGTGTCAGTGTGGATTACATTAACCCAGACAGCTCTTTAGTATATACTCATTAGATGATCATGTTTGTTTGAAGAAACAGCAGGATAGCAGACCGCATCCCGTGTATGGATATATGGATATATGGATACGTTTGTTTGAAGAAACAGCAGGATAGCAGTGCTGTATATGGAATACAGCACTTTTATGTTAGAACTTTGCACAATGTCTTCATGCTGAGCCAGTACCTAGCAAACAATAAAGTCTGGAAAAGATTTAACCTCTTTCTCTCTCCTGCAAGTACTGTACATATAGAAGGGAGAAATTAATGGATATGGGCAAATGGGGAAACGTAGCTATCACATTTCCACGTTTCTAAGAGATAGCCATGTCATTCAGCACAGAAGGGTTTGAAGTCCTCAAGAAAAGGCTTATAAGAAAAATTGTCACTGCCTTGGCAATCTTAGAATCGGGTTGCCCAGACTGTCAGTTGAAAAAGAAATAGGAAGAGATATAAAGGACCGTGAGTCAAGCACTGTCACCATCCATCATTTAATCACCTCTGGACCATCGGCTTTTCCATAAGGATTGAAGCAAACTGGGGAAAGATACAGGCACACTTCAGAATGGATGGATTCCTCTGCTGGGCCTTGGTCAAAGCACAGGGGCCCATAGGCTGCTGGGATCCCAGTTAAGGGGCCTGGTTTCAGCTCCCACACTCGCCAGCTCTCTGACCTTGAGCTTCTCAAGGGACACACATTCCTATTCTTTCCTGTGGAAATGACACAGAACAAAAGCAGTATCATAGAACTTAGAAACAAGGAGACCGCTGAGAGTTCACTGCCTCAATTTCAAAGGAAGGATATGAAGGAAAATAAAGGAAGCAAATTTCTTAGAGTTCCCTCCATCAGCTCAGGAGGTACACTGAAGTGTTTACATACTTTGGCGTTCAATCCTCAGAATACAATGAGATATATATTATTTTTTCTCTTCAATTCGTATAGAACCTTATTATTTTTTATGTAATCTCTATGCTTAGCGTGGGGCTTGAACTCATGACTCTGAGATCAAAAGCCACATGCTCTACTGACTGAACCAGCCAAGTGCCCCTGAACTTTATTTTTTATTTATCTTTTTGTCATTTCATTTTTTCCATAATAACTGTAGAGATATATATTCTTTTTTTACTATGAAATTTCTTGTCAAATTGGTTTCCATACAACACCCAATGCTCATCCCAACAGGTGCCCTCCTCGATACCCATCACCCACTTTCCCCTTCCTCCTACCCCCTATCAACCTTCAGTTTATTCTCAGTTTTTTTAATGTTTATTTATTTGTTTGAGACAGAGACAGAGCATGAACGGGGGAGGGTCAGAGAGAGAGGGAGACACAGAATCCGAAGCGGGCTCCAGGCTCTGAGCCGTCAGCACAGAGCCCGACGCGGGGCTCAAACTCACGGACCATGAGATCACAACCTGAGCTGAAGTCGGACGCTCAACTGACTGAGCCACCCAGGCACCCCAGTTTATTCTCAGTTTTTAAGAGTCTCTTATGGCTTGCCTCCTTCCTCTCTATAACTTTTTTTCCCTCTTCCCCTCCCCCACAGTCTTCTGTTAAGTTCCTCAGGATCCGCATAAGAGTGAAAACATATGTAAATGTCCATCAACTGATGAATGGATAAAGAAGTTGTGGTTTATATATACAATGGAATACTACTTGGCAATGAGAAAGAATGAAATATGGCCTTTTGTAGCAACGTGGATGAAACTGGAGAGTGTTATGTTAAGTGAAGTAAGTCATGCAGAGAAAGACAGATATATATTCTTATCTGCATCTTGCAGACAAGGGGCAAGAGACTCAAATCACCTATAGACAAGTCTGTCCACTTGTTAAGTTAGACCCACCAGGATTCAAAATCAGGCCTAATCTCATAGTTCACAGCATTGGTCCACATATTACATACCCGAACATCACAGTGCCAGGTTCTAGGGGGTCCACAAAATGGTGCACATCCTGTGCAAATAAGGAAATAAGGAGAGAGCACTGCACTTGGTGTTGGAAGACTGGGTTTTGAACCCATTTGTCATTCACTCATTGCCTTTCTGGGTAATTCACAGAACGTCTCTGAGACTACATTCTCATGCGAACAAATATGGAGATAATAGTAGTCCTTTTACGTTGTGACAATCCCACATGCAAAATTAATTGAGACGTTTTCTAAAAATGAATATGTATTATGCAAATAAGTTATTTTTAGTATAAGAAATAAACATTGGCATAACAGTAACTCAGTTTGTGATGCTTCTCTTGTATTAATGAACGTGCTGTATTTGCGCTGTTTTTAAGTCTTGTTTTCATTCTATCCAAGAGGACAATTGTCCAATTGGAGAATCAAATTTTTCTTTTTTTTTATAAAACTTTTTTTTTTTAACATTTATTTATTTTTGAGACAGAGAGAGACACAGCATGAACGGGGGAGGGGCAGAGAGAGAGACACACACAGAATCGGAAGCAGGCTCCAGGCTCTGAGCCATCAGCCCAGAGCCCGACGCGGGGCTCGAACTCGCGGACTGCGAGATCGTGACCTGAGCTGAAGTCGGACGCTTAACCGACTGAGCCACCCAGGCGCCCTGACAAATTTTTCATTTTTTAAACTAAGGTATTAACACGAGGCCCAACAAACTACGTATGCTAGTAAGTATTTGTTGACTGCATGACAGCTGTCAGGAAAACCCTTACAGAGAGCATAGAGAGGCCAATAAATTGTTTGGGAGGGATCCTCAAAAGCTTCATAGGAGCAAGTCAACATTCAATTACAAGTGGTAGACCAGCAAGCAGAGAAGGTCTGATAACAGCCCGGTCGTACTGGCTTCCAAGGAAATCGTGTTTCCTACCTGCACAGGGGTTATTATGGCATTCTTGGCTTGGCTTTGAGATCACTGGAACTACTCCATGTGTCTGAGCACGTTGATCTGGATCACACTAGATTTGTAAGCTTCAGCAAGAGATTTTTAATAGCCAGGAAATCATGAGAGAGCAGTTTCCAGCTGGGTACAGAATGGGGACAGGTGTAACCTGGCCTCGGCCCAAGTGAGTACAAGACCTGCATAATGAGGCCAGAGAGAAGACCACATGCTCATTCTTAGAGATTTTGCAAAGTCAAGAGGTCCACTGAATCCTGTCCTGAATAATCCTTTTCTCCCTGCTATGACATGAAAGCAAATAATAGTCTTAGAATAGCAGGCAGTTTTCCCTTCACCAATTCATCCATCCAACCGTCTATCCATTCATTTTTGCACTGATTCATTCATTTACCGAATGCGTATTTTGAGCTTGTTGGGTTACGCTCTGGAAATAAAGAGATGGGAAACAAGTACAAAAACACATATAAAAGAAGCATGTAGTCCCCAGTAGTTTAAAAAATGAAAAATTTGTCGGGGCGCCTGGGTGGCTCAGGTGCTTTCTCTGTGTTCAACTAAGTGCTTTACATGCATTATCAAATTTAATTCTCACCACAAAGCTAAGTGGATCGAGCTTCTGAATTCAGATGGGCATTTCCCAAACCAGACCAATTTGAAATGTAATGATGCTCTTAAAGTACAAACTAGTTTTAATCTGATGTTGAACATGATGGAATGTCTCTGCTTCCATTGCAGTCTTAGGGTCTCATATTGGTCCCCTTGTGCCTGTGGCTCATAGGTGTCCGTCTTAATCTTGCTGTTTTAGGGAACAGAACAAGTGCAAGGACCATGAAAATGCCAGTTCATTTGGAGAAACCTTAGATACCCATGCTATTTCTCCTAAATTACAAAGAACTCACCGTGCTTCATCTATTAAATCAATCCACATGGCACAAATGACGAGTGCTGGACCCTGAACACACAGATGGAGATGAACAGAAAAGTTGCAGTTTGTGTCCTTACCTGGCTTAACATGTGCTGCAAAAGACATGTGTATGATACATCACTCTAAATAATTACCTTTTTAGTCACAAGTGTGCAAAGATGGGGGTAAAGAAACAACATTTGCTTACGCTCTGGTTTCTTCAAGTCTAAATCTTTACTCTGTCACCTGTTTATTGAACACAGCCCTTCCACTTTGGGCTTTGACTCTCAATTGTTTTTCTAGGAGGGGGAACTCGATTACCACTTGGATATTCTTATCTGGGAAAACTTCTAGTAAAATACCTGAGTCTAAAATAACATCAGCTCCCCACAAAGCCATGGCTCCACCCACTGGTCAGATGTTCTGCACTCAGTCACAGAATCTAAGAGAGCTACTAGAAATTTCACAATCAAATTGGTCTAAGGGTACATAGTCTGGGTCTTCAGATTTCCAGAGATCATAAAAATGGAAAAATGTAAATTGTATTACATTAAAAAAATGGCTATAAAATCATAATGACAATAATGATTTATTTGGCCTGGCACTGTTATAAGCTCTTTATCTGTTTTTCTCATTTGGTCTCCATACCAAATTTATGAAGTAGGCAATTAGAATATGGCTCATAAGGCTGAGTAAACCGAGGCACAGAAATGGCAAAGACAAGCCAAAGGTCACATAGTCACGGAGTAAGAATTAAAAACAAAACATCTGGCTCCAGATTTTATGCCATATCACTTACCAAATTTATTGTCAACAGGTGACTTAAACATGCAATAATTTCTTTTTTTTTTTTTTTTTTTTTTTTTTTGGAATGGAGTTAAGTCAACATGACATAGTAGCCTATGGATTCAGGCAGGGCAGAAGTTCTCACTGGTAGGGATATACATTTTTAGTTACAATCAGAATACTATTCTTTTGCTCACTAAATGATAGGGCCCTTTGGACTATGGTGGTAGAAATTTGAAAAGAGATAATTATCTCCATTTTTTTGGAGGTAGAAACTACGGCTTAAAAGAATTTACATAAACTATACAGATGCTCATAGAAATCCAGAACATGGTCTCTGTTTTTCAGACTCCCATTTCATAGACTAAGTCAATACTTACACCTTAAAACAAAATTCAGATGCTTACTTGAAGGAGACTTAATTCAATAAACACTGGATTATTTGAAAGAAGCCTCATATTTTCAATTGTGAGAAGTTTCATGAAAGAAGTAGCAGTTGAAATGAGTGAAACATTTCATAGCCACTTAACCATGTGATACAAGGGAAGAGGGCATTCTCAGCCCAGGAAGAATGGAACAAAAGGTTGTGGGCTTATTTGTATCACATGTTGTCTCTCCTCCTGGGCAACGAGGTCCTCAAACTGAGTTGGTCATGGCGAATGCTTGTGTATCATCCAGCTCCTCTGGATTTGTAATAAGTTGCTCAAAACAGTTTTGTTTTTTTTTTTTTTAAGCATCCAAAACTTCTCAATGAGTTTCTGATATACTCTCAAGAAACAAACAATTCTTCCTTCTGTGTCAACTGGAAATCGGGCATTTCCTTCCTTCAGAGCAGAGAGAACCATTCGATCTTCTGATGTCAATTTATCACCCTAGAATTTCTTTAAGAAAGACCATGCTGGCTTGGACAGAGAAATAGTTTTTCAAAGGTGAATCTTACACAGGAGTAGACTAATGGTACTAATTATGCTGAGTCTACTATATGCTTAGGGACACTCACTCTATTACATATATAATTTTATTTAATGCTCAAAAGTAAACAGATAAAACGAAGTAAATCCAGAAGCACATCAAAAACAGCATCAACATTGGGGCGCCTGGGTGGCGCAGTCGGTTAAGCGTCCGACTTCAGCCAGGTCACGATCTCGCGGTCCGTGAGTTCGAGCCCCGCGTCAGGCTCTGGGCTGATGGCTCAGAGCCTGGAGCCTGTTTCAGATCCTGTGTCTCCCTCTCTCTCTGCCCCTCCCCCGTTCATGCTCTGTCTCTCTCTGTCCCAAAAATAAATAAACGTTGAAAAAAAAAAATTAAAAACAGCATCAACAATAAAATATTTCCTGTAAGATTATCATCCCCCCAAACTGACATAACTATTTGAGGAAATAGCTTGAGAAAAATTGAGCACTTTCAATGAACAAATAATTAAATACGTTTTCCAAAAAAGCATAGATAATAAGTGGCAGGACTGACATTCTCCACTCAAAATCAGCAAACTACACATTCTTCTCAAGTGCACATAGAATATTATTCAAGATAGACCATATGCTATGCCATAAAACAAGTCTCAATAAATTTAAAAGGATTGAAGTCAAAGTATGTTCTCTGACATGAAGGGAAAGAAATCACAAATCAATTTCAGAAAAAATATATGTGGAAATTAATCGATAGATTCCTAACTAAGCCATGGGTCAAACAAGAAACCTTAAGGGATATTATCAAGGATTTTTAAGTGAATGAAAATAAAGACAACAATGTACCGAAACTTACAGGATGCACATAAACTTATAGGATGCAATGCTTAGGGGGCCATTTAGACCTGTCAATACCTATATTTAAAAATTAGTGTGGCTAATCAATAACATAAGTCTTCACCTTAAGAAACCAAAACATTATCAACGACAATAAAAAGCAAACTAAGCTCACAACACCCAGAAATAATCCTTATCAAAATACCAGGTAGCTTTTTTTGCAGAAATTGACAAACTGGTTCTAAAAACTCATGTGGAAATTCAAAAACCTCAAGATAGCCAAAGTAATCTTAAGAAGAACAAATTGGAGACACTCCTGATTTCAAAACTTATCATAAAGCTACCGTAATCAAGACAGTGTGGTATTGTCATAAGGATAGGCACACAGACAAAATGGAATTGAGAGTGCAAATAAAACCAGGACGCTGATGGTCAACTGACTTCCAGGAAGAGTACCCAAACAAGTCAATGGGGTAATGATAGTCTTTTCAACAAATGGTGCTGGGACAGCAGGATATCCACAGCAAAAGAATGAGGCTGGGCTCCTATCTCATACTACATACTATCATTACTTAAAAGTGAGTCATAGGCCTAAACATAAGACTGAAAACCATAAAACTCTTAGAAGGATATATAGAAGTAAATCTTCATGACCTTGTATTAGGCAATAGTCATGTAGACATTACAAGAAAAGCACAAGCAATTAAGTAAAAGCAGATACACTGAATTTTGTACAAATTGGAAAAAAGTGCCTGTGCTTCAAAGGAAACCACCAATAAAGTGAAAAATCAACCCAAAGAATGGGAGAAAATATTTTCAATCCATATATTTCATAAAGGACTTGTGTCCAGAATATAGAAAGAACACTTTCAACTTAGTAATAAAAAGGTAGTTAATCGAAATAAAATGGTCAAAGGATTTAATAGACATTTCTTCAAAGAAGATATACAAATTGTTAATAAATCCTGTAAAGATACTTAATCATTAGTCATCAGGAAACTGAAACTGAAAATAAAATGAGATCCTGCTTCACATTCACTAAAAGAGCTAAAATCAAGAAGATAGACAATAACATTTGCTGAGGCTATGGAGAAATTGAAACTCTCATACATTCCTGATGAAAATATAAAATGTTTCAGCCTCCATAGACATGGTTTGACAGTTTTTTGAAATGGTAAAACCATATGAGTCAGCAATTTCACTCTTAGGTATACTCAAGAAAATTGAAAATACATGTCATGACAAAGACCTGTACGCAAATATCTGTAGCAGCATTACTCATAATAATAAAAAATAGAAACCCACTTGCATATCAACTGATAAATAGATACAAAATGTGATATATCTACAGAATAGAATATTGATCATCAATACAGTGCAATAAAGTCCTCGAACATGCTACAAAATAGAAGAATCTTGAAAACACTATGCTTGGAGAAAGAAGCCAGCTACAAAAGGCCACTTATTGTATGATCCCATTTAGGTGAAAATTGCAGAATAAGCAAATCCATAGAGAGAAAGGAGATTGGTGGTTTCCAGAGGATGGAAGGAAAAGACAAGAAAAGTGAGTAGTAACAGGTGTCTTTTGTGGTGACACAGAGAAACTCTAACATTAGACAACACTGATGTTGACACAACTCTGTAAATATCTTAAAAACCACTGAAATGTACACTTCAAAGGGGTGAATTTCACATCATGTCAATTACATCTCAACAAAGCCGTTACTTAAAAAGAAACAAATGAACAAAATCTCATTTCAGACTGCATGGCTTCGTACTGCTTTCAGTTTGCAGAACTCCGTTCCCCCCCATCCTGCATCCTGTTGGACTTTATCACATCTTTGGGTACTATTAACCTTGGAGAAGTCTTTCCAAGGACAGATTCTGGACTCAGACCTTCTTTCCACCCCAACTGACAAGTCTCCTCTCACCCCAGGTCTCTACTGGTGCCCCGTGCTCAGCGCATCCTCACCAGAGAAAGTCCCCATTGGGTCAGGGCAACCAGACCTCCAGCATGGAGGGCAAGAGAGTCCATGTGATAACAAACTCGGTGATACAGGTACTGACTGAGTTCTGTTGAGCTGTATTGTTGAAGATTATAAAACTGCATTTTGGATGCGAAAACATTTGGAAGTTGCCAACGCTAAACTGAAACCCGGTGAGTTTTTACAATCGTTTATCAAAGAACCTTCCGTTTGTGTTTTCGAGCCGGTAAAACAAGAACGAATACTGGGGAATAAAGTTAATCTGTATTGGGAGCATTTTATTAAATAAAAATAGGAGAAAAAAAATTGTGAGTCGTGTTAGTTTAAGCAAATCATGTGGATGGCGACAGTTACTTTTGCAGTGTTACATTAGGTGCTACTTGAAAATGTGAACAAGAAAAACTTATATGGCAGAAAACAATGGTGCTCGTAAGTGTTATAGGAGGCCAGGACTCTGAATGAGGGTTGTGAGAACAGGTTTTGCCGAGGTGGCCTATGATTCTGAATATAGTCTTTTTTTTTTTTTTTTTTAAGTGTATTTATTGTGTGAGAGAGAGCCTGTGTGTGATAGTGGGGGAGGGGCAGAGAGGGATAGAGAGAGAATCTCAAGCAGGATCCACAGTTTCAGCACAGAGCCCGCCCCGCGGCTGGAGCTCACAAACCGTGAGATCATGACCTGAGCTGAAATCAAGAGTCAGACACTCAATCGACTGAGCCACCCAGGTGCCCGTTTCTCAATATATTCTGATGTCTTTCCTTTCCAACAATACTGAGTTAAAAAGCAAAAAAAGCTCAACCGTATGAGCACTGATGACCTACAATAAAAGGAAATGAACTTTTTGAGAATGATTTATTAAATCACTTCCTTTAACAAATACCAAGCATTTGTTAGGGGTCTGGCACCATGCCAACCATGACCGCTAAAGGAAAGATCAAGAATCCGGCTGGAACTCTTCCTGTGGGCCCCAACAACCATCCCCCACTCTGTTGACAGGGTGAACTTCAAAGGACATAGATTGGATCATATTTAAAACGTAATCCAAATTTCTTACTTTGACTGGAAAAGTTTGTCTCGGTCTTAGGGCTTTTGCTTTCTGGCTCTGAACCAGGAGAATCGGTCTATTTGCAAAGAGTGTCATTTCCCCAAATCTTTTGTCATTTATTTCTCAAAAGGCTCACCTGGCCCTTCAGTGTCATGTGGCCCACGAGATGCTCCAGGGCTTTATTCCTTTTCTGTAATCATTCACTTTCTGAATATTACAAGTTTACTTTGCATTTTCTTTTTCCTTTCTTACTTAAAAATTTATTTTAAATCTTTATTTTTGAGGGAGAGAGAGACAGAGAGTGAGTGGGGGGGGGGGGGGGGCGGCGCACACAGAGAGAGAGACACAGAAATGCAAGCAGGCTCCAGGCTCTGAGCTGTCAGCACAGAGCCCGACCTGGGGCTTGAATCCACCCATGAACTGCGACCTGAGCCGAAGTCAGATGCTTAGCCCTTCTGAGCCACCCAGGCACCCCTACTTTGCATTTTCAAAGACACTTTCTGTGTGTCCCTGATAAAATGTAGTAGCAGGGACCTTTTCGGCTTCCTCAGTCTTAGATCCTGTGTCATGTGGTAGGCACCCAGTGAATATTTGGCGAATGAATGGTTGCTGGCTTCAGTTGGGCTTATAGACATTGAAACAAATCAACACCATTAAATGTAGAGAGTCCTATAAAGGGGTAGTTTTGCATAAGATGCAAATACATAGTCGTGTGGTGGGGGATCTACCTCAGAGAGTCGGAAATGTCCCCCGTTAACTGAAAGCCAAGGAGGTAGCCATGAAAATGGCCGTGGAGAGGAGCCCCATATAAACAGTGATGGGCAGAAAGCTGAAAGCCTCATTAGTATTTGAAGAAGGCATATGATGATTGGTTAATATAAATCCACGCACTCACTAATTAAAGAAACCATGGATATTTGCATGTGCTCTTGGTGGCAACATAAGTCAGAAAGGGAAATGTGATAAACAAGAGGCAGGTCCCAGCTCTCCAAAAACTCGTCCACAGTGCTGGTTACAAACCAGAGAAACGATGTAATTTCTCGAAATTGCGTCTCCCGATTCTTGCACCTGCGTGCCTGCCTGCGTTACTTCGTTTCTCTTCCGCAAGTCCATTTTATGCTCCATCTATTTTTAATCACTTAACTTTTTCTGTGTGTTCTGGTCCTTGCACGGACTTTAGACTTAATAGCATGAGGCTTACTCGGCTTGCACCACTTTCTTATGTAGAATGCTACTGCATTTCCTCTCTGGTTCTCCCCTGCTCTGACCATTGGCTTCAGTTACCATTCAGCTTGACTCAGTTTCAGTCCCCAAAACGCCAACCTGCTTTGACACCCTCCCCCAGACTTGTGCTCAAACAGCATATTTCTCAACCAACGAGGGAGAAAGAAAGTGAATTAAGAAAACACATGAGGGGCGCCTGGGTGGCTCAGTTAGTTAAGCGACCGACTTCGGCTCAGGTCCTGATCTCGCAGTTTGTGAGTTCGAGCCCCGCGTCGGGCTCTGTGCTGACAGCTCAGAGCCTGGAGCCTACTTCGGATTCTGTGTCTCCCTCTCTCACTGCCCCTCCCCTGCTCACGCTCTATGTCTCTCTGTCTCTCAATAATAAATAAATGTTAAAGAAAAAATTTTAAAAAAAAAGAAAACACATGAGGTGATGGTTGGATGTGTGTCAACATGTTTGGGCCATGAGGCACCCAGATGTTGGGTCAAATGTTATCCTAGATATGTGGATGTCTTTGAATGGAATTAACATGTTTGTTTGCTTGTTTGTTTTAAGTAGGCTTAATGATCATCATGGGGTTTGAACTCAAGACCCTGAGATCAAGACCTCAGCTGAGATCAAGAGTTGGACACTTAATCGACTGAGCCACCCAGTGCCCCTGGATGGGATTAACACTTAAATTAGTAGAGTGAGTAGAGCAGTTTGCCCTCCATAATGTGGGTGGGCCTCGTCTAATCAGTTGAAGAACCAAAAAAAAAAAAAAACACAAAAAATGAACAAAAGACTGACTCTCTCTTGAATAAAAGATAATTCTCCTGCCTAATGGTCTCTGAACTAAAATATCATCTTTTTTAGCACTTTCAGGCTTGATCCAAAATCAGCTCTTCCTGAGGCATAAGCCTGATGACCTTTGGATAGAAAATATACCATAGACTCTCCTGGTTCTCAGTCCTTCAGATTTGGACTAGAACTACAGCATTGTTTCCCCAGGGTGTCCATCTTGCTGACTCACTCTGCAGATCTTGGGATCTATCTGCTTCTGTACCTGTCTGAGCCAATTCCTTATCCACATATATATATACACACACACACACACACACACACACATATTTCTATACAAATATAAATCATAGATATAGCCTATTGGCTTTCATATGTAAATAATGAAATTATCCACCAACTAATTAGAGACTGAGAACTATTATTTTAATGATTACCACAATGGAATAAAATGACAACCCTTACCACTGCCTGCATTATCAACGAGAGTGGTAATTGCCAACAATCAGCAGAGGGGAGAGAACCCTCAAAAGCCTTAACTTTTATTTATTTATTTATTTATTTATTTAAATTTATTTTTTACTTAAAAGATTAAAAAAATTTTTTTTTAATGTTTTTTATTTATTTTTGAGAGAGACAGAGACAGAATGCAAGTGGGTTAGGGGCAGAGAGAGAGGGAGACACAGAATCGGAAGCAGGCTCCAGGCTCTGAGCTGTCAGCACAGAGCCCAATGTGGGGCTCAAAGTCACAAACTGTGGGATCATGACCTGAGCCAAAGTTGGACGCTCAACCCACTGAGCCACCCACGTGCCCCGGAAAGATTTTCAATGTTCCTTTATTTTTGAGAGAAAGCATGACCTGGGGAGGGGCAGAAAGAGAGAGGGAGACACAGGCTCCAGGCTCTGAGCTGTGAGCACAGAGCCCGATGTGGGGCTCGAGCCCACGAACTGTGACATCATGACCTGAGCCGAAGTCTGATGCTTAACCGACTGAGCCACCCAGGTGCTTCGAAGCCTTTTGACTTAAACTTTCGACTGCACTGGCAGCTCTCCTTTATCTGACATCAAATCACAAGGCAAAGTCAACAGGTCCCACTTCTAAATTTACTTCTGGAAACTGGACTATTTTTCTCCCGCCCATCCGTTCATCCAACCATCCGTCTGTCTGTCCATCCACCTGTCTATCTATCCACCCATTCCTATATTCCTTGTTTTCATTAATTTCTTCCCCAAACACTTACTGCGTATATTATTTGTGCTGGATGCTGATGTAAGCTCTGAAGTATCAGAAAGAAACTACATGAAAGTCACCCTAAGACAGCTCACGTTCACTCAGAGTGAATGTGGAAGTGGAAAAGTAGCGATAATTCTCCCTCAGGAAAATGACTCTGGAACTCCAATGACAGTCGTCCAAACACGTTATGATAGGAGACACATATGGCAAGTTTGCGGAACAAAGAGAAGACAGAGAGAACCGTGGCATGCAAGGACGACCCAGCAAGGTGGAAATGCATGTTGGCAGCAGCCAAGGCCACGCCGCGTGTGGGCCTGGCAGGAGGCAGAGGGCAGCAAGGTCAAGGTTTGGCTCTGTCGTTTCTAAGCTCAAGGTTAGTAGGAAAGACTGAACCGCTCTGAATTGCAGTTTCCTCATCTGTAACATGGACACAGTAACCTCCACCTTACCACCTTATTCTGATTAAATAAGGTAAAAATGTATACCGATTTCCTGCCCCACTGCTGAAAATCCCAGAGCTATCCCATGGTCTGTTTTTGAGCGTGGACTGGAGTTCAATATTCTTCTCTGAGTGTGTAAGGCCCAGACTGATCTTGCCTGGAACACATTCCTCACGGTTCTTTCATCATCTTTATGGAAACGTGAAAAGGCGCATTATCGTGATTTTTTTTTTTTTAAGGACAGATTCTACAGTTTAACCCACATTGGTTATGGCACAAACAATCTAGTGTTGGTGCAAATCAATGGTTTTTTGTGGCTGATGATTCGTGTCAGGGTAGACAATATGTGTATGTGCATACCTTTCTTCTCAGATTCAACTTCAACGTATTAATCAAGTTGCAGTGAGACACTTACTAGAAGCCTTGTGTTCAATAACACACTTCGTGTCTTACAGACGTGGTCATGCAAGACCCATCACTGAAGGCTGAAACACTTGAGCTCCTTCTCTCGTAACCGGGGATGCCGCCTCCCCAGATCCATTTCTGACAACGCAGGCAGAGTTGATTAAATCACACTTCTCTCCTCCCGCTTCCTGTCCAAGAAATGCAAGATGCTCCAATTGAAGCGTTGTTGATTAAGATGATGTCGGACAATTAGTTATGCACCGCGATAACCTCTGACCTGTGCAAATTCTTTCTGTTTTAATCAGTGGAGACTCCAAATTAGCAGATAATTACACTCTTGTGTTTTAATCAAGTCTTGGGAAGATGCTGAAGTGCAACTCAAGTAGAGACTTCATGTAGAGGTGATTCTTTTTTAACTAAGGGTTTGAAAAGGATAATTATTTCAATGATTTTACTTCTGTTACCTGGAGTTCTCTTCAAACAGAAGTTTTTGTATTAGAGCATAATCTCTGAGATAAGGTATGTGTTTGGGTATGAAAACCACCAAATGTGAATCAGAGAGCAGGAAGAGTACGTTGTGCGTGCAGTCCGATCAGTGGAAAATGTAAGATCTGCCAAATGCTTATGCTAAGTGGCCAGTCCTACTCTTTCGAAGCACAAACTATAAGAGAGAATGACTTTAGAATTTACAAATCAGCAACCCAGCATAATATTGATGTACAGCAAAAAAAAAAACAAAAAAACAAAAAAACAAAAAAACAAAAACCTAGCACAAATATGTCATTTCCAGTATTATTATTAAGAGTAAAAATAAATCAATTAGGGGCGCCTGGGTGGCGCAGTCGGTTAAGCGTCCGACTTCAGCCAGGTCGCAATCTCGCGGTCCGTGAGTTCGAGCCCCGCGTCGGGCTCTGGGCTGATGGCTCAGAGCCTGGAGCCTGTTTCTGATTCTGTGTCTCCCTCTCTCTCTGCCCCTCCCTTGTTCATGCTCTGTCTCTCTCTGTCCCAAAAATAAATAAACGTTAAAAAAAAAAAAAATTGAAAAAAAAAAAAAATCAATTAATAGTAAAATTTGGGGGGAACTCACATGAAAATGTTTAATTAATCTATAATATATCTACTTTATTGAGTAGTATGGACTCCTTTTTTAAAAATTTTAATGTTTTTTATTTGTTTTTGAGAGACAGTGACAGAGAGCGAGCAGGGGAGGGGCTGAGTGAGGGAGACCCAGAATCCGAAGCAGCTCCAGGCTCTGAGCTGTCAGCCCAGAGCCCGACGCGGGGCTCGAACTCTGTAACTGTGAGATCATGACCTGAGCCGAAGTCTGATGCTCAACTGCTGAGCCACCCAGGCGCCCCTGGACTCATTTCAAAGAGACAAATAATGTAACTTATTAGAGCACAAAAGTCTGCTTTACTTCATCAAATCTATGCAAAAGAAAAAATAGTAAGTAAAGCTCGTGCATAAGATAATCACAGACAGGAGATCACCATGTAGATAGTGGGGTTATAGACCTTTTTTTCCTTTTGTTTTTATGTACTGCCACAAGAATGTATGCTTCTCACGGAATTTGTGTTAAAGTAAGACTTTTAGAAACAATCAAATGTATCATTTTTCAAGGGAAAGGGACAGGCAAACCTTTGGGCCAAACTAAAATCAGTAGCACTGTGAAACCGTATATTTTGTGTTGCAAACCAAATTTGATGGATTGACTGCCAGCGAATTTTCTGAAGCTTCGTACTGAGAAGAAACGTGACTGTAGGTCCCGGCTGGGCGGGAAAGAATTCTGAGGGCAACCCTAGTGTCTGCCATAAAGAAGAAAGGAAACCCATGGCTTCTCCATGGTACGGTTGCTGAACCTGGTGGCAGTCAAGGACAGTGGTCTAGACTCACAAATGCCAGCATACCCTTTAAACTGGGTAATGGGCTGGAATTTCTCTACGTCTTTGCTACTCGAGGTGTTAACCATTGGCATTGTCTAGAAACCTGCTGGAAATGAAGAATCTCCAGCTCTACTCCAGGCACGTGAATCAGAGTTGGCATTTTAATAAGATCTCCAGGCGATTTGTAGGAATATCAGTATCTAAGAGTCTCCGCCTCAAGCCAGGAGCTCATCATCTGTAAAAAGGGTTTCATGGCGTTAACCTCCTCGTGTGGTTTTTAGAAATGAATGGGATCATGCAAGTCAAATAACAGTATGGATCACATTATTATTGCATTTCTCCGCCATTTTCTGGAATTCTGCGCAAACCATACAAGTTCATGGGTATCTGCATTCTAAACTCAGAACCCCCTAAAACACTCGTACCAACATCAAATTCCACACAATGAACACTGATGAGCCCAAGATCTGGAAACCCCCAGAGTCATTAGGCAAAAGATGCAATCAGCCAGGTTGATGAAGGAAGACTGGGAACATAAATATTTGCAATCATTTGATAAGAACTGGAATATAAAAGTTCACCCAAAGGCAAATCTCTAGGGTCTCAATTCCCCAAACGTTCCGGTGACTTTGAGTTCTTACTCAAATACACACACTTTGCCTGCACCCCTCCAGCCATTTCAATCCCATCCTTAATTTTGGTTCACAGCTGAAGCCATTTAAAGTACAGCATTTTTGGCAACTTTCAAATCAGGGCTTTAATAGAGAGAAATAATACAGGCAGAAATAAAGGGGCTGGGTAGACAGTTCAAACAATATGTACTCATGCATGCACTTCTTAATTTCATTCACATGTATGTCTCAGATCTTATTTAAATGCTGTATTTAAAGAAAATTTAAATATTATATTTAAAGAAATGTTATTTTGTCCGACTTCAGCTCAGGTGATGATCTCACGGTTCTTGAGTTCAAGCCCTGCGTCGGGCTCTGTGCTGACAGCTCGGAGCCTAGAGCCTGCTTCAGATTCTGTGTCTCCCTCTCTCTCGGCCCTTCCCCCGCCCATGCCATGTCTCTTTCTGTTTCTCAAAAGTGAATAAATGTTAAAAAGAATTTTGTTAAAAGATGAGCTTCCTGAGGATAAAGGAACCAAGGAAACTTAGAAAAACATCCATACAATTTTAGCACATAAAGGAACCTCAGAGCTGTTCTACTCATGGAAAAGCAACCAGTGAGATCAAAATACACAACTTTAAACCCTGTGTTTTATTTCATTCATTCATGTTAGAGTGCATGCATGGACTCTCTTTCGCACTGCCCAAACACTTTGCATTTAGCGTGTGTGTGTGCGTCGGGTCGGGGTAAGGGGAGCTCCAGCACCAGGTGAGCCAGAGACCATCATGTGCTACCAGTAAGAGTCGCTCTCTGGAACATCATTTGGCTCCCTAACCTTCCACAAAACAAATGCACAAAGCGTTTCCAGTAGCTATCCTGAGACGCACCTTATTTTTTTCTTTACCAAGTGAAAATATCATATTGCCACAATTTTTTTAATATGAAATTTATTGTCAAATTGGTTTCCATACAACACCCAGGGCTCATCCCAACAGGTGCCCTCCTCGATGCCCATCACCCACTCACCCCTCCCTCCCACCCATCAACCCTCAGTTTGTCCTCAGTTTTGAGGAGTCTCTTATGTTTTGGCTCCCTCCCTCTCTAACCATTTTCTTTTCCTTCCCCTCCCCCATGGTCTTCTGTTAAGTTTCTCAGGATCCACATAGGAGTGAAAACATATGGAATCCGTCCTTCTCTGTATGACTTATTTCACTTAGCATCACACTCTCCAGTTCCATCCACGTGGCTACAAAAGGCCATATTTCATTCTTTCTCATTGCCACGTAGTACTCCATTGTGTATATAAACCACAATTTCTTTATCCATTCGTCAGTTGACGGACATGTAGGCTCTTTCCATAATTTGGCTATTGTTGAGAGTGCTGCTATAAACATTGGGGTACATGTGCCCCTATGCATCAGCACTCCTGTATCCCTTGGGTAAATTCCTAGCAGTGCTACTGCTGGGTCATAGGGTAGGTCCATTTTTAATTTTTTGAGGAACCTCCACACTGTTTTCCGGAGCGGCTGCACCAGTTTGCATTCCCACCAACAGTGCAAGAGGGTTCCCGATTTTCCACATCCTCTCCAGGACGCACCCTATTTTTAAAGGAAACCGTGCTTTTTGTAAGGACAAGCAGCTACTGTCTGTTGAAATGCGGAGCGTGGGAGGGGAAAGTTGGGTTAATCAGCAGATCTCTGTGCGACACAATTCGTGCTTTTGAAGAAGTGATCTCCAAGTACAAGGCATGAAGTAGCCAAGAGAGCCCTTGGAAGAGAAGACTGGCATATGGACACCATTAAGATAAAGACTTTAGTTTTTGGTAAATTAATTAAAGCTTGAAAAGTCGTCACTTGCTGAGTTTTCTCTCTTCTTTAATATATCCTATAATATAGTCTCTTTTCTCATCTGTGTTCAGCTGCTCTCATTCCCTTTCCGTGCTCTTCTGTGCAAGTGTCATTTTCCCGTTCGCAGGCAAAGTGGGACACTGACCTAAAGCATTCAGGAGGGGCGGGAGCAGCGGCAGGGAGATGTATTGCTGTCTGTGCCATAATATCCTGGCTGAACGCACACCGTTAGGTAGACAGCCCCGTGTCTTGGTTGACAGAGGTGCCCGTGACCCGTGTGACAGGGATTAATGGGCATCTATTCTTGGCATCTTACCTTACTGAACCTGAGGTCACCTTTGTTGTTTGGAGATACTCCCTGATGTCCCTCCCTGCCCGTGACAACACCAGTCTTTGCCTTGGGGGCCACTGATTCACCCTGACTGTCCTTCCTTTGAAGTGAATAGTCAGAGGGAGGACAGAGCTGTCATAAATACGGAGGGGTTTCTGCTTTCTGAAAAGCAGGAAATACCATCCTCCTGCTAGATAGGAGCCAAGATCTTTATTATGAAAGTTCGTGTTTTTGTATTCCAGGATGCAAAAATTGCTGTCTCTCTGGTCATTGTTTTTGTTTTTTTTTTTCCTTCCCTAAAGAGAGGGAAGTGAAATAATCACTGGTGAGAATAAATGTGTATCTAATCAAACTCAAGAGTCTCTAAGTGGCATCTATGGTTACATTACAGAAGGTGTTTTGATTCGATTTTGGCATGTTTGTGCTTTTGTTTCTCAGATACCGAACAATGGCTTTAAGATTCTCTACAGTGCATTTAAGAGTTCATATCTTGTTTTCTAAAGGTATCCTCAAGCTAGTTAGAGACTACTTGTGGGAACTGGTCATATTATACCTTAAGTCCTCGGATCCTGCACACCCACCAATGTTATCATGTCCTGCCTATGCTTTGTTTCAGGCCTCAGCTTCCTTTTTATCAGTCCTATTCCTGCCTTTGTAAATAACTGCACTAAATAATTGACAGTCATGGGGTGCCTGGGTGGCTCAGTCAGTTGAGGGTCTGACTTCCGCTCAGGTCATGATCTCACAGCTCATGAGTTCTAGCCCCATGTCAGGCTCCATGCTGACAGCTCAGAGCCTGGAGCCTGCTTCAGATTCTGTGTCTCCCTCTCTTTCTGCCCCTCTCCTGCTCACACTGTCTCTGTCAAAAATAAATAAACATCAAAAAAAGAAAATTAAAAAGCAAAAGGCAGTCATATCAACCAGGGCATTTTGTGTTACAAATAAAAGATCTGATCAAAACGGTCTTATATAAAACAAAGCATGGCTTATGGGTTCTCAATTACTGAGATGTGACTGAGTAAACTTAATTTTAGGCATGGCTGGATATATCTACATCAGTAGATGGCATGTGGATCTTGTTTTTGCTATTTTGCCCTCCTTCCCCACATTCATATTATGAAGCCTTAACCCCCAATGTGGCTCTAATTGGAGATAGGGTCTCTAAGGAGTTAATGAAAGTTAAATGAGATTGCAAGGACTGGGTTCTAATCTGGTAGATTGGTGTCTTTCTAGGAAGAGAGAGAGAGATTTCTCTCTCCGTGCACACATACTAAGGAAAGACCATGTGAGGGCACAATGAGAAGGTAGCCATTTGCAAAACAAGAAAAGAATTCTCACCAGAACTTGACCATACGGGCACCCTGATGTGTTTCAGGCTCCAGAACTATGAAAAAATAGTTCCTGAAAGCTTTTCATTATTTACTCCTTGAGATAGGTCAAAGGCTACAAATTCACTGCTACCACTCTCATTGAGAGGGGGGTATAATTTCTATCTTCTTGAGCTTAGGTGGGCCTTAAGGACTTATTTGGTCAATAGAATGCAAGAGAGGTGATGTGTGATTTCTCCAGCTGGACCGTAACAAGTCTGATGGTTTTCTTCCAGTTTCTCCTGGAATACTTGTTCCAGAGAAAACCAGCCACAGGTATAATGAGTAAATTATCTTGGTTTAGAGAAAAACACACGGATTTAGTGGTCTGGACAGTGGAGAGAATGAGGTTTGCTACTGTAAACAACTGTTGGGTATTGTGTGGTTTTTAATAAATAATAATAATGGTAATATCTAATATTGATTGAGGATTCAATGTGTGTCAGGCATTGAATTAAGTGGTTCCCACAAATTTAATAAAATTAAACCAGTGAAAAATATACACTCTTGCTTAAAACCTCAGAGATAAAATTGTTATTGTGCCCAGCTCAGGGACAGGGAAACTGGGCTTAAAGTTTAAATAACTGGATGATCACTGAGCTCTGAAATGGCAAATATACCGTTTGGCTAACTCAGGAGTCCTAGTTCTCAATCACCATACAATTCTACTCTCTGCTCTTTCCCCGATGCATTTTGTTCTGCAACTGCCCACCATATTGGACTTGGTACCTAGTTTTGTCTAATTCTACCTGAACTGGCACTTTGTTATTGTTATCATTCTATGGCATTATATAATGGAAATATGCATCGTCTAATCTCATCTAACCATAATGTTATCTACCATTTAATGGTCAGCTGTTATGTTCTGTTTATGAAACTGGACATTTCAAAGCAATTATTTCATCTTATCCCAAAGATTCTCAGAGGGAGATATTTTAGTCTTCATGGAGGAGAGGAGGAAGCTGAATCTTCGGAAAGCACTGACCAGTGGGCATTGTGTGCAAGACTGCGTGGCCACGTGGCCAGGCATCACTCACCCCTTACGGTTGTGGTTCTGAAGCCCCACCTTTGGTTAATCTCAACCTTTCCCTCTTTCATCACTACTTGGAGTTGCTCAAGTTGCAGCAAGCCATGGATGAACTAGACCCATCCCTCACTGCCATGCTGCAGGGCTGGGCAAGAGTTCCTTCAAAGAGCACTGCTCACCTGTTCAATTCATCAAAGATCTGCCATCATTCATATTGCACATTGAGTTACTGGGGTCCTGGCCTGTAGTGTCCCAGTGCAGCCTTCAGTTAAATTGAGCTGGGAATTTTCAGGTGAAGGGGCAAACGAAGATAGAAGGCAGAGAGAAGGGGAGTTTAATGTCCACTTGCCTCATTGCACTAGCCCTGATCAAACAGATTTATCAGGACGAATTGTCACAACCTTCCTCTGGTCTGATAATCTGAGAGCCCTTGAGCTGGAAAGTGGATTGAGAGAGTAGATTATACACAGAAAACAGTTTTAAAATTACACTAGAAAAATGTCCATTTCTACGGTCAAATCTTCCTTTGGGACCAGCTCGACCAAGATTGCTTATCTGTAACTGACACTTGGACATCACACACAGCAAATCTATATCATGTACTGGAAGTCGATTGGTGGCACTCCCTGAAGTGGAGGCTGCACATCTTTGGAGTCAGATACCTGGGGTGAAAATATAACTCTGCAAATTTTTAACTGTGAAACTTGGGGTAATGGGCCCACTTTTCTCAACTGCAGTTTCCTTTCTGTAAAATAAAGATGAGCGGACAAGCTTCATACGGTAATTTCATAAGGAAGCTTCAAATATTAATAGAGACAGTGCATATAAATTACCTCACTCCATAGGTGTCTCAGGAAATGATGGTTATTGCAGTTTGTTAACGTGGGATGTTTGCTAGAAGCCTTAAGTGAGCTTGAAATTGTATCTTTATACTCAAAATTACACGAGCAAAGAAGATATTAAGACAGTGCCATTAACGTAATACATCAAATACCAGACATGTTTCCTCGGCTATGTTTTTAAACTATAAATTTAGAAATTTTAGAATGTTTCCCCCCAAAATTATATGTGCGTTTACAAACACACATTTGTACATATAATCATCATTGTACATACATATTTTAAGTATTCTATATGTATTCCATCTATGTACTCACTAAAGTAGTCTTCATTTATACATTAGATTTTGACAACAGGCAAACAAGGCATGAAAAAAATGCAAAATTCGGTTTTAGCCCTACAGCTAACACCATTCATACTTGACTCAAATTCTGACCCACTATTTACTAGTTTTGCATTAGAGACACTTTTAATTTAACTAAAAGACTACAAGATTTACTACAGAAAGGATGTAGAATTTTAAATTAACTACTGACTCTTAGGTCTCAGTTTCCCCATCTGCATGTGCTTATTTTGATAAATAATATCACAGAATACTCAGCAGTTCTAAGCTGATCAATAAATTACTCCAACAAATAGGAGCCATATTTGATCATTAAGACTCTCAAGAATCCTTACATTTGATCATTAAGATCTGATGTATGTTGTTTTAACTACACTATATGACAATGTAAGAAGAAAAAAATGAAAGATTTTTTAAAAGTAAAAAAAAAAATCCTGCTGGCTTATCAATATTCTTTGTGTTAAAGGTCATGTCATGGGGGCGCCAGGGTGGGTCAGTTGGTTAAGCGTCAGACTTTGGCTCAGGTCATGATCTCACAACTCGTGGGTTTGAGTCCTGCATCCGGCTTTGTGCTGACAGCTCTGAGCCTGGAGCGTGCTTCAGATTTTGTGTATCCCTCTCTCTCTGCCCCTCCCCCTGCTTGCACTCTCTCTCAAAAATAAATAAACATTTAAAAAAATTAAAAATAAAAGTCATGTCATGAAACGAATGAAGAAAAACCAGAAAAAAAATACAATAAAATTTTACCGACTAGCTGAAGGTCAGTCCCAGAAGTTCCTTGTTCCTTTCTGTGAGAACTCTAGTTTAGAACTCTGCGGTGGTGGAACTGTGCCTGAGACTGAACCTGGGGCCCCAGCTGGAGAGGGACACCAGAGAGTTTCAGTCATGGCAGTTCCAACAGTCAATGAGGAAGGAAAGGAATGAATAAGGACAGTGCTCACCACTTTATCTCATGTTTGCTCCATTGGGTCATACATTTAAATCTGAGAAATATTTCTCACTTTAAGAAAGATACATGTTTTCAAAAACACTCAGTATATCCAGAACTTTCTTTCCCCACTCCATTGAATGGAGGGCTGAGTTCAGCAAGTATTTCCCTTTGCTTGTAACTCTGAATTGAGAAAGTCAACAAAGCATCCATGATGGTAAGTGATGCATCACACTTGGTCTGAGTGTGGAGTTTTCAACAGGAAGTGGAAGGGATCGTGGCGAACCAGAACACTCATGTTCCATCTACGTTGGCAGCTCTATTGCACTCCTCGCTCACTATTGCCTGAGAGCATCTGTTTCCATCTTACCATGACTTTTTCCAGGAAAATCCCCAAATCAGGTTGTCTGTATTAAATTTCCTAATTTTTAAATGTTGGAAATGATTTTTTTAAGCCACACAGCCAATGAAATGCTAACCTTTTCAATGCAAGTTTGCAATCTGTGTGGAGTAAATTATTCATCTTTTTACTTTTAATTAGTAACAAGGTACATTCTGAAGCCCAAGACCAGAAAACTAGATTCTGTTCTCTCAGTGATTAATAATGTATTCAATACATTCTCACTGTCTATGACCACATTATGGTTGTCCAATCAGCTAAGTTCAGGCCAGGTCAGGTATAGGGATTTAGTAAAGCTAATTGAGCGTACTTATATGAAAGTCTTCATTGACCAAGAGCCTCTCTGTATTCGGCAACTTGAGTGTTTCTATTAGCTCTCCTTAGAAAAATAGGGGATTTGTTCTTTTCACACGAAAGCAGAAAATAGGCCCAGCTATTCTTAATCTCTATATAATTGCAACTCTTCTGTGTGTTGTCCAAATCCCTTTATGAACTGCATGCACCCTATCTACTTCCATAATGAAATTTGCTTGTCTGCATATACCCTATACTCTGGTTACTTCACTTATTTAGACATCTAATAACACACATGCTTTCCTTATCTTTGGATCTGCAAACCTGCATTCCTCTTCTTGAAATGTCCTAGACTCTTTGTATAGCTTGAACGTCATGTCCTGATTCTAAAGTGTCAGCAGCCTCTTCTTGGTGAAGCCTTATTGACTTCCCTTCCCCTGAGCATAGTTAATGCATTTGTGTGATCCTTGAATCCTACACAGTTGGTCACCAAAGCTTTTATTCACAGTCCTTTGCAATCATTCCTTTAAATACATGTCTTGCCAGCTAGTCTACAAGCTCCTTTAAGGCCAAAGCTATATCCTATGGATCTGGGAATCTTCGGGGTAGCGGTTTGCCCAACACTTAATAGATCCTCCACTTGATAATTAAATGAAAGATTATGCATTTTCATATATATATTATATATAATAAGTATAATTTATATTTTGTAATTACAATATATATTACAATAGATATATAATATATAATACAACATATATTTAATTACAATATATAATTATAATATATAATAGTAATGCAGATCCCTTCTGTAGCTCCTACTTAAACATTTTATAATTGTCAAAAATGAGAGTTCAAAATTTTCAACACAGCCAATTGGTGATGCAAAATCAAGCTAGTCTCCTTCTGTCATTTGCTTCATCAGTACCTATTAAGATGAAGTACCCAGACTTCGCTGGAATAAAAATTGAAGTTGATGATAAACACCGTGGAGGGTAAGCAGATCATGTCTTTCCCATACTGAACAAGGACTGCTCGTCTCAGAGACCAGATCACCATGGTGCTGAAAGTCAACCCCATCAATTCTACGTGGCAGTCCCTGGCTACATGCATGACTAACTCTAAATTATGTTATTATCTCAGATGTCCAAAGAGAAGAACTTTCTTGTCCACAACTTTATTCCTCCTGATGGAGATGACAATACTACGTTTGCCTAAAGCACAGTTTACCCTTAAGGCGGTAACACGATGTTGGGAGTTGGGTGAAATTCTTCTGTTTTTAAAGATTCCTGAATCAACGTGCCAAACAGTGTTTCCTGAGGGTTCTGGAGTGGGGAGGGGCAAAAGAAAGTATTCAGTAATACTGAGGAACTGGATCAATGACTTTTTCATATACTTGAAGCAGAGTGAGAGGAACATGACAGGATAGTTTGCTCTTTTAGGAAGCATGTGTCCTATGGACATCCTTGAGCAGGCACTGAGCTAGGTGGCAGGGTTTAAAGATGACTGGAACCCCATTCCTCTCCTTCCAAGCTCACAGTCTAGCGGGCAAGGCAGACACATAGCCTGAAACCAAAAATGCAGAGCAGGAGGGTGAAAGGAAGAGCAGGTTGCTAGAAAAACGAGGTTAATTTGCCTAATTAAACAGCAAGCTGAGATTCAAATCCATTGGCTGTCTGATTAGGGACAAGAGTAAAAACTCATGTTCATCACGCTGCTCAAAGATTCTCATTTGATGCCAGTTCATATCCGATATTGTCTGTCGTTATTTTCATAACAATTTTTTTCCTTTCTGCACAAAATATTACCAAATCTAATACAAAGAGAACATACAATCTACCATAAATTCAATCTAATATCCAACAGTTAGAAATCCACTTTTCCGAAGAAGTGTGATTTGAAACACAGATGCTGTGACAAGATAGTCACTCCTCTTAGAGACAAACTTGACCACTGAACGCAGAAGAGCTTTTGGTCAGGGCTGTGGAATGCAGATATAGATATAAACCTGACCAGAGACAGACTGTCAGGGTTAGAGACGGGAGAGCCTGATCGGAGAAAGGCAATTAGTGCCAAAGAGAACTTGCAACTGTCACTCTCTTAAAATGAGACTATAAGATACGAACGATGGAATCATTCCCCCTAGTGCTTTTCCTTTTAAATGCCTGTTGGCTTTCAAACCCTGAAATTCCAGGGAATGAGAAAATAACGTTTCATTATCTCTCTTCCCCATTTTCTCCTTCCCTTCAATCTGCACTTTAGAGTGGTACACAGGGATTGCTTTGTCCGGAATCCCTTGTGTTACACTTCAGTAAGGGGTGCTTAGGAAAGGCATGGTTATTCGTTTGGATAGCAGTACAGGAATATAGAGAGGAAAGCAGAATATTGAATACCAAAACTAAAAAGTACAAATGGAGTTTAGAATCAACAGTGCTCAGAATCGAGTAAGTCTGTGATTCCCTTTGGGCTGCAGAGTACCAAAGCTATGCTACCAGAAAGATTGCAAAAGCAACTGAAATCAGGAAAAGTTTTCGTAAATAGCCAGAAGCTCAAATTAAGGGGAAAGAAATATGAAAACAGAAGGGAAAAAGTGCACCACTGGTTTTTCATGCACTGGGAACCGTGGCTCGTCTGTTCCACCGGACCCTAACCATGCATGGTGCACTAACACGACACGGTGCCTCACCTGTGCTCACCTTTCCGCATACCTCATCCCCACTCAGCCAAGACTTTGTCTACACCCGGCCTATCCGAACAACCTCTCTGTATCTTCACTACAGTGCCAGATGCCATGTTCCTCAGAAGCCTGTCGGTGCCTCAACAGGACAGAGCTCTTCCTCCCTCCCTTGTGCTACCTGCAAGCTCTGCTTCTTGGTGCCTTGCATTTGCTGCATTTGTCAGAACCCAATGGCATCTTTGCCTCCTTCTTACATGCTGGCTAACATTTAGGGCAGAGTCTCTGCCTTTGTGCTCCTAGGAATTTCACTCAGACAGAACTTCCCAAGGGATTAAACCCCAAATATTCAGCCATGGAGCTTATTTGCCTGAGAGAATACATACGCTGTGGGAGCGGTGACTTCTCTAGCACAATCTCCAAAAGGAATGCTCTTTCAGTGTTTTTAAGGTAAGATGTTGGCCTGCTGGTTGTGAAGAGTAGGATGCAAAGATATTAAGACCAGTTTGAGAGAAATATCTTTTTAATTTTTTTTAATATTTATTGATTTTGGGGACAGAGACAGAGCGCAAACAGGCGAGGGGCAGAGAGACAGGGAGACACAGAATCTGAAGCAGGCTCTAGGCTCTGAGCTGTCAGCACAGAGCCAGCCCGACGCGGGGCTCGAACTCGTCAACCGCGAGATTACGACCTGAGCCGAAGTTGGATGCTCAACCGACTGAGCCACCCAGGCGCCCTGAGAAATAGCTTTTAAAAAATCTTTTTGTTTATTTATTTATTTTGAGAGAGACAGAGACAGCACGAGCAAGGGAGTGGCAGCAAGAGGGAGGGAGAGAGAATCCCAAGCAGGCTCCATGCTGTCAGCGCAGAGTCAGATGCAGGGCTCGATCTCACAAAACTGTGACATGATGACTAGAGCCCAAATCAAGAGCCGGATGCTCAACTGACTGAGCCACTCAGGTGCCCCGAGAACAAGATCTTAAACAAGCTTGCCCAAGTAGCCTGTACAAGTCCCAGCACCTACGTCCAGTGCAAGTTCAAATGACGTCTCTAGGCTTACTGGTCTCATGTTAAAAATCTAACAGCATGTTTTAATATAGCCATGGGAAAACTTCATTTCCAATTAAACAGTGTGTTCTCTTCCTTCATTCCTCCTCTCTCCCTGTGTGGTATGTTTTCCTTCTTTAAAGCCAGGTCTTTGGATCCTTGATCCCTCTAGCAACTATTTGTGTGATGGTTGGCCCATTTTGTAACCTATCTATGCATTCATTTTCTATGTACCAAATGGAAATAACAGCCCCGTCCATACCTTTTACCCTCGGCCCTCATCCATATACTGCTTCCATGAACCTGGCCAACCAGTTTGGCCTTAAAACAAGGGTTCTATAGGCTGATAGTTTATCATACCAAGATAAGAATATTGAATCTTAGGCGAATAACAAATAACAGATCATTTTTATACAGAAAGCCACATTCAAAGTATAAAAATAGCTATCCATTAATTTCCACAACCATTTATGAGAAATGAATGAAAAGTTTATGAGAACACCCTGTTGTTAGTGAAAGATTTTACCTTCACTGAATCCCAAGGAACATTTCTGGAGAAAAAAATGCTTTTTCTCACAATATCTCTTACCCTGGGATTTGTTGCCAGGCATCAAGATAACACAGGGAGAGAAGAAAATTATGGAAAAGATTTGCAACAGAATCATGCAATTTAGAGATTAATCTATTTCTCTCTCCACCACCGAGTCATTGTTAAGTTGGAGGGCTGAGCGGAAGGTAAGTGACTTTATTTTTACATCAATTACGGGTCACATTTTGATCTGATTAATTTTATAGGATTATACCCTAAAGGGAAAATAAATTAAAAGAAAAAGAGAATATACTCAAAACATTTGTTTTTCTATTTTATTAAAAATCAAAACAATATTAAATGCCCACCAATAAAGAAATGTTTAACTAAGGGATGGTTTTTCAACTGGATGAAAGATTATGCAAAAACTAGAATTACAATTACGATGGTTATGGAACATAATTGTTTATGAATCTTATGATACTTGGGAGGTAGGAACTCTTTAAATGGGCCGGGACTCTTCGAGAACAAACATGTGAATGTCCTATTAACAAGACTTAATAGGAAAGAATGTTGCTATGCTTGTGTCCAGGTATATTTGTTCTGGGTCTGCAAGAGTATGTGGAAGACACATATTCTACACAATTCTACACACTGGGCCTGTTAAAGAAAGGGTGAGCAGTGGACAGTGAGGGTCTCTTGCATAGTGAGGGCACTTCTAGGGACTGATGGGATGCAGAAGTGCAAAATGCAGTTGAATTCACTAGTCCCTTGTTCAGCATGTTCTGTGACCTTGTAGACAGTCTGCTCACCTTGAAGTATTAGGGGGTTGGGGCTTTCTCCAAGTACTTTACTGCTGTATTTCCAATAAGTTTGTGGTGTCTGGAAAGTTAGAGGTTCTTCATAAACAGAATTGGTTTGCAATTCAGAACGGGAGATAGACACATAAATAATTATGATATATGAGCAAAAATTGTGCCGCATATCATCTTATTCAGACTATTTTTCTTCCTGGGCTACATATCAAAGTAAGATCCAGGGATTCTCTGCACTAGAATCATTTGGGGTTGGTTATCTGTTTTGGTTTGTGGTTTTTTATTCAGATACTTGGGCCCCAACAAAACCTCCACACAGTATTTACATTTCTGGGGGGGGGGGCGGGAATGGAGATTGTCAAATACCATTTTTAAACTATTTTTACTAGGGATTCTTAGAAACATGTGAAATTTAAGAACTTGAATAGCAGTTCAATGTGGGTTTGTTCAAAATAACCACACTCACGCTCTGGAAAAAAAGGGTTTCTTAACCTCAAAGCTATTGATATGAGGGTTCAAATAATTGCTTGTGGTAGGGGCTGCCCTGCGCAGTGGAGAGGAATTAGCAGCATTCCTGATCTCTGTCAACAGATTCCAGTAGCAGGCTCTCAGTTGTGACACCAAAAATGTGTCCAGACTGCCAAATATCTCAATGGGCGTAAAGTCACGCCTGTTGAGAACCACTGCTCCAAAAAGAGAAATACGTGGCAGTTTTGCAGTTATTTTAAACTCTTCATAGACATTAAGACATACATATATGAAGCAATTTGCTAGTTCTCATTTCTTCTCACTTAGAAACTAGTTGAAACACCTTTAATCTCTCATATGTTGAAGTCCTAACCCCACTACCTCAGAATGTAATTGTATTTGGAGACAAATCTTTAAAAATTATTAAAAAGATTAAAATTATTAAGATTATTATCTTAATAATCATTAAGGTAATTATTAAAGATTATTAAAAAGATAATTATGGGAGGGCCTAGGTGGCTCAGTCAGTTGAGCATTTGACTCTTGACTTTGGCTCAGGTCATGATCTCACTGTTGGTGAACTCAGGCCACATATCAGGCTCCGTGCTGGAAGTACGGAGCCTGCTTGGGATTCTCTCTCCCTGTCTCTCTGCCCCTCCCCTCCTTGTCTTCTATCTCTCTGAAAATAAATAAAAAACAAACTTAAAAAAAATAAAACAAAAAGATAATTATGCTAAAATGAAGTCATGAGGGTGGACCATGGTCCAGTGCCCGGTGTCTGTAAGAAGAGGAAATCAGGTCACAGACACACACGGAAGTAAGACCGTGTGAAGACACAGAGAAGACGGCCAGGCACAAGCCAAGGAGATTGGCCTCAGGCGAAACCAGACCTGCCCAACACCTTCACGTCAGACTTCTAGTCTTCACAATCGGGAGAAAATACGTTTCTGCTTAAGCTCCCCCTACACCCGGTGGTGCTTTGTTCTGGGGGTCTGAGTGAACCCAACCAGGTAATGCTCTTCTTCTGTTGATGTTTCCATGGCTCCTCCCATGCACAATCTGAGAAGAGCTGGTGTTGTCCCCATGCATTTGTCCCTCTTTTCAGACCTCCTGACTGTGTTCCCATCTTTTTTATCTGTACGACCAAAGCCTATACATTCTTCAAGGATATTATTTTCCCTGACCTACTAATTTGGTAAACGTCTTCTGCTTGGAACTTCTACAGACCTATTTTTGTCTATCTCTTGTGCAAAGATGAAAGAAAATTACAATATTATATGCCGTTTTTCCAATGTGTCATTTTGACGTAGACGTACAGAAGGGAAAAAAAAAAAACAGAGAAAGGAGTCAGAGAACTCTAGTTTCAAATACTGCCTCTCCCACTCACTTCCATGTGACATTGGACATGTGTATTGATTTCTGAGAGGCATAGGTTTGGACTCTGTAAAATGGGGAGACTATTCTCCATATTGGCCAGAATTAGGGGCAAGGAAGAAAAGTAACTCTAGCTGTTTTAAACAGGAAGTGATTTAATACAGGCAATTGGGCCTGAAAGAGTGGCTTGTAGGCCTTGTGTCCAGGAATGACTCCCACGCTGACCCAGAAGAGATCCACCACGGGGCCACCCCCTCTGAGGCAACCACCGGACACTCCCACAGCTCCTGTCTGGCACCAAGAAACTGTTGCCACTGAAGCCTTCCCAGTGTCCCCCCACAGCCGGGAAGGTGGGTAATGAACACTGGAGTAAGGTCACAGAAAACCTCACGTTTTCTGCGGTTTTGCTTGGCATCAGAAAAAAGAAAATTGAAATGTGGTTTTTGCCCCACTCTGCTTGCTGAATATCACACAAGTGTATTTAGTTGGTGGAAATTATTTTACATCCAGAATCCAGGTCACAGGACAGGAAGTCTATGAAATATCACTTTCGAGTTTTTAACTCCTGTGGTGACAAGGAGGTTGGGATAAAGGCGGAAGTAATAATGCCTCGTACCCAGAATACTAGCGTCTTCTCCCTCAGGAAACGAGCCAAGCAGCTTAGCCCAGGCCTACATATACTAACTCACTTCTCCAAACGCATTTGCTTTCTTTGAGGAATGTGGGTTAGTCACTATCACAAGGGGCAAAACAAAACGAAACTCTATACACTAGGCTTTCTCAAGGGAGAACAAAAATTAAAGAAGTAATGTGTTAGGACATCATAGCCAAAATGAGAGGAGGTGAAAAGTTTTATTAAGAAAGGAATTATAACATCATCTGTTATAATTATTATCTGTAATAACCAGGAAGATTAGACTTACAGGTCACCCTTGGCTTAATTTATTTTGTCTTTCATTCAATAATATATTAATTCCCTTATTGATTCATTCCTTGGTAGTCATTCGTGATATCTTAATAATTTCTTCATCAGACATAATCATGATATGAAAAGCACGCATCTTATGCCATCTAGTTCTTATATGATGGCCAGGCCAGGCTCATTATATATGCTCCTTGACATACATCTAATAATGCAACAAGTAGCTATTATTTTCTTCCTTGTACAAAATGGAAAAACTTAGGCTTAAGTAGCCCATTTACTTACCCTGCTGATATTTACTGAGTCCTTGTCATGCATGAGGCAGTGATCCTGGGGACTCAGATGCAATCATGTGAACATACAAGCAATGGCAGAAAGTCTGGGGGCCAGGAGTTTGGATGGGGAGCTCCATCCAGTAAACATCATGGTGGAGGAGGAATATTTTCGCCAGTGAAATATATCCAATTTCCATCCTCTATCTAGAAGCATCACTGAATCCTTGATTAAAGATACTGTGATTTCATTAGTCAGATCACTCTAAATAGGGCTTACAGCACTTCCCAATTAATAGATCAGCAGTAATCAGTAGCTAATTATCCCCTTGAATGCAGTTGATTTTTCCAAGTTTTGGAGTAAGCAATGAGCAGGAGAAGGTTAAACAGCAGCACACTCACGCTGACGCAGGATTCTGAGCCCAAGGGGAATGGAGACCGCCACCCACTGTAAGGGTGACCATGAACGGATTAGGCAGGAGGTGGGGGTGGGTGGCCCCAGGACCATGGAGATGGAAGAAAAGAGTAAAGGAAAGAGTCATGAAGTCAGAGTTGGACCGTATCCTAGAGATGTCAGACTCCATACTCCTCACTGGAGAAAACTGAGGCCAAGAAATTCAGACACATATACCCCTAACACTAACTGGGCCCTTGGACATGTGGGGATATTCAGAAAATTGAGGTGACACGCATTTTGATCCCAGCTTCACTACTCAGTAATCGTGTGATCCCAGGCAGGGTATAAAGTTTCCTTTGTATCAGCTTCCTTATCTCTAAAATGAAAAATACTATGAATGCTTTATAGAGCTGTTGCAATGGGGATATGATTAAACAATATAAAGCCCTTAAACAGTGCTTGGCAAATTGTAAGTGTTTAACACTAATTAAATGTTAATTGTCTTACATTATTATTATTATTATTACTATAATTTATACTGCTATAACTATAGTTACTGTTACGTATTATCATTACTATTTTCAAGTGTAATGTGCATTCATCCAATCAATGATTATTTACCGAGTACCTCCTCTGTGGCAGACTAGGAGATAAAGTCATCCCTTCTGGTACCTTCCAGCCTACTGGCAAGACAGAAACACAAATAAAATACTGTTCACTTGTTTTCCACAGTGCACAATGTTACTTGCAAAGTTATGTAGGAGAAGAAGAGTATAGAGGTATGGCATCTAACTGAAGCTGGGGTAGGGGAGGACCAGGAAAGCTTATTCACAAAAATTGCACCGTCAATTCGCCCAAGATTATTACAGAAATACTAAGAATTACAGAAATATTAAGTAGGAATGCTGGGATGTGAACACAGGAAGACTAGTATCAGGATCCATTTTCACGACCACAATACTCAAGAGCTGCCCAATCTGTGATGAATTGCTTTTTTTGAAATTCAGAAATAAGTACATAACAACGAGTACAAGGATGGTGATCAGAAATCAACTCATCTCAATGGGTCTCTTCCTTAAAATCAGAATTGAATTTCTCCAAAAAAAAAAAATGTTTTTATCGACCTTATGCTGTTATCGTCTGAACTGGATTACAATTTATGAAATGCAGGCTTATTTAAAACGGCATCAGTAACAAATTGTTTAGCAAATGTTAAAGGAAGGTATAGATACTTAAAAATTCTTAATCAATCTTTGGGAATGTAGCATCATAAGCTATGCAAATTAACGGAATCAAAGTAAGTGAGAAAATTAGAGAGACGGGCTTTATGCCACCTTGTCATTTAGATTTATATATAACATCCATTTATATAGACACTGTACTACCCTCTCAAAGTTAGTTCTCCCAATGAACTGACAAGACACGTAATACTGTCCTCATTGTACTGATTGAAGAAATCTGCTCAAAAGATTTAGTAACTTGTTTAAAGGCACAAAGGCAGGAAATAGAGGACCCAGAATTAAAACTATGAATATATGATTGCATATTTGATGACTTTTATTCTACTTCACCTAGAAGTTTTCAGCGTAGAATAGCTGGAAGAGATATTGCTAGAAAAAGGAGTTAGAGTGACCCTAATTTGTGTTAGTTGAACAGGAACTTAGAAGCTACACTGGCTTCATATAGCTCTCTGTCTTGGTAGATTCTGGAAGTTGAGTGGTCATTTATTAATATTTCTTATATCTGCAATGGAATGTACCAGGAAATGAAGAAAAGTATTTTGATTCCTGAACAGGCATTCATTGAACTTGGATTCAGCTAGTAAAGATATACTGAGTATCTAGGAAATGCTGGCACTAACAAGACTGGACGAGTTCCCATGCATGGCTTCATTCTGGTCATATAACAACCTTGCAGTGATATTAATGATGTTAATTCTACACCCAGATTTCCAAGTGTTCAGGGGTCTCTCTATGTCTCTTTGTCTCTATGTCTCGGTGTGTCTTTCCCTGTTTCTCACTATTTCTGTTCTCTCTCTCAGTATTTTTCCTTCTTTTTTTCTTTTAATGTTGTAACCAAACTAATCCTGGAAACCTGCCCCAAGGACCTGCCTTAACATGAAGTCAACCCAAAAGAAATCATAGCAAAGATCAAAAGAGAAGGGAAGTCTTGATGATTTTGTCTGGACTGCTATACCCAGTTGTCTATTCCTGGACATTTCTGAATGCCTTGAATTGCTACTTATTTTCCTTCTGGAAGACTACAACAGGAGTTGCCTAAATCTAATACCCTACCATGGTTTGTACCCTTATTCTACCTGGGAACACATCAATGATTTGGAGGCACATCAGTGGTTTGGATAGCAGTGGGGGCGGGGGGGGGGTACTGCATGTGCTAGAGGTGGCTGCATTTGTGTATATCACAAAGCAAAATCATAAAAGATTTGTAGGAGTCTGATCTATTTCTTCCAATTCCTCCTATCCTCCCTCTCCCACACACAAACACAGTAGTTCTAAATACCAGCCCTGTCCAGGGTGTATCTAGGTATACCTATCTTTTGCTCCTACTAAATGCCTAGTCATATCTTATAGTCTCTGGCCAAAAGAACTCCAGGACCTTTAATATGCTGTGCTCTCCTCAGGCTCTTGGAACAAAACAGAACAGATTGCTTCCACAGGAAGAGAAATAAGAACATAGAAAATAATCATAGCTGTAGAGTCTGCTCCTAGAATTTGACAATAAATCGGTATTTAGCGCAATTTGGAGGGTTAATTTTCTTGTGTAGAGACTTTTCTCGTATATTTTTAAAATAAACTTGGTGTGGAATCATGACCCCCTCAAAACTGTTCATTCATTATTTACATTTATGTGTGTGTTTGCGTGTGTTTGTGCGATTTATGTGTGCTTTTCACACCGGGATGTAAGTTTCAAGGGAACAGGAACTATTTTTTTTAATGTTTATTTATTTTTGAGAGAGAGAGACAGAGTATGAACGCGGCAGGGGCAGGGGCAGAGAGAGACAGGGAGACACAGAATCTGAAGCAGGCTCCAGGCTCTGAGCTGTCAGCACAGAGCCTGATGAGGGGCTCGAACCCACAAACTGTGAGATCATTACCTGAGCTGAAGTTGGATGCTTAAACGGACTGAGCCACCCAGGCACCCTGAACAGGAACTATTTCTGTTCTATTTGCTACTCACCACCACAGACAGAGGGCTATACATTTGCCTCTATAGTCACTGGAATGTATTTATCAAAAATAATATTAATTACTAAGTCATAGTAAATCAAGTGCTTTTTAGGACTAAAAAAATCTGTATTATTCTACTTATATCCTTGATAATAAACATAACTTCTTTTCCACCCCTTCACATTTGTAGAACTATCCTGATATTCTAGACTTTTTGCTGCCTATGTCACTAGGGGAATCCGTGCAGCATTTTCCTTCAGTTGTATTTGATTAATCTGTTCTAGGAATACACTAAAGGCCGCATGATCATCCCTGTGCCAATTGCCTCTGCTGTCTCCTTCAAAAGGATACTTGGCAGAAAAGATCATCAGAAAATGACTTCAAGAGTGTGACACATTGAAAGAAGACCCTCGGATGGCTGTGGCACTTGTAATGAGAGGTGACGGTTGTTGACAAACTTACCAATCTTTGGGGGGAAGTTCTGACATCAGTTTGTTTCACACAGGTGATGCTGCCTGTCAGTGCCTGTGACAGCTGCCCAGGGACAGCTGCGGCACTGAGGACCGAGCACCGGGTTGGCGAGGGGAGGGGGATGTCATCTGCAGCAGACCCCCTTCCTGGTGGCGCGAGGTCCTGCAGCTGCTTTGGGCGTCTCGGTCAGTAACCAGAGTCTTTTCCCTCGTGTCAGTTTCCAGCCTGACTTCAGGTTAAGTGACGTGTCAGGATGCCCTGTATGAGTACTAGGTATAGTCAATCAAATGCTGTGGAACCCTTTGCAGTGGAACCAAAGGTACCTGGCTCCAAAAGGGTGGATGTGAATAAAGCCAATCACCCAGATGATTGCTCTAGGGCTGAATAAAGAGACATGCTTGGACAATTTTCGCACGGTATTTGTGGTCATTTACAAAGAACCTTCACTTATATTATCCTGTTTGTTCCTCAAAACAACCAGGTGAGATAAAACAAGTAAGTGCAATTATTACCAATTTATAAATAAGTCCACTGAGATTGAGAAAGACTGGATGCCTTGCCCAAGACTAGCTGGCCATTGATTAACAGGGGCTTAAACAGCCTTCTTGTCTCTAGGTTCATAATGATGTGGATTTGCCATAAATAGGTCAAAAGCATTGACTGAAAGAGGCTTACTGAGGTCAAGCTTCAAATGCTATGGGATGTTATATCTGGCTTCCCTGCCCCCTACCATTGTTTTCAAATTTAAGTGCCCAGAATCCCTCTAATTTCACACTTGGTTAGACTCACACTCATCAAAGGCAATAGACAAAACACTCCGCTTAATGTTCATGCGTATTTCCTGGCTTTACTCAATCCTCACAGTTGTGAATTGGTTCCTATTATCCATATTTACCAAATGAGGCAGCTGGGATTCAGAAATCCCAGAGATCACGCAGTAGGAAATTTTAGAACCAGGCCTTGAACCTTTGTATTTTGATATTATTCAGGATGATCTTTTCTATGTCTATATTTCTGAAACCTAGATATGCAAATATATTCTCAAGGTTTCAAAAGTTCAAGTTTTCAATTTAAAAAATTGATATTGAAAATAATTAATAGGAGAATATTCTGGATCACATGAATGATGAATAGTATAAATGTGTGCTGACACATACTCGGGACCAATGTTTCAGGTTGTGTTTCCAGGCTTGTGAGAAATCAAGACCACTCAATGCGACTGATTATTCTTTAGTGTGACATTTCTTAAACTGGGAATTTATGAGTTCTTGGATAGTGCTCTATTACTCCTCTAAATTCAGTTCATGTCGGTATGGTTTAAATCAACACAAATGTGCTCTGTGGGACCAGATACAGGGTTTCTGGATAAGTACCACCCGTACAAGAGACAGTCAGACTTCTTCCTGTTCTCAGAGACCATCTCCATAGTCCATAGTGTGAGAGGACCATAAAATAGGATGATAACTCAGGTAAGACTCTTACTTTCATAGTGAAATGCCAAACCTGTCTCTTGTCATGTTCCATCTAAAGAGTTTGACACTCTTTAAAATCAGTGACACAGTAACATATATAAACATGTTTATTATAGTTGCTGACACACAGTAAGCCAGACAGAAAGAATACTGTAAGACTCCATTTATATAAATTCTAGAAAGAGCAAACTAATCTATAGTGACTGAAAGCAGGAAAGTGGTGCCCTGGTTATGAAGGGCTGCAGGGAGGGGTTGGAAGGAGAGAATATGGGAGACACAAGGAAGCTTTAGGGGGTGATAGGGTTGTTCATACTTTTGATTGTGATAATGGTTCACATGCATATACATGTGTCAAAGCATTTTCAGTACAATGTATTTGGTTTACTGTATATAAATTATACCTCAATAACATTGTTTAAAAAATAAATTACTGGAAATGGTGTTTGAAATTTGATAATTACACATAAACAATTTTAACTTCTAGCCAACTATATTTGGATTAAATTGATTAGAAAAGAAAGAAAATTACATGTTCCTCAGCTGGCTCTTGGCTTCCAGGGATGATTATTGAGGACTGTGTTCCCAAGCTGATGGGCTCATTCCTATCTCTTCCATCCAAGCACTAACCAGGCCTGACCCTGTATATTACTTTCCAAGATCAGAGAAGATTGGATACATTCAGGGTGGTTGGAGACAGACTCTTTCCTATCTCTGATGCTAGGTATTTCTTAGCACAGATTGGACAGACTTTGGTTCAGAATTTTTTCAACTTGATTATAAGGTCTTTCTTTTCCCAATATTCTTTTCCAATTTAAATGGTAAACATCTCTTACATATGTAGCTAAATATTCCTTATATGTCAATTATACCTCAATAAACATTCCTATCTAAAATTTATATTGTGTATTTACTTATCATTGTATATATATTTGCATATATTATATATTATATAGTACTTGTTCATATACACATATCCTTACATATAATATAAATGTAAATATTAAATTCTTTGACTGACAAGAAAATGTCTTTAGGAGAAGTAGCCAAATTCCATTAAAAGAATTAAAAAAAATATATGTTTATTTATTTTTAAGAGCAAGAGACAGCGTGAGTGGAGGGGAGGGACAGAGAGAGATGGAGACACAGAATCTGAAGCAGGCTTCGAGCTGTCAGCACAGAGCCCGACACAGGGCTCAAACTCACGGACTGTGAGATCATGACCTGAGCCAAAGCTGGATGCTCAACCAACTGAGCCACCCAGGCGCCCGCCATTGTAAGAATTTTTTGAGGCAGGAGTAATCCAAATCATGCTTTCAAGCTTTCAAAATTCAAAAAAGATAAAGTAATATCTAATTAAATACTTAACGAATAGTAAAAACGTGATGACAACATCAATGTACAAAGCAGCGATAATATACCAAACTACGACACGTGAACTTGACGGGCTTTTGTGTAGCCATGGAAATTCTAATAATGAAGACAATAAAGCAAAATGAAATGCTTATAATAAAATAGTGAGTGACAAAAACAGAATGCAAAATCGTATTCATGCTATCATTAGGGTTTGCACAACAGATTATTTATGGAGTTCTTAACTCCGCGTCAGGCATCGTCATAGGTCCTGAAGTTAACAGAGACACACAGAGGACCGCCCATAGCTTTAAGGAGCTCAGTCTAGTTGGAGAGACTGACATGAAGTAAATGAGTACCACCACCTTTGAGACCTGCTATAATAATTACATAGAGGGTAGAAGCAGGCTGGAGGAAGGAGCAATAAAATCCATGGAGTGAACTAGAGGAACCTTCCAGAAAAACAGAGGTCTGTGTGAGTCCACTCCACGGAGGGCGGCAGTTTCTGAGATGAAAATCCCCTTGGGATTTCTGAGAGACACAAGAGGTCAAATAAACCATTTCCTGAGCAGTGGCAACTACCAGGCATATCTCAGATGGCCCAGTTGTCTCTCACCTGCTCCAACTCCCACTCATCCACATCCTGTGCCCGCAAATCTATTGGGAGTAATCTTTTCCTGCCTCTGCTCCCAACATGCGACTGCCATGATTTGTATCAATATCCTCTTACGGCCTCCTGATAACCCCAAATTGCTGGATCCTTAAGGACCACCTCTGACACTGTCATGATGTGTTATTCCAGGCTTCCAAAACTCTTTGCTCTCTCACAATATCTTTCCTGTGCAATGCTGTCAACTTTAACCTGTAACTATCAGGCCCATCCATCCAGATTTATCTGGGACATTACATTCAGGGAGATAAAAGTCTGTTCTAGAGAGTGTACAGTGAAGGGATCAGCAAATTACTACCCACAAGCCAAATCTGACCTGCTGAAAATTTTGGTATCACCTGCAAACTGAGAACGGCCTTTACCAAGTGCACTTGTGATGAGCACTGGCTGTTGTATGAAGGGTTGAATCGCTGCACTGTACACATGGAACTAATGTTACACTGTATGTTAACTAACTGGAATTTAAATAAAAACTTGAAGAATGAAGAATGGCCTTTACCATTATGAATGGTTGCAAAAGCCAAAGAAAGAACAATATTTCATGACACACAATAACTACATAGGTCACATTTCAGTGTCTATAAATAAAGTTCTATTGGAACACATCCATGCACACTCTTTTTAAATTTTTTTTTATTGGGATATAATTGAAATGCAACATTGTTGGGGCGCCTGGGTGGCGCAGTCGGTTAAGCGTCCGACTTCAGCCAGGTCACGATTTCGCGGTCCGTGAGTTCGAGCCCCGCGTCAGGCTCTGGGCTGATGGCTCGGAGCCTGGAGCCTGTTTCCGATTCTGTGTCTCCCTCTCTCTCTGACCCTCCCCCGTTCATGCTCTGTCTCTCTCTGTCCCAAAAATAAAAATAAACGCTGAAAAAAAAATTAAAAAAAAAAGAAATGCAACATTGTTTAAGTTGTACAACCTGTTGGTTCGATACATTTTTATATCCCAGTATGACGGCCACTGTAGCTTAGCTAGTACCTCTACCATTTCACTTAATTATCATTTCCTTTTTATGGTGAGAATAAGTAAGATCTAGTCTCTTAGCAACTTTGAAGTTTATAATACAGTATTGTTAACTATAATCAGTATGCTGTGCATTAGATCTCCAGAATTTATTTATCTGCTAGTTGCAAGTTTTTCCCGTAATCAACATTTTCTTTATAATCCCTGGCTGCTTTTGTGTTGCAAAGGCAGAAGTGAGTAGTTGTGACAGAGACCATATGACCTGCAAAACTTAAAATATCTGCCTTTTACAAGGAATGTCTGTTGATCCCTGGAATAGAGAAGAGTCTATATATAGACTAAGAGTCTAAATATAACTATATTTAATTGAAACAAACTCTTTCAGGAGCAATGAAGTAGAAGTTTAACAAACAGAATCAAGCACCACCTTTATGTTTCTCAATGAAGTAGAGGAAAAAATATGAAACTTTCACAAAATATTTGGTGGCATTTTCCTTGCATCATGGAAGTCAATCATAATAGCACTTGACCACATTAAAAACAAAAATCATCAATCTGCTTAAAACATTAGAAGTAATTTTAAGGCAGCCTGAACACAACAATTTCACATATATGGTTGTTTTCACTCATCACAGTGTGGCACAGGGCTCTTACTGTAAATGAAATGCCTGTTGTTCTAAATTAAGTTGCTTATTTTTCCACTCCAAGTTTCTTTGTGCAGCATGAAAAGTAAAAGATAATCATTAATGCTTTGGCTACATTAGCAGAAGATCTTCGCAGACAGTTAAATGATGGTTTTAAACTACTGTCATTACATGTCTCAAATATGATGTCTGTTAATTCCAATACTGGTTTGTTTCTTTGTTTCTTGGTTTCTTTGTTTTTCCCATCCAACTCATGGAATCAAAGTAAATCTTTTTGAAGTTCATTTTGTGAAGGGTGAACATTAACATGACATTAATATGAGTGCTCCGCAAATTCATTCCAAAATTTTTGAAAGGAAAATACAAACTACTTGTTTTTATAGTGATAAAAATAAACAATTTTGGTGGAGCACATTGTATGGCAAAAGCAATATTCTTACTAAATTAAAAAATCAACAGAGCAGATACATACTTAAAATCGATTTTGTTGCACAATTAAAAAATTCCTTGCATAATGGATAATCATGATTGTGTTGAACAGGCTTCAATAAATCTACCACTGAAATTAAAATCATAGTTGCCAAAATGTATACATATATTTATAAATACACAGTTCAAATGAAGGTACACTGAAATGTTTGCCAATGGATGGTCTTGATTACAAAAAAACTTGATGACAACCTATGCCTCTCTTTGTTATCAAGTACCAATCCGATTTTTGAAAATGTTTGACACTTTGGGCTACCCTGATTAGTTTGTGTAGAATTGGTATTATTTCTTCTTTAAATGTTGTTGGAGGAGGTCACTGAGAGGATATGATCACCAGCTGACCCATGAGCAGAACCCAGGCAAGCAGAGACTCCTTACTCCCTCCCTTGCCTTTAGAATATATCACCTGCTCCCCCCACCCCTGTTCCAACAGTGAGCACCATTTTCAAGGACACAGACTTGAGAGACTGATGGATGTATGGTGTGCATGACTGAATCCCATCAAAGCCTCTCTATAAATTTTTAAGATTCCCCTGGGTGGGTACAAAGATCTCTTGTGGCTGCCCAAGGCAAGCCTCTTAAGAAAGTCTCCTTGCTTATTCAACCTTCCACCTACTGATCTGGAGAGTCCAGACACTTCCTTGGGTCTCTTCTTGTCCTCTGTGTCCTCTTGGCCTCTGGGGGCCATTTTCACATTTCACCTGGGAACCTCCGGAGTTTGCAACCGACAGATGTGTGGTACAATTTGCCAGTAAAGCCATCTGGAACTTTCATTGTTGGAAGGCTTTATTGGTGGAAAGGTTTCAATTACAAATTCACTGTCTTTAATAGATAGGACACAAGTCATATTATTTAGTTCTTCTTCAGTGAGATTTGGCAGTATCTGTGTTCCAAGAAATTCTTTTCTGTTTCGTAAGTTGCCAAATTATGTGCATAATATTTCCATAATATTTCTCTACCAGGCTTGTAATGCCTGTGAGTTCTTTATTATTATGCTCACTTTCATTCCTGAGATCAGGCATGTGGGTCTTATCTCTCTCTCTTTCTGTTGATCAGACTGACTCATGGTTTATCAATTTGATCTTTCCAAAAGCCAACTGATTTCATTGATTTTCTGTTGTTTTTCTGTTTTTAATTTTATAGATTTTTGTTCTCATTTTATTGTTTCTTCTCTTCTGCTTGCTTTGGGTTGAATCCAGTTTTCCTTTTATTCCTTGAGGTGGAAGCTTAGATTATCAATTTGAGAATTTATTTCTTTCCTCCTGTAATCATTTAATGTATTGAAATTCCTTTAAGTGAAACATTAACCTAGATTTTGGTCTGTACTTTTATTTCTTTAAATTCAAACATATTCTAATTTCCTTAATTGCTCTATCTTTGTCCCATTGAGTCATTTAAAAGTGTGATCTTCAGGGCACCTGGGTGGCTCAGTCAGTGAAGCTTCTGACTTCGCTCAGGTCATGATCTCAGGGTTCACGAGTTTGAGCCCCGTGTCGGGCTCTGCGTTGACAGCTTGGAGCCTGGAGCCTGCTTCAGGTTCTGTGTCTCGCCTTTCTCTGGCCCTACCCTCCTTGTGCCCTCTCTCTCTCTCAAAAATAAATAAACATTAAAAAAAATCTTTTAGAGGTGTGGTGTTCAATTTTCAAATATTTGGCATTTGTCCAGAAATCTTTCTGTCATTCATGTTTAGTATGCAGCTATTTTTGCAGAACATGGTATGATTACAATACACAGCATCACAGAGCTGTGGAATCCTATGGCAAGGTCACATACAAAGCCCATTTAGGTTATCCCTAGAATTCTGTTCTTACAGATTCTCCATAAAGAACAGCATACAAGCGATAAGGATGAAATCTGCAAAGATGAGAAAGCAAAGTATGTTCAAATGCGTAACTACCTATGGATAGAATATCTGGGTTTTGGTTTTGATCTATGGTTAGAAAGTTGTTTTGTTTTGTTTTATTTTCACCTTAGAAACCTATGACTCTATGGACAAGGTTCGAGGAAACTGTGGGGAGTGACTGTTATGTTTATTGTGATCATGACGATGGTTTCACAAGCGTGTACTGTAATGCCTGAAGTTCCGAAACCTCCCACAAAAGTCCACCAGAGTCGTAAGTCAAAGCCAAGCGGCAAGGGTCGTTTATTGCAGGTTCGAACCTGGTCCTCTGCGCACTTGTTGCCGGTGACGCTAAGAGGCCACGATCAGGGTTGGTACAGCGTTTTTATAGACAGAGACAAATAGCACAGGGGAGGTTTCAAATTATGATTTTAAAGTAAGGACATTTGTTGTTCTCTGATTGGGCGTCCTTTGTCTGTCCTTTGGCGGGAAGGCTTTGACCCTTACTTGTGGCCGGAGAGAAAGGGGGAAGGGGGAAGAGGGAAGGGGGTAGGGGAGGAATGTGTTAAGCAAGCAGGTTTACAGAAGCGAGAAATGCCGGTTAGTTTATGTACAATCACTCATTCCATTACATATCAGACTACATTTAGGAAGTTTCACAACCCATTCTACTACACAGCGGGTTACATTCAGGAAAGGCCTCACAATGCTCGTAGCAAACAGCAAGCAAAACAGACTTCTCAGCAATTGTATTTCTTATCAAAGATCCATAATAAGCAGAAAAGAGAACTTAGCTTTAAACTAAGTCAGGGCTGTCATTTAGATTTAAAGCTGTTCTTTTCAGTACGTATGTCAAATCTTATCAAACTGTACAGTTTATACGTTTGCAGTTTAGTGTTTGGCAATTACACTTGATAAAGCTGCTAAAGAAACACAGTCTGTACTTCTGCCCGTGAAGTCACTAGCTAGCCCATATCCCCCTTTTCCCTTGTGCTTTCCCTCCCTGACACTGAGGTCATCTCACTTCCGATCCCTGCTCCTTGCTCCCACTTGAAGGAGGATTTTCTGAGGTGAGAGACAGCACTTGTTGCCTGGATTCAGAGAAAATTCATCTGACGTAAGAGGTCTAATCTATGGACCCAAAGATCTGAGGCTCTTGAAATCTGTCTGGAAGATCTTCATCTGAAACTGTGCGCCAGCATCGGGCCAATGGCGGGATAGGGACATCTACTGACGAGTGATGATTTTATTAAGCAGATAATTGAAGGCGGCATCCAGAAGATAACAAAGTTTAATCACTTCAGTATTGTCTGGGTGGCCACTGTATACAGGCACTAGGTTAAGCCCTGAGGAAACACAGGGAAACGATATGCTGTTCCAGAGGACTGACCGGCCTACTTGGGGGAGGACAGGGTGAGCTAATATAGTGGATGAGAGTCACAAAGGGCATATGCATGGTGCCAGGGTGCCCAAGGACAGGCAATGCACTATTTGGCTAAGAGAGTGCGGGAGACAGTCCCTGAAAGAGATAGCATTTCAACAGGACTTTGAAGCACGTGAGAAAAACAGAATGCTCTCTCACCGGATAGATTAAAATTTTTATTGTATTTTATTTTTTAATTCTTTTTTGAAGTTTTACTTATTTATTTTGAGAGAGACAGAGGATAAGCAGAAGAGGGGCAGAGAGAGTGCGAGAGAGAATCCCAAGCAGGTTCTCTTCTGTCAATGTGGAGCCTGATGTGGGGCTCAAACTCCTGAACCATGAGATCATGACCGGAGCCAAAATCAAGAGTCAGACACTTAACTAACTGAGCCATCCAAGGGCCCCTAAAAATTTTATTATATTTTATATTACAATATTATTTTGTTTTGCTGAATGCAAGAAGAATATTTAAATCAAAGCCTCAAGTTAACTAACTGAGCCACCTAAGGGCACCTAAGAATTTTATTGTATTTTACAATATTGTAATATTACAATATTATTTTGTTTTGCTGAATGCAAGGAGAACACTTAAATCAAAGCCTCAAGTGTGTATATTTACCATATTTTTGCTTTTTATTTATTTGCTCATTCTCAATCTGGGATTATGGAGGAAGACTGAGCTTTTTGGTAAGACCTGGGTATGTGTGAGTTTCAGTTATTTCTTATATTGAGTTGAGAGTGAATGGTAGAGTAACTGCACAGAATTGTAAGTATTCAAAACAAACTACCTGTGTGAACCTGGAAAGCCCGTTCATATTATATATAAGGTAATATATAATATGTAATGTAATATATATAATATTTTGCACATATATACACATATGTAATATATAATAGGAAACATCACACACACACACACACACACACACACACACACACTGTTTTTTCATTTGGGATTAAGATGCCCCAAGATTCCAGTTATCTAAATCACAGAAAAAAATGTGATTTCTTATTTATACGAATTCAATTTTTACTCCTTGGCCATACTATTAAAAATACGGTGAATTATTTTGTACATATCTACTGGTTTCTCTCCATGTGAACTCCTTTCACCTCATGGCCAGTTGGCTCTCTTTAATGTTTTGACATAAAACATGCACATCCATATAGAGAGGTTTTAAATTAAAACTCCAGTTGTACAAGACAGTACTGGTGATACTTTGACATCTGAATAATGAGACTATAAGGAAGCAGCAGAGAAAAAAAAAAACACAAGAAAGGTATCACCCATTTTGTCAGTCAGGAAAAACACAAATTAGTTACCATTTTAACAGGATCTGAGAAAAGAAAATTACAAGTTTTAGTTCATTGTAAAAATGGTAACATAAGAATTAAAGTTCTGGGGGTGCCTGGGTGGCTCAGTCGGTTGAGTGCCTGACTCTTGATTTCGGCTCAGGTTATGACTGCAGGGTTGTGAGATCAAGCCCCACGTCGGGTTCCATGCTGAGCATGATTCCTATTTAAGATTCTCTCTCTCCCTCTTCCTCTGCCCCATCCCCCACTGCCTCTCAAAAATAAATGAATAAACATTAAAAAAAAAAAAAAAGAATTAAAGTTCTGGATTAGAAAGAGGCCAGCAGATATGGGATGGGTGGTTATATAGAATTTAAGAACTCTGTGTAACATATCCTAGTTAAATTTTGGCAAAGACCCTTACAAAGAGAAAAGTTGAAAGATGACAGAAATACTTTTAAGATTTATGGAAAATATCTAGAGCAAAAAGAACTTTCTCTCTGTTGCTTATGTGTTCTCTCTCCCTCTTGATTTCATTTTTAATAATAATATCAGCAATTTAGGAAGTATTCTATAAAAGACATGATATCTTACCTTATTCCCAAATTTTAGTTTATTTGCCTGAATTATTTCTTATCAGTTTTAATTATTTATTACATTAAAGTGGGTTATGAATGAGTGATTAAACAGAATTGTAAATATTTTTAAATATATTTGCATATTTTCTCACTAAAGTATAAGAGATTCAAAGGCAAGTACTTTCTATCCATATTCAAGGAGGAAAGTTAATGCCAATCATTAGAAATTGCAATGAAATATGTTTATGACATGAAAAATGAAGTACCTATATGTTAAATTTTATTTAAGTGTTTTCTAAAACATTAACTCAAAAGTTCCAGAAAAGTGTCATGTCAACCATATTAATTTTAGTTAACATATATGAATACTATGTAGTTATGAAGCTACTGAAACAAATTCTATAGAGAAAAATTGAAAAGCATAGCTACAGTTATGTATTCGTTCATTCATTTTAGCTATACTATGTGACCAGTACTGAGTTGAGAACATTAGATTTTGGGTTACCAGAGAAAATATAGGAAGCCCAGTTAAATTTTCATTCCAGATAAGCAACAAATATGTATTAATAAGCGTAAGTCTCATGCAATATTTGATACATATCTCTTTGGGTGTGAAGAATGACCCTAAGAAAGAGATATGTGTCTAAGTCTTAATCCTCAGAACTTGTGAAGTCACCTTATTTGGAAAAAGGCCCTTTGCAGATGTAATTAAGTTAAAGATCTTAAAATGAGACTGTCTTGGATTTCCAGTGGGTTCTAAATCCAACGCCAGGCATCCTGATAAGAAGAGGAAAGAGGAAGTCAATGTGACCATGAAGGCAGAGGGCAGGTGACCGCCTGTGAGCCAAGAAATGCAAGGATTGCCAGTAGTGACCTGGAACTAGGACAGAGGCGTGGAACAGACCCTCTATCAGAGACGCCCTGACAACCAACCCTACTAACACCATGATTCCAAAATTCTGGTCTCCTCAACTACGAGAAAAGATTTCTGTTTTAACCTACCCAGATTGTGGTAATTTGTTAATAAGGCAGCCCAGGAAACCCGTACAACATAAACGACAAAAATTATTTGTCGGGGCACCTGGCGGCTCGGTCAATAAAGCATCCAACTCTTTTTTTTTTTTTTTAATTTTTTTTTTTCAACATTTATTTATTTTTGGGACAGAGAGAGACACAGCATGAACGGGGGAGGGGCAGAGAGAGAGGGAGACACAGAATCGGAAACAGGCTCCAGGCTCTGAGCCATCAGCCCAGAGCCCAACGCGGGGCTTGAACCCACGGACCGCGAGATCGTGACCTGGCTGAAGTCGGACGCTTAATCGACTGCGCCACCCAGGCGCCCCAAGCATCCAACTCTTGATCTCAGCTCAGGTCATGATCTCACCCTTCGTGATCTTGAGCCCCGTGTCAGGCTCTGTGCTGAGTGAGGGTGCGGAGAGCATCAGATCGAGCCCCACGTCGCGTTCCGCGCTAAGCATGGCCCCTACTTAAGATCCTCTTTCTCCCTCTTCCTCTGCCCCTCCCCGCCGCCTCTCAAGAATAATGGGATTCTCTGTCTCCCCCTTTCTCACTCTCTGCCCCTCCCCCACTCTCTCTTCCTCTCTAGAAATTAAATATTAAAAAAATAAAAGAACATTAAAAAAAATTTTTTTAAAGTGGCTCCTGGATAGCTCAGTCTGTTACGCATCCAACTCAGCTTAGGTCATTATCTCACAGTCGTGAGTTCAAGCCCCGTGACCGGCTCTGTGCTGACAGCTAGGAGCCTGGAACCTGCTTCAGATTCTGTGTCTCTGTCTCTCTCTCCCCCTCCCCCACTCATGCGTGCTCTCTCTCTCTCTCAAAAGTAAATAAACCTTTAAAAAATTTAAAAAAATTATTTGCTTGTTCATCTAAAATTCAAATTACCTGGACATCCAGTAGTTTTATTTGCTAAATACAGCAACCCTGCTTTAGATGAATTACCTCATTTACTTCTCTCCATAACTGTGCGAACAAAGTATCATTTGTTCTACTTTATATTAAGAGACTGAACTCTAGGACATTTTAAGACTTGCCTAATAACTGAGCAGTCAATAAACAACTGAATTAGAAATCAAACCTGAGACTTTCTAATTCACAATCTTTAGCTCTTAATTACTATACTATGCAGGGTTCTACGATGTCTAGGAGTGAAATTTATGATATAATATGAAGTGAAAAAATACAGACAGAAACCTACATTATTCCAGTGTTTGGGAGGAGGAGGAGGACAGAATGAGAGAGAGAAAGAGAGAAGGAAGGAGAGAGAGGGAGAAGGTGCATCGGAATGTTTGAGAGTCTATAGAGCAGAAACAACACAAGGCAGGTGACTGCTGGATTCAGGGAAAAGTCAATGCCCAGAGTAAAACTCAAGATCGTAAGTCCTGGTAGCTTTCAGGGAGTAGAAAGAGCACACGCTAAAGAAAATGGATGAAAATGAGTATGACACATCCAGAGAATTTCAAGGTAACCAATGTGAGTAGAACAGAGCAGACAAAGCTGTGGAAAGATGTCTGAACTGTCATTGTTGTTACCACCGTTTTGTAACACGGTTTTGGCGCCTGGATTCCAGCCAGGTTGACATTATCTCCAACCTAGGGTTGCATGGATTTATACTGTGAGCCTGGCTGGGTCTAACTTTGTTGGTGCTCTTCCCTCTCATACGTATTGACAGGGCTCTACTGAAGTTTCTCCGATGTCGTTCCAACCCTCCTAGGTGATGACCCACAAGGTGGTAAATAATCCTGGAAGAAACCACAGGCACTGAAAAATAGCTACTTCAAAGGGTAATCAACCTGCCGATAATGTTGACAGTGGAAACACTTATTTAGATGCAATGAAATTTTCCTCTTGATTGAGTGCCATGCTTTAAGACAATTTTTCAACTGTTCCACTTCTAAAAAAGTTGATGTTCAGCAGTTTTGGAGGTACATATATATGCAATAAGCAACCGTTTGCTTTTAGATCTTTAACTAAAAAACAGCTCCAGAAAACCCGAACTGATTTTACTCAAATTCTCATGGAAAGTAATTCAGGTATGAGGCTGAAATCAACCCCTACCCAGAATGGCAACACCGAGTGAGTTATTTCCAGAAAGCAATGAGTAGGTAAAAACGGAGGGAAAGCGAAATCTGGGATCATACACAAACAGGGTGTTCTGGCAAATATTCTCTTGTGTAGCATGTTAGCTCCTTAGCATTCAAATATGTGCAGAGGACGTGATAGCTATCCTCCGAGTATAATTAGAATAAAATCCATGTTGATTTGATACAGAGAACAGGTTTTGTTTAATCATACGTTTCAATATCTGATGATTCATTTGTGGAAAAGATATACCCCATCCATCCCTTTTAGGAGATATGTAAACCAAAATAATAACTGTACACTTGCAGAACAGCAAACGGGAAGAATGAGTAGAGTTACTGGACAAGACTACCCTCAGTGGAAGAGTCATTGCTTTGTGTTCACCAAGTCATTTTGTTTTCTAGACAAGACCGCAGCTTCTAATCCTCTTGTGTATGAGTGAAGCCCGTTGTAGCCATTCGATGTAACGGAAGACATCTGCCATCTTCAGACCTGCCTCAATTGTTGAACAAGTTTCTCCACATGCACACCCCAGACCCCTGTCCACACAGCAGGATGCAGGAGGCTGAGATGGAAAAGCCACATTAATTATTAGAGCAGTAAAGAAGGCAAGAGCCTGTGCCATGATCTCGAAACATATAGTTAAAGAATTTACTGTAAATGAACTTTGTTTTTTTGTTTCCCTATGGTTGGTCGAGAGGGTGATACAGAGGAAGCAGCAAGAGAATCAAAATCTAGATCTTCTGAGCTCAGGAACATGAAGGACCAGTCATCTTAGGGTGACTCAGTTTAATGACATCAAAATCATGAGGGAGCATGTACTGCGGGAATTCCTAGTCTGCTTTTCCAAGCTTGTTTGCTTCATTTGGTCTCTATTCTCCTTGGTTTCTATTTGGGTTCCATTCTAGGGGGGATTTTAAAACACCAGAAGTGAGGGTGTTTCTTCTCTGTTGCTTCCTTAATGTGGCACGTTCTCTAGCAAAGCGATGTCTTTCTACGGTGATTATTCAGAGAGTCTTCTGGGAAGCTCTTCCTCTTGGCCCCGGTTCTCACTGGGCTCCAGTAACAATTTTCCTCCCCTTGATCCTTCAGCCCCAGGGGTAGCAATGAACTTCTGATCTTTCCAGCCTCTCAGTGCATTGAGATCTCCTGTGAGAGTTTTTTTTAAGATTATATCTTAATTTCAGCTAGTTAACATACAGTGTAATATTAGTCTCAAGTCTACAACATAGCGATTCAACACTTTCGTATAATACCTGTGGCTCATCATAACAAGTGCCCTCCTTAATCTCCATCACCTATCTAACCCCCAACTCCCTGCCACCTGCTAACCATCAGTTTGTTCTCTATATTTAAGGGTCTGTTCTTGATTTGCCTCTCTCTTTCTTATGGAATATTATTCAGCCATGAAACATAATGAAATCTTAAATTTGCAACAATGTGGATGGTAGTGGACTATCACGCTAGGCAAAATAAGTCAGTTGGAGAAAGACAGCAGACCATATGATTTCACTCCTATGTGGAATTTATGAGAGGTTTTTGTTTGTTTCTCCTCCTCCTTTACCTTGTCCACATCGCTAGGCAAGGACAGAAGAAGACTGCAAAATAGACCTCTGAACGTGAAGGTGTATGACTAGGGGAGGATAATAGCAGTGTCACTGAAATGTAGAAGATGGTATAATTAAATTTCATAGGTGTGGAGTGAACAGCATTCCGATGACAGCGGAGGCACAATCACTTTTTTTTGTATGGTTGAACTGGTGGTCTGGGAAAGCATTTTATTTTATTTATTTTATTTTATTTTATTTTATTTTATTTTATTTATTATCTTATTATTTTATTTTTTAAATGTTACGCTGTTTTTTTAAAAAATGTGTATTTATTTATTTTGAGAAAGAGAGCACTAGCTGGGGAGGAGCAGAGAGAGAGGCAGAGAGAATCTCAAGCAGGCTCCATGCTGTCAGCACAGAGCCAGATGCAGGTGGGGTTTGATCCCATGAACCATGATGAGATCATGACCTGAGCAGAAACCAAGAGTCAGACACTTTACTGACTGAGCCAATCAGGTGTCCCTAGGAAAGCATTTCAATTACCTCTCCATCTGATTCATGTTAGAAGATTTGTGAAATTATGAAGCAAATAGTTAATAACGCATTTGGTAGATTAAAAACCGATGCCCCTGGAAACACATACTTCTCCAAGTCCTCTTGCTAATATGGGTAGGATCAGAACCAAAGAAACCTTAGAGAATTGCATCCATTTTTTTTTTTTCAGTTCAAAATGAATAAAAAAATTTGCATAAGAAATGTTTTCTCAATTTAATGAAAAAAAATTTACAAATGTAGTTTGAGAAATCTTTTAAACTTTTAACAAATTTTGCCTAATTGTTTTTTGTTGGTGTTGGAGAAAAGTTAAATTGGCAAGTTTTTCAATGTGTGAAAATCAATGTCAAATTAATTTTGATTTGACATGCATATAGAGAAGCCAAAATTTCAGAAGTGTGTGTATTTGTATGTGTGTGTAGATATATTTCTTAATTATGAGTATTTTTAAGTATTTACAGAAGTAAGGAGGAGTATATTAATTCATCTCTATATAACTATCAGCTAGACCTAGAAATTATCAACATTTTGGTATATTTGCCTGTTAATCTCCTATCTTATTTTATTTCTTCACTTTACCTCTTCTTGTATTATAAAGAAAAAAAACGGATCTCACATGATTTTACCCATTCATATGCCATCACAAATCTCTAAGATTTTGGAACATATTCTTACATAACACCTAAGAAATTTAGAGTGATTATGTGCTATTATCTAATACCCAGTCTGTATTCAATTTTTCCCAATAGTCTAAAATGTGTTTTGTTTGTTTGCTTTTACAGTTAGGATCCAAAAAGGTTCTACTTATTGCACTGAAAAAAATAATTATATTAAAAATTTTTAATATAAACTCCTCTCCTAATTTTTAATATACATATTTGTTTTTAATCACTGAGTTGTTTTTTTGAAAAACCTAGATCTTGTCTAATGGACTATTCCATACTCTATCTATATTGGTATGTTTGCTATTTCAAGGTGTTATTTAACTTAGCCCTCTGTCCTCTGTTCTTCTTATAAAAAAAAAAAATTAGTGGGCACCTAGGTGGCTCAGTTGGTTAAGTGTCTAGCTCTTGATTGGGGCTCAGGTCATGATCTCACAGTCATGGGATGGAGCCCCACTTTGGGCTCTGTGCTGAGTGTAGAGCCAACGTGGGATTCTCTCTCTCCTCTCTCTGCCTCTGACCCGTTTTCTCTCTTTCTGTCTTGAAATAAAGAAAGAAAAGGAAGGAAGGAAGGAAGGAAGGAAGGAAGGAAGGAAGGAAGGAAGGAAGGA